>NC_136505.1:71783544-71888544 GCF_053919585.1 Euprymna scolopes
AGATATTTTCCCTTGTATGAAGCCCTTAGTGAAATCCGAGCCATGTTGTCTATAATTTTTTAGTGGTGATGTTTGAATGTTTGCCGGTAGCGAATTTAAGACCGAAACTGAGAGCTTCAGTTTCAATGTCCGAGAGTGGTTTTGAAGTAAGGTTTAGAATAAGGTCTGGACGTCCTAAAGTTTTCCATTTGCTGTTTTTTATCAATTGAGCAATTTTGTTTTCCAATTTAAAAGTATAGCGCCTGTTAAATGTTTTGACAGATCTGGTAACGTTCTTAATTGATCTGGGTGTTTTCTTGTAATTTTGTTGATATCCAGTAATTAATCATACCCGCATGCATACCTACATTTTTTTAAACATCAGACCATATTTTCCTGGAGTACATTGAAAAATACCTTCTGCCATCTGTAGTATATTTAAAGCACCAAAGCTCTCATTTTTTTCGAAAAGCCAGGACATTAATTACTGAATATCAACTAAATTACAAGAAAACACACAGATCAATTAAGAACGTCAACAGATCTGTCAAAAAGTTAGCACCTAGTATAGGGAAAATAATAATCATTTTCTTTTTTTGCATTTTTCATTTTAATGTCCTGAAGATGTCCTTTGCAATAGGGACGAAATGTTGATCATTTCATGAATTAATTCGGTTTTTCTTTTTTTCAAAACAAAACACCACCCATATATATATATATATATATATATATATATATATATATATATATATATATATGTGTGTGTGTGTGTGTGTGTGTACGTATGTATGTATTACTGTAAATAGGAATTATTTTGTGGATTAAATAGCTCCAATGATTAAATTCCACATTTATAGATACAGTGGGATTGAAAATTGCATTGTTATGATGACTGAAAAAATGCATTCAGTAACTGAAAATGTAATCACTTTCAAAATCTCCACTCAGAAGCAAATTGAACCGTTCAACATTTAAACGTCTTCTGTTGAGCATTCTTGAAAAGAGTAAACTCAATATCACCAGAGTAAGGAGATGCGTCAGGATTTATTACGAAGATATCGTTCAGTTGTGCCAACTGTGCCTTGATAATTGTGTTTAATGTGTATAAACTAAATTCTGCAGTGCCGAAAGTCGAGTGATACAATTCTGCCAATTGTGTTATCTTTGCTCTTCAACGATTTAGTTTTGAGTTAGATATCCTCTTGTATATAACGTCCAAAAGTTAAGGAACGGTCCATCATTTTCTTTTAAATGACTTCTAACTTTATATATGAAAAAGGGGAAACAGTTTTTGGTAGTTAAATACGAAAAAATATTGTTAGTTAAATAAAAAATGGTTGGTAGTTAAATAAAAAAAAAATTGGTAGTTAAATAAAAAAAAAATTGGTAGTTTAATAGAGAATAATATTTTTTTTTCCATTTTTAAATTTGAATTATAAAATTACAAGTCTCCAAAAGTTAAGGAACGGGGGAAATTATTGATGAAAAAAACAAAGAATACGTTCAGTATTTAGTGAAAAAAACCCTTCTTTTCAAACACACTATGCCATATTTTGGTGCAAGACAGAACTAATCGTTCACATGTTATGGGTAAGATATTATTCCAGGATTTTCTTATACATTCCCTAAATCATCAATATTTCTTTTGTTTTTTTTGTGATCTAATCACCAATAAGTTTCCAAACATTTTAAATTGGATTCAGGTCGAGTATCTGAGCTGACCAATCAATAACGCAAATATTGGATCTATTTAACTATTCTAAATCAATTTTTGCTTTATGGCACGGTGCGTTGTCTTACATAAAGATATCAGAATAGGAACCACATGTTCTCTAATCAATTCTCTGTATATTATGTGCATTAATTTTTCCATGCACCCTCATAAGGGGGTCAGTTCCTTTGGAACATATTATGCCCCATACCATTATACTGCCCCTCCATGGCCCTATCGGTGGAGCATTAGACTACGCCGACTGCCCCCCCCCCTGCAGAGGGTAAAAGTCCCTCAATGGGGGTCCTGGATATGACCTTACACTATATCCAGTGGTGAGGCCCCAGCTTGTGGGCTTTGGGGAGTGTGGATACACCCTTTAATTATCACTGCTCCCAGGTGCACTTTGACCCGGAGTGGTAGTACCTGTTAGGGTCCCAACTATGGGTTAAATAGAAACCGACGTGAAAACAACAAATATATTCTATTAAAAAAAAATTCATCAAAATCTTTGGATTAGGCATTAAATAACCTGAAAAGGGTCGATATGCCGTAATACAAAAACAACCAACCAAAACTGTCCCTCAAAACTTTACTGTATTTTTAACGCACTTAGGGAACAGTTTTTCTCCATGATTTTCTTCTGACATACGGTCTTTTGTCGAACCCGAAAAGATTGAATTTAGATTCATCATTAAATGGATTTTTCCTCATTTTTTTCTTAAAAAAAATGCTTTTCGGTGAATAACAATCTGACTTTTTTTTATTTTTAATAGAAATTAAAAGCGTCCAGCATGGACGTCTTGAAAACAGTCCAACTTCTTTAAATCTTCGAGAGATCGTTTGTCCGCAAATTTTTTGTCCAGTTTCGGAGGTAATATCGAAGCCGCAGTTTTAAAGCGATCAGAATGAGACGATTGAGTGATTTTTCTATCCTCCCTCTTAGTTGTCATTCGGGGTCGGCCAGATTTTTTTCTTTTCAACACAATAGTAAACCTTTTTTCTATTTTCAATAACCCGAAAAACAACGCTTTTAGACCTTTTCAATATTTTAGCAATCTCCCCTATGGGTTTTTTGTACATAATAATGGTCACACATAAGCTGTTCTTTTTTTGTATAGATAGATTTTTTCGAATATTTGGGGTCGACATTTTGTTTACTTGCTATTAAAATGTCTAAAGTTTGTATTAATTTTCGCCGTTCCTTAACTTTTGGACGCTTGTAATTTAATTAAACTTATTTATATGTAAAAAAAACTAGTATGTATTCAAAATTCAAAATTATTATTTTCTTAATTAACTTCCATTATTAAACATTGGAAAATTCACCAAATTTTCCCCCCTTTTCAAAGATAAAGTTAAAAGCCACTCAATAGAAATGATCGATCGTTCCTTAACATTTAGATGCTAGTGTATATATATATATATATATATATATATATATATATATATATATATATATATATATATAATTTTATATTTTTAAAATTATTCCTAATAAGCCGATAGACTGTTATTTAAATCGATAGATTCATACCAAAGAATAAGTAAATTGTCTTGATTATTCCTTCGTAAGCATTAGGGTTTATAAGCGGAGAAGAACGAATAAGGGTAATAATCTCAGGAATGGTATTGTTCCTACACTTTAGTTAGCGACTAATGAAAAGTCCACGTTCAGGTCGCCATAGCCAATAGTCGGCTTTGATGGAAAATAAAACAAAGCAAACTCTAAAATCATTTAACTATCCAAACTTCGTTATTATTTTCAAGTTAACAAAGATGGTTGATTTGAAGAAACAATAAAATAGAGCAATTATATTCGAAGCAACTTTCTTGTATATCTATCTATATTAGTTACCTAGCAAAGACACATTTGAAAAAAGGCAGCAGCAAAACTGAAGCTGGCATGCGGAACACTATATATACAAACATATAGACAACATAGGGCAGATTTTATTTGTTTGGAAGTTTAAAAGTTTTTCATGAATTGTCATGACATTTAAACCATAAAATACTATTATAAAATAGTATTATAATCTTCAAAATGCCTTAAAAATTACATGCTCTATAGAAACAAAGAACTGAGCATTTCGATATTTAAATATAACCATGTATATATAGATATATCACCTTTCTTGGCTATGTGATAAGGACGAAATCAAGGCTCGTTGGAAAAATAATAACCATACTTTTCTAGTGGGCTATGTAACATTTGTCCTTAAAGTTGCACATCATACAATATCTAGAGCTTGCTTTTGGCACATTTTTCCATGAAATATTGCAACTATACACATTTGTTGTCCATAGTTTTGCCTATGGAATTAAAAAAAAATCTGATATGCTCCATTAAATCCGTTGTTTTGGTGGAGAGGAGATTAAAACTTGCTGCTATGGTTAAAAATGATCTAGAATAACAGCAAGGACAAACACGATTCACAATATTTCACATATATTATATCTATCCTCTTTTGTTTTCATACATAAAGTTTTTTAACAGTCTATAAGGATTACGTGATACTGGAGATATTCATAATCGTATCTTTTTTCCAAAAGAAGGGAGATAAAACATATTAGGAATATTTGAAATTATATCCTCTTGTCTGTTATTCCCGATCATTTGAAACCATAGAAGCAAGTTTGAAGCTCCCCTCTTTCAAGGCCAGTAGTTTTGGGGATACATGTATATATATATATATATATATATATATATATATATATATATATATATATATATATATATATAAGCAAAAGTCGTTGACTGGTTTCAAAAGCAGCCTACAGAAAATAGAGTCTGATTTATGAAAGTATGATAGGTTATGAAAAGGAAGGGTTGTAAAAAGATAGCTTCGAATTTGGGGGTATCAAAACCAAAGCAAAATATGATGAAAGTAAAAATAAAATAGATAACCCCCATAATTTATTATACCATGCCTGTTCACACTGAAACACTTATCACAATACTCTGTGAATCTATATTAAATAGCCTTGTTAAACTTTGTGACATATTTCTATTCTATTGAGGTCAGGCGCGAACGAACACCCCATAATGTTAGTATACCTTTTACTTCAAACTGAAACATAATTCTCAAAGTATACTTACGCAGATATATATGAAAAGTATTTATTAAAATTTGTTCCTATTTCTATTCTATGGAGGCCAGGCGCGAACGCAGACCCCAAAATTTTTTATACCATCCCTATTTAAGTTAAAACATACTTATCAAAGTGTTATTATGTACATCTATATCCAAAACACATGTAAACGTTTTTTTTTTTATTTTAAATTTTTTATATCAATACTTTGTGGACCAGGCGCTTACGCAGACCCCACAATTTTTATGAATCATCATTATGCCAGATAACACATACCCATTCCCGTGTCTCGAAACATCTTCTACCATTATATGTGATCAGTTTTCTATAATAGTCAACCACATAGGAACATGTTCGTGACCAGACACACACACAGCCGTTCAGCTATATATATATATATATATATATATATATATATATATATATATATATATACACATATATATACAGAGAGAGAGAGAGAGAGAGAAAGAGAGAGAAATAGGGAGTGAGAGAGAGAGTGAATAACGAATAATATATTGCCGTATTCAGGCCATGGCCTTTATTATGATATCTTGGCACATATCGAAAACGTGTTAACTTCATTACGGAGTTTATACAACGTTTACAAAGTAATCTTTCTCTCGTCATATCTCTATCTATCTATATATCTCTCTTTTTCTGTGCGTGCGTGTGTGTGTGCGTGTGTGTGTGTGTGCAAGAAAATGACTCTTTTAAAATAATTGGCAAATCTTGTATTCATTACGCAAATATAACGAATACAGGAGCATTATAATTTTTTATTAGTTTTCAGATTATAATAATAACATCATTTACAGTAGCTTAATAGTTTACGACTTGGACGAAAAACCAAGCTATATCAAGTGCGAATCAAGTTCCTTTCCTTGGTAACATTTTCATCAAACTTATACTTTACCTTGTGTATTTGTAAAATGTAGCTGTTCAAGTGATCGTGAGGTTTGTTTTGAAATCAAATGTGAAAATACACATAACACTGGCAGAAGCCAAAGTGATAGAGAGGAGAGTGTTAGGCTTAGGCTCCACATATATCAGTTTTCATTTTTTTTTTTTTTTACATAGGCGTCACCACAGTTCTTTTAGCTGATGTATTAATTTTCTGCTGAAACCGACTTTCAGTTCCATTATCTATGTGATTGCTATCACTTTGTAATGTGTATGCAATCCAGTGATGTTCGGATCAAGTATTTGTCTGCTAACGGTCAATTATTGTTGTCTTCACATTCCGCTTTATTGTATTATTTGTTCACAGACTGGTTACTTATCCGCAATGGTACACATGCATCCCTCTTATCCGTCTAGATTGTCAAATAGCTATGAGCCATCATGTTTTAAATTTGAAATGATCTAGATACATTGTTTTTCTTATACTAATTATTTCATGCCGTGGTCTTAATAATTTCTACATTTACTGTATATATGCTACAGTACATCAGCTAGTGAGTTTTGTCTATAATGCATCGGTGGACCAATAGTATCGTTTTTCTCTGTTAACTGTCTTAAGGTTGATTGATATTAGTAATTCTTTTACAAATAATTTATTGTTCGACTTCTAATTATTATGGCTATGACATAATTTTCGTTTTTTTTTTCTTTTTGTTACACACGATTATATATCTGACACAGTTAGACACAGTTAACCAACATAGAACCACATACCTCTATATAAAAGCATATAGGGTATCGACAGATACACACTCGAGAATCAAAACAACGAAAAGAATATGCTGTTGTCCTAGAACTAGTAATGTGTAGGCTTAATGCCAGATTGACTTCTAGTGACCTAATATCAATGTTGTAAGCTTGTACAGTTTTTGGATAGAACTATTAGTATTAATAATGCATGGATGGTCTACTTCCTTATATGAGTCATTTTTTCATGAATGATTTATTATGTTATCCTATTTCCTCTTTTCTAGCATCTAGATGATTTACTAATATTAGTTTTCATTTCGAACAAATAGTTGGTAAATATGTAACTAAATTATTCTTATTATAGATCTATATATTATCTATATATTCCGTAATGATTACTCTAAATATTTATGTACGCGTATATGACATGCAATACAAGTAATACGCACATCTAATAATAAATGATCGATTAAGATAGCTGAAAATAATAATCCTTGTATTATAACATATAGTATTAAATAGGAATAAATAGTTATAAAAATGCAATTACACACCCCAAATAAGAAAAAAAAATTAAGATTCTTAAAATTAATATTGCAATGAAGGAATTTAATTAATAAATATAGAATTATAAGAAGGCAATTTAGTATCTTCTTTTATATTTTACAAGATTTTATCAGTATATGAATTTCATAGCAAACAAGAAACAGTTGATTATAGTAATAAAAATAATAATTGTATAATGATTGTGACTGATTAAATGCACTGTAGCTATATTTACAAAATATTACCACAGCAAGGAGAGTGTAATGTGCTGTGTGTTGTCTGTTAGTTCACAAATCATGCCTTAAGTCAATCATCCGTTCTGTTGGAGAATACTCATTTGTGTTGTTAGTTAAGTTCTCTTTTTAAACTGCAGTCATCTCGCCCGAAGCATTTTCCTAACGTTTTTCATTTTATATCCCTTCTCTCAGTGTTAACTGTATAGTTCATTACTTATTAGCCGTTCGCTATTCTTATTTTTAGTATCGATTCTTTGCCTCATCTTTTTTTGTTTTTATTCTCCACTTTTTTATTTTATTTTTTTCTAAGCTTTCCAACTTAGATTCATGAGTGCCACCTGTTACCTAACTTCTCAGTCTACAATTTTCGCTCAACTTTTCAACTTCTATTCGTTTTTCATTCTATTTCCATATGATATGTGCTCTCATCTTTTCCTTGTTTTCGCAATATTACTTTCATCATGTCAGCTTCCATTACTATTGTCATCTTCTTTTTTTAAGTAAAATGTAGTTTTTCTCTGATCTCTTCAGTTTCCGTTCTGTCGTTCACGTTTGTTGTCATAATTGCAGCCTCTATTTCCCTCATATTTTTACTAACCGCTTTATATCGTATATTCTCTTACATTGTCATGCACTCACAAACATCGATAATTTATTATTATTGAATTGTCCCTTATCATTCTTATCTCATACTAGCCACCCGAGGTTGACCGGGATTGAATGATGGTTAACGAATAGCTCAGACTCGTATATTTTTTTTGCTCTCAAAATCAGTTGAATCACTCATTATAAATCAAATCGATTGAATGCCAATTCTAGCTGAGTACCCATTGCCGTTCACAATACATTTTGTCTATATTGCACTGTAGAGAACTTACACTTGATTTTATATTCCAGGCATTTCGGATTATTTCGATTATCGATAATTATCGAAGACATCCCGATAGAGAACCTGTATAAGAACACTGCCATACACATACATTACCTTCGCGTGAAATTTCATAAAAAAGACCTAGCTGTTTTCGAGTCACAGACACACAGACACACAGACACAGTAACTATTATATACTTGTAGAAATGATCTATGATTTAATTTTTTATCTCAATTTTGTTCAAATTTCATCCAATTTTCACCCTTCATTTTGTTTGATAATATTTTAAGTTATTTCAAAAGCGATCATTTATTACAGTTTTTTTTCTATTTCTCCCATTTTTTTCTATTTTCCAGTTTTCCAGTTAAATACTACATGGTTTCAACCAATTTTACAATTTTTCGAACTTTCTTACATATTTCATCACTTTTCACTTTGCTTTCTAACCTGGGGATTTGTGTTCTGGTATCCTTCTGTTAGGACGCACATTTTTCATATTTATATTTTATTCCGCTTCATATAATTTTTCTTTGTTCCACTTCTCGTTACTTTTTATATTATAGCTCTATTCGTTCACATTTCCTTAATTTGTATATATTTTATCTTTTATGGCCACTCTCTAAATCAGCTTTATCTTTACACCCTCCATTCTAAATCTTGTTCTTTTATAACGGTTTACTCTTCATTCTATTCCTTTTTACAATTGTATTTATTTGCTTGCACTCGATTTAACTTTCGTTTTATTTCGAACAGCAACACATTCTGTTTCCTTCTTTTCGTATTAAATCAGATTATTAATTTCCGTTTCATCAACGCACGGGAATATACTTAATTTAGAATCTCGTCAAACTTAATCACGTTTTAACCGATTAAATAGAAGGCATTGTTTAAGTAGATTTCCACGACTGAAGCTTTCATTTGATCAATTATTTCTAAACACAATGACTTCAAACATGTTGGTTTCCACACTTTTTTCATTGTATATACACTGGCATTTTACAGTATTTTTTGTCCATTCGTAAATTAAGCCAGCTTTGCTTTTTTATAAATATCACATCAATATTATAGTTAAAATGCAACATTATCATTGTGAATTTCCATATTTGCAGCCTGATTATATGAAATTGAGTTACACTATTTCGTGTAAAGAGCTTACAATATGACTCTAAGCGGTAGCGAACCTAGTTGTGACTTTAGAAATATTAGAATGAGGCGGAAATTTAGAGTGCCACATTGTTCAATAAGTGACTACTACTACACAGAGTAGCAACCCAGTAAAATCCATATATGTTTTAATAGATCCCAACTCAGGGCATCTTATTCTTAATCCTAGTATGGAAAGGAAATGGTTTTAAATTACAAAAATGCAAACAGATATATTAATTCACGTGCCTTTTCCCTATCATTTATTCTTGTTAAATGTCAATGATTCTCCCTTACTTTCTCTGTTTATAAATATGCATGTATATATATATATATATATATATATATATATATATATATATATATATATATATATACATGTATATTGTTGTTATTATTATTATTATTATTATATTATTATTACTATTATCATATATTATATATTATTATAGTATCTTAATCTAAATAATATATGATATTCATCCTTTTCTTTCTCGTCTTTTGCATATATATATATATATATATATATATATATATATATATATATATATATATATATATATATATATGTCAGGTCATGTAATATGCTACTGGTACCAGGTAACCCAGTACTACCTGCCTCATGCTCGGGTCGCCGGCGACTAAACTGGTTCCTCCACCTTACTTGTTTTGTGAGGAGGGCGGCTAGTATCCCTGAAGGATTAAAAACAAGACCTTCCAAAGGGCGAATGAACTCTTTTTCTGGGTCAACGGCCAACTAGCACCGTGTATATTTGTGTGTGTATATATGTGTGTTGGGGTTGAGAGGGCTCCCGTAAGCCGTGGTGAAGGCAACCTTTCTAGGAGAAGCAAATCTCTGATTTAAAAAACATAAAGCGGAAGACAAGTACCCGCATTACGCTGGTCTGCAGTTTAACTTGTTGCTGGCTATCTTGATCTTGCTTCTTGCTTGATCTCACCATTTTGAACCGAGAGAGAGACTTAGCTGTCGTACAAAGCTAAGACTCTGTAACATCATATTTGTATAGATACTCTCTCAGACATTTTGGTTCATAGATTTTAAATGTCTGAGGGAGGGGCACTCATCTGACAAGACGTTGCAATCACCACCATCACCATATATATATATATATATATATATATATATATATATATATATATATATATATGTGTGTGTGTGGGTGTGTGTGTGTGTGTGTATACACAGTGTAACCCGCATATAAACGATTATGATATGAGAAACAACTCATATCAGAGAAATATTCTCTGGGTCCAACTAAAGTCTGTGTTAATTGATAGTATAACCCGGATATAAGAGCCCGGATATCAGTGTAACTCGAATATAACAGAACCGTCAGGAACGAAGATGAAATCTTTTATATCCTGGTTATACTGCATATATATATATATATATATATATATATATATATATATATATATATATATATATATATATATATTTATATATATATATACGAATGCATATATGTAGGAATATATATATATATAATTGTATATATATATATATATGTGTATATATACATATCTGTGTATATATATACATGTATATATATATCTATATTTATCTATCTATTTATCCATATATATACAGATGGAGGGAAAGAAAAAGATAAACAATGAATGATTGATTTGTAAAATAGATTGATATATTTTTACATTTATTATTAATTAAGGTCAAAATGCCACTAGAGCATGAATTCTACCATGTGTACGCTGGTGAATAAACAACAGCGAAGTAATCCTTGGTTGTGGGAATTGGGTAGAACTTTACTGTTGTAAAAACACCTCATCACCAATTTTTCATTGGAATTGTACATGACCATGTTGTAATAAACTAGAAGGCATGTTAGAGGAACAGACGTTACGAGTGGCGTTATCATAGGAAATCGCTTGTTTCGTGGAATTTGCGTTTAGATTTTGATACAGATGCATACTGGGAGAAAATTACTGAAACATATTAGTTACAGCAAGACGAATGATTTTTGTGAAGGGGTTAAAATTGATGATATATATATATATATATATACATATATATATACATATACACATATATAAATGTGTATATTATTTGTGCTCCATCTATCACTTCTGTTTGTTGCACTCAATTCCATTACACATCACATATTAACTCGCACACACGCACACACACACACACATATATATATACATATATATATATATATATATATATATACTTTTTATCAGTTTTTTTTTATTTTTTATGTATATTCTTTACTGTTCGATTTTTTAATATACTTGGCGGTTTTGAAGGGTTGAAAATAGTTAGAGTTTAGAGTTTGCGATTGAATGTATGGTTAACAGTGCTTTTATATAGTTAGAGAAAACTTTATTTCAATTGAAACAAAAAGGTAAAATTAAATTTGCAGTTTACTCTGATACTTATTTCCGTTTTATTTATTTTTGTAAAACTATTAAAGATGATAGAATTGATATAGTATAAAGTTTGAGGCAAGGACAAGAACACAACACACATAGATCCTCTTAATTTTTTCGAATATTTCTATTAAAAGTAAGCATTATTAAAATGTGTCAGGGAAACTTAATATGGGATATGACATACATATACATGCAAAGTGCTCAAATTCAGCTGATGAATTGAGAGAAATAGATAAATATTCAGAGTATGTAGATACATTGCTTGGAAGTCGTGTGTATGGTCATATAGTTTTCTGGAGCTGTGCTGAAAAAGATGGTGTACTAATGAAATTATTCAATATTAAATTTTGTGAAGATTTAAGTAAAAAGATGCTTTTTGGCGAATCTTAGTTTATTTAGTGTTAGAGTCGTGTTTGATATTGATATAAAGGGGGGGATGTATATATATATATATATATATATATATATATATTAAGTAATGTGATTTATAATTTAAAAATTTTAAAAAATTTTAAAATTTAAAAATCAAAATTTAATTAAATTAAAAATCAGTTTCATAAGAAGGAACAACAACAAAGTCAATTATCTGTACGATCGTCTCGGAAATCCGTGCTTTTTATTTGTGGTATACATGAAGTCACGTAGAACAATTATACATAGTTTTTTTGGTAAGCACGGTCTCCTCATCAGCAAATTTAGGAGGATTTCTATTGAATTGAAAAGACACCAAAAATAAACCTAGCATTAAAAGTAACGCAGATGAATCTGAAAAATTGAAGTAAAAGGTTTGGATTTAAAATTTATAAGAAAATTAATAAGAAAATTGGTATAGGTTAGAGATAGAAATGAGTAGAAAAAATATATATTTTTTTGAATTTACATAATAAATTTGATTTAAAAATATATAGATATATAATTACCTTTTGGTGTTTCCTTTTTTGAAATCAGGAACTGTATTTAAAGTAGTCATTTAGATGTTTGCTATAGCTTTTAATTTTATTGAATGATGAATTTTAAAAGGGCGACGCTCGTGCAGAAAATTGTTTCCGTTAGCGTATTTTGATTTAAAGACGCTACAGTTAATATCTATAGAGAGAGAGTATTTATTTTGCAAGTTTTTAAGGGGAGATAAGTGTCATGGCTTTATTTATTATTTGATTTACGAGTCTAAGTTCAACCCCCCGTATTCCAAAAACCTAGAAACAAACATAGCTAGAGAATTTTTTAAAATATTAGATAAGAACTTTAAAGCCCCCCATAGATATAATAAGATTTTCAATAAAAACACAATTAATGTCTCTTACTCTACTATGCCTAACCTTCATCAGAAAATAATTAGCTCTAATAATAATAAAATTAATAAACTACAAAATGCAACTATACAAAATACATCGGACTGTAACTGTAGAAGAAAAAATAAATGTCCCCTACAAGGCTCATGTAAAATTAAAAATGTTATCTATAGCTGCACAGTATCAAAAACTCCAAATATACAAGAACCTATCAACAGCCATAACTCAACTACCAGATTAAATAATAACACCAACTTAAATCAATCTACCGATCAATTATTAACCAACCCACCACATTATAATCCAACAATAGACCTAACAGAAAATAATCATAATAATCAAGAGGTAATATATATTGGTTCCACATCTGGCCCAATAAAACATAGAATTTCAACGCACAAACATTCTTTTAAAAATAACTCTCTATCAAACCAAACTACTCTATCCAACTATATTTGGCAACTAAAAAATAGCAATATTTCTTTCAACTTAAAATGGCAAATAATTGAGACTTGCAAATCATATAAACCGGGAGATAAATTTTGTACATTATGTACAAAAGAAACCCCAAAAATTTTAAAATATGAAGATATAAAAAGCACAACAAAACTAGTAAATTCAAGACACGAGCTTCTATCATGTAATCATAAACGTTGGTTTAAATTTAATAAATATAAACCACCTTAAATCATTAAAAATTACTCATTAGTAAATATAGATTACTTTTTTTTTTAATAAATTAAGTTAAACCGATTACCGCCCTTAGACTCGTAAATCAAATAATAAATAAAGCCATGACAATTATCTCCCCTTAAAAACTTGCAAAATAAATACTCTCTCTCTATAGATATTAACTGTAGCGTCTTTAAATCAAAATACGCTAACGGAAACAATTTTCTGCACGAGCGTCGCCCTTTTAAAATTCATCATTCAATAAAATTAAAAGCTATAGCAAACATCTAAATGACTACTTTAAATACAGTTCCTGATTTCAAAAAAGGAAACACCAAAAGGTAATTATATATCTATATATTTTTAAATCAAATTTATTATGTAAATTCAAAAAAATATATATTTTTTCTACTCATTTCTATCTCTAACCTATACCAATTTTCTTATTAATTTTCTTATAAATTTTAAATCCAAACCTTTTACTTCAATTTTTCAGATTCATCTGTCTTACTTTTAATGCTAGGTTTATTTTTGGTGTCTTTTCAATTCAATAGAAATCCTCCTAAATTTGCTGATGAGGAGACCGTGCTTACCAAAAAAACTATGTATGATTGTTCTACGTGACTTCATGTATACCACAAATAAAAAGCACGGATTTCCGAAACGATCGTACAGATAATTGACTTTGTTGTTGTTCCTTCTTATGAAACTGATTTTTTATTTAATTAAATTTTGATTTTTAAATTTAAAAAATTTTAAAAATTTTTAAATTATAAATCACATTACTTAATATTGGATTAGCTCTAGGACATTTAACTATCGAGCTTATTATATAACTTAATTACAACGAGCATTTCCTGTATTTTAATTAAACTAGTAATTTCACTATTACATTTAAATACACTTAGCTCTTTAGACTATTATTCTAATCTCTTTTAAATTATATATATATATATATATATATATATATATATATATATATATATATTTGAGGGATTTAGGAGTTGTGATTACAATTTACTGGCGTTTCTTGTTTCTTATTTAGGAGTTTATCTTTATCTTTAAATTTGATGATAAAAAGATTTTCATTGAAGCAAATGGAACAAAATGGGAGTTAAATAATTTACAAGTCTGTTTATTTTCAGGATTTTCCTGTTACGAATTGGTGTAAAGTTTTTTCCTACTGGTTTACTGCAATATAAACTAGTCATGCTTCATAACTATACTTTATATTCATGAAGGGACTTTTAAGGATATGATGTGAACGGGGACGGTGACGAATAGAAAGGAGGAAGATATGCCTTAAAACCCATTATTTATCGTTCCCTCTTTTTATTCTTCCTATTTCCTTCCTTAATTTCGATCTTTTTGTTTTTCTTCTTTTTCTTTGAGTCTTTTCCTTCCCTTCATTGTCTCTTTGCCTCTTCTCTCTTCTCTAATGTATGTTGGGATGATAGCAGTTGGTGCGAATATACAAAAGACCAGTGTAAGTCATATAATTTCTGACCACATAAACAACCATATTAAAAGTATTTTATAACTGAATAACCCCGATAAATCTAAAACTCCCTTTTAGCATAAATATGTCAAATTGACATTTCCTTAATTAATGAATCTATACACACTATTATGTTTATAATTTAGGATGTCCATGAGACACGTATATAAATACTATTCTTTCTTTAACCACCCGCACTTTTCCATTCATTTCTATATCTTAACACAAACTAAAATATTCACTCTAATTGTGTCTCATTTATATCCCTATTGGGTCTTAGCGCTCTAAGAGAAAAACAGACCAAATACCAAGTCTCATGTATGATATGCGAAGAAACTGGAATCGTAGAGAGATATCAATCATACCAGCTATTATAGATGCTACAGGGCTTACGAAGAAGAACTTGAAGTCCTACCTACCTAATATTCCTGGAAACCAAATGCAAAAAAATCCAGGAAATTGCACATAAGGGAACAGCGAGGATACTAAAATGAGCTCTCGGTTGGTTTCAATGCAGGGCAATGTTGGTAGCTGGTTTTGCTGCCCCACGCCCGGCATTATAATCTTTAAAGAAGGGAAATTAAAGAAAAAAAACTGAATTTTATTTTTTACAGCATTTGACAGCCCGTTCTGATATTAACTCCCTCTGACGGAAAGGTCTAATATTTTTTATTGCAAACTTCCATTTCGTATAAGCTGTATCAGCTGAATAGGTCCCAACTTACTGAAACTAGCTAACTGACACATGGCCACGATTGTGTACCAACATATTACTGCTTATGAAACAACAAAGAGTATAACCTGCTCTACTTCGGTATTGAGCACTCGTTAAACTCCATGGGTTACTTAACCTCTGTAAAACAATCACCGCATATATATATATATATATATATATATATATATATGTATATATATATATATATATATATATTAGTGTTGGGACGATTTATCGGAATCGGAAAAACTGATGCCTATATTCCGATGCCAAAACGATTCTTTTAATTGTCTTTTTATTTGATTTTGGTTAAAGTATAATCTTCCATTGTTGGTAATAATGAAAAAATAATAAATATTTATGGATTTTAAACGACTAGTAAAGCTGAAATCGATATGTCACTCTCCATAAGATGATTTTGACGGTTAGGAAAATATCTGCATATTTAACAAATTTATATTTAAATAATTAGAGATTGTTTTATTGGCATATTTCGTAGTCGAATTATACATTCCTATTAAATCATTTATCTCAGACATGCCGAACCTCTGAATTGACTCCCTGATTTCCGAATATTTTTTTAATATGGCGCAAGTAATTATTATACATGAGATCATCTTTTAATATATATATATATATATATATATATATATATATATATATATATATATATATTATCTGTCGTCCGGGTATCAGGCGCCGATATTTTTAACAAAGTAAAATTCATCAAGATATCAAAAGCTCAACACCAATCAGGAAAAAAAAAAGAATAATATTAAATAGATTATGAGGAATAGAAGTTGTATATAACTCGATTATATCGTTAGAAAATTAAGGAAATTTAAACGGAAAAATAAAATAAAAACTCTTTAAGGTATGCCATTTGGAAGTTAAATATTTCTCATTAAAAGAGAGAAAATGGCGCTATTCATCCTTTCTTAAGTACCATAAAATTGTAGACACTGCAAAAACATGTAGAGCTGATTTCATCCAGGCTGCACTGTTAGGAAATGCTCTACTGTCATTGCTCCAGTTCTCTTTAAACTTTTTCAACAAATGCTTAACGAGCTCTGTTTTCTTGACTGCTTGACAACAATTTTTGTGGTACCAATTTGCAAGAATTCTGAAAGAACAAATCCATTAGCTTATAACCCTTTAGCCCGCTCTCTTCCTTCGACAAAACCTTAATTAATGAGGCTCTAGTCCATCACCTAACAGATGTGGATTTAGGTAAGTCCGTTCTACTGCAAATATTCTAAGTGTAACGTCTGACAGGATATGGCTGGATTGTCCTCTCGTGAAAAAAAGACCGTATGGTGTTGTTGAGTTAATATTTACCATAATAAAATTATTAAATTCTTAAGGAAAAGAGGCGCCTTTATATTTACAAGAAGAATTTTACTACATTGGTAAACCCCATCCAGGCACTTATTTTTGTAAGATTCATTAAATTACAGAATTTTGCGTCATTCGTTAAATTTCGAACCTAGAATATAAAATGTTCGAACATAAAAATCTAGCTTTTAATTTCTCTATCGTTTGGCCTGGAAATTCTGTGCAACTTTATTTGAAATCGTCGTCATGTTTTTTAAGACCCTTCACAATCATGTCAAGCTTTATGTGAAGGAGAAAAAAAATTGGAAGGCTTCACTTAAGGAGAAACCAGAATTGATTACATGGCATTACGTTAAAGAAAGCAAAATAAGTACACTTGACAAAATCTCTGATCCTTTTCCTGTTGGATTACAACGTATATTCCCTGCAAATATAGCAAAAGACATTTGGGCTTTTTAAACAACGCCGCCCTGGTTACGATGTGGCTCTGCTCTCTTTCTGCTCCAAAAGTATGCAACGAAAGTAAAATCATGCAAATTTTTTTTTGTATTTCATTAAGAGAATAAATGTAACTTTGAGCCAGAAATCAGCAAAAACATGTCACAAATGGTTGAACTATTTTCCACTCAGTGTCCATTCTGACCTAATAAATACCTCTTTGTATAGAAAATGTGGATTTTTCTTTAAAGATTGTATTGTCATATTCAATTTACGTATATATGACAAGAAAAACCTTGAACTGTAATTATGAAGCGAGAATGTATAACAGTAAACGCTGATACAGATAAGACGCTTGTATTTGAAAATAAAAAAAGATAACAAACGAATGTTGGAAAACGAAGGAATTTCTGAAATCGAAAGACTGAATAAGTTCATAACAAATGGAAGGTGAAATGTTCAGTTACATGATAAACACAATGTCAAGTTAAACAATGAGTAAAACGGTCCGTTACTTCCAGTGTTGAGAGCGGATAAATGAAAAAGAGGGGGGACTATGTCGTCAGCAGTCGTAAAAATTAATTAAAGTCCAAATCGAATTTGAAATGAGGAAAAAAAGTAACTTTTTTTGGATTCAAATTAAGGAGGCAAAACATCTATATTTCAAGGGGGTAAAACTATATAAAATAACGAATTGATGGATTGAGATGATTTTCGGACTCAGCATCCCCAAATTTGTCTAAATCAACAAAGAAACCTGAACTCCAGAAGGTGTGCTGCGTGCTATCGATACTTATCGTAGACATTCGGATACAAAATTATCTAACTGTAACTGCTGGCAGGCACATAAATAGCCTTCGTGTAATTTCAGTAATATAAGCCAGACTATTTTCGAATCCATAAGGAACGTACTCAAACACGCACAGACATACACAATAGACTCTCCGTATATATATATATATATATATGTATATATATACATATATATATATATATATATATATATATATATATATATATAATTTGTCTTTAATTATTATATTACAAATTATATCAGCCCATTTAAGAACTCGGTTCTAATAGTTGAGCAACTTACAGTTGAAATAAAAATCGGTCATTTAAACTAACATGCGCAGATAATGATGTAATAATCCTTAGATCGCTGTTGTTTGACGCCTGGCATTTAAAAATAAATTATTAAAATGCCAACGATATTTCTCTCGGTAAAAGTTTTCCGTGTGGGTTTGTTCCTTGCTAATGCAGTAAAAGATGGCTTTGTGGCCATGTTCGAATCTCCCGACCGGCGGTAAACGTGACACCCTGCACTGATGATTTCCGAAGGAATGAAACAGTTGTGTCTGTAGGTATCTTAATATTTTTATAATCATGGTTATATATATATATATATATATATATATATATATATATATATATATATATATATATATGTGTGTGTGTATATATATATATGTATGTATGTATGTATATATATATACACACACATGCACACGCGCACACACACACATATATATATATACATATATGCATATATATATATAGAGAGAGAGGGAGAGTGTGTGTATGTGTGGGTATGTATGTGTGTGTGTGCATGCCATGACCGTCGTTATAATATATTGACGCGTATCGAAGTGAGAAACGAATAAAAGAATATTTCCGTGTGTTCAAACGTTCTCATTTTAAATTCTAGGTAATTATACAGGATGGACAAACTATTCGTAGACAGCCAAATAGTGAAACAGAACCAAAAATAAAATACGACACTATAGATTTTAAAAAGTATTTAATTAAGAGACGTGTTTCAAAGGAATATGCAAATAAGTTTCCATTCATATAACTACGAAAAGTTAAAATATATTAAGTGATGGGATTTAGTATATTTTAACTGTTCGTAGTTATAATTTTTCAATAGACTAAGTAGGGTAAAGGTCAGAGCTAGAAAAAACTAAACCGTAGACACATACGTATACCCCCCATATATATATATATATATTTATATATATATATATATATATATATATATATAAATGTTTAGAGGTACAGAATTTATATATGGTTTTAAATAAAATGGTAGGCGGCAGTTTCTCGAGAGCTCTTTCGGCTATCATCTCTTCAGGAGCAAATCGATAGCAATCTAAATAATATTGTGGCGAAAATAAAGAGTTCTATAGGGGAACTTATTTAATGTGCCAACGTACGGGGGCATTAATTAAATTTATTTACGTTTAAAAAACGATTAAAAATGTTGGCACAACGAGGGAGAAAAAAAAAAAAAAAAAAAAAAAAAAAAAAAAAAAAAAAAAGCGGGAGAAAAAATTCAAAGTTCCCCAAAGAGAAACAATGCGTTAGATGTTTCTTTTTGCCGGCACAAAGAAGGTTGACGCACCGCAATAGAGACAGCCTCCAAAATCTTTAAATGATTTTTGGAGTCCGCTCTATGTAGCACCTCGAACCAATCTATTTTATATCTATCGGCACAGCATGGGTTGTCAACCAAATGCTGGCCAATAGCAGAGTCCAAGGCTGCAGAAGGAGGGAGACCTCCAAACCCCATCCTCCCTTGTCTGATCTTCGATGGAACATGCTGGTTTATACGAGTCAAAAGGTGCAAGGATGTTCGCCCAACATAACCAGCATCGCACTGGCATTTAAACTGATATACAATATTACTATTTTGAATGTAAGGCAAACTATCCTTGCGGAAAGACGGAAAAGCAGATCTCGTAGTATATACCACACGCAAGGTCACCGAATTGAAGCAATCGTAAATACTTCTTCGAATCTTTTTTGAAATTATATTACTCCCCTCCCCTATCCACGGTAATTTCAAATAAACCGGGCATTTCAAGGGTCCAAACTTTTTAGGGGATTTAAAATCCGCAACCTTTTTGAAAATACAATCATCAATAAGGTCAACAGGATAACCATTATTGATGAATATTTCCCTGATCTTATCGAGTTCGACATATATATATATATATATATATATGTGTGTGTGTGTGTGTGTGTGTGTGTGTGTGTCTGTGTCAGGTCATGTTATATGCTACTGATGCAATGTAACCCAGTACTACCTGCCTAATGCTCGGGTCACCGGCGACTAAACTGGTTCCCCCACCAGACTTGTTTGGTAAGGATGGTGGCTAGTCTCCCTGAAGGATTAAACACAGGACCTTCCAAAGGGTAAATGCACACTTTTTCGGGGTCAACGGCGAACTAGCACCGTGTATGTTTGTGTGTATGTATGTGTGTGTTGAGGTGAAGAGGGCTCCCGTAAGCCTTGGTGAAAGAAACCTTTCTAGGAGAAGCAAATCTCTGATTAAAAAAAAAAAAACATAAAGCGGGAGACCAGTACTCGCATTAAGCTGGTCTGCGGTTTAAATTGTTGCAGGCTATCTTGCTCTTGCTTCTTGCTGGAGCTCAACATTTTGAACCGAGAGAGAGACTTAGCTGTCGTACAAAGCTAAGACTCTGTAACATATTCTATGTACAGACACTCCCCCAGGAATTTGTCTATTAAAGTGGTCCTGTGGCGTATGAAGTCATTTTGGGGCTACTGGACTTTAAGTGCCTGAGACAGTGGCACTTGTCTGACAAGACGTTGCAGTCATATATATATATATATATATATATATATATATATATATATATATATATATGTATATATATATATATAATAATAAATGCTAAACAACTACATGCTTAGTTTATGATGTTGACCATCTTATAATAGTCAACAGAACTGAATTATGTTTAGTTTTCAATTCAAATCAATTGATTATTTATGATAACCGTAAATATCAATCTTTTTTGTAGTTTAGTTTCTTATATGCAAACATGTATAACAGTTTATAGTTTATTTATGTCATAATCATAAGTGTGTATACACATATTAGAATTACTAAATGTATTAATTATTAAATAGAACATTTTGGTAGAGGATTCATATATTGATGTAGACAATTAGTACGATTTGTTGGTTTTAGTGTCTTTGCTTGATAACGTAATAGAAACACATTAAAGGTTTTAATCAAGGGGAAACATTTCCTTTTGAAAGACTGATTTTTGCTATTTCTTCTGATGAGTTTAGGGTATAATAGATTCACTGATTGATATAATAATTAAATGATTGAATTTGATCTGCGAAACAGATACTTTCAAGAATTGTGAAAGTCAGCTGAATTAAAGTAATGTAAAAGTAATGAATTATAAGATGGATACCATCATGACTTTTTGCATGCAGTTTTTGTCATTTATTCTCTATATTGCTCTGTTATAAAGTTGAGCTTCTTAAATAATGATTAGTATATATTATAATGAAATACATTTTTACAGAAATATATATGTGTGTGTGCATCAATTTTGAGTAGGGTATCTTGATGAATGATTCTGCCTTTCATGTATTTAGCGTAATGCGAAGTTCTTTTTTTATTTACCTAAACAAAAAAATGAAACATCTTAAAGTTAGCGGTCAAATAATTTTAAAAAATCATAATTGAAAACATGGTCATCAATCCGATATCTAACGGGAGTAGGTTCGATTCTTATCTCGGGATGCGAGCTAATGACGTTGCTGCGGTGAACCGTGATACAGCGAATTAGTTTTTCTAGATACGACAATATATATATATGTATATATATATATATATATATATACATACATATATATATATATGTGTGTGGGGGGTGGGGGTGTAATTAGAATTATGTTTATACCTACAGACCTTTATTTCATACTTTCACAATCATCAGTGCAGAAAGTGACGATCGCTACTTGTTCGAACATTCAATCCCATTTGCAAAGCAAACGTTGAATTTATTGTCTAGGAACGTTAAAAGGAATTATTACTTTTAAGTGTTAAATACGGTCACAGCGTTAATATAATAAACAGTGAACCAATGCATAGTAAATGTTATCTTGCACAATTCTCGATGACCGGTTTCATTGCCCAGAGGGTACTCAACCTTAAGCACTTCTTCTTAAAGGGGCTTACTCATTGTAAACAATTATATTTCTATCTACATGCACTAAGGATTCATGCTTTCGGAAACATCAGTGTAGGAGTGCAACTGCTCAGGCTGTTCGAGTCAAGCTAACAACAACTTTTAACTCCGTTTAATAGGTGCGTTTCATGTCTACCACCAGAATAAATGGACACTATTTCGCTTTAACTCTCTTTGATAAATACAGACACAGCGTTAAGAACATTTTAAAAAGGGACTAAGTAATAAGTTGATTTTTTTACATGGGAGTCACCACTTATCAAGGCCCAGAAGCAACTCGGGAATAAGCGTTGTTGTGTGTACAGTGATCAATGGGATAGCATCCTAGTAATAGTTAGCATCGAAAATTTGATAAAGTGTCATTACTTAAGGGGGGGTTCATCGGGAATTTATTTATGTTGGACTTGAAGCCACCCAAGTTGAAGTCAGGAGGGAAACAGGCAAGCGGCAGAGAGTTCCACAGCCGTGCAGTTCTAAGAAAGAAGTTTTATTCATGGCAACTCCGCTTTGATTTAGGCACAGATAAAATGTGGAGAAAATTATTGACAATGGTTTCAGCTAGACGGGTGTTTTTCGAGAAATATTGGCGAGGGGGGACGAGAGATGGGAGCTCAGACGAACACTTGATTGGAAATAACGAAACGTCTCTTCTGTGGGAGAGAGGTTGCAGGGAAGAGAAAAGGCATCCCCATTAAGCAACGAAGTCTATTTTGTACTCTGTCAAGGCAGGATAGGCTGTTTTTAGCAGCTCCTGTCCAGATGTGGCAGCAGTACTCCATAGTTGAACGTACTTGGCTTTTATATAGATAGAGAATCGCATCATTAGTGAGATATCTTCTGGAGAGGTAGAAGGACTCAACCATTTTCCCTGCGAACTTGGCCACAGACTTGATGTATGTGTTCCATTTCAGATCAGGAGTAAAGGTCGAACCCAGACGCTTATCAAAACATGCGGTCTCCTCTAGACGAGAGCCATCAATTTCAATTGATGCCAGATGGGGATCAGAGTATTTATGATGTAAAGATAGGAGCTTGGATTTAGATGCATTAAAAGTAACCAGCCACCTCTTACCGCATTTTACCACGCGCTCAAGATCAGAGGAGAGAGAATGAGAGAGAGCATTGTCATGTACGGCCTTTGATGTGTTGCCATAGATGATCATGTCATCAGCATAGATGTCAACGAATGATTAAAGTATGCGTATTGAGAGATCATTAATGTAGATCAGGAAAAGAGTTGTGTCCAGGATTGACCCTTGAGGGACTCCAGCATGAATACAGTGGGCCTCTGATTTCTGTCCATCAAGCACTACTTTAATGAGCCTATCAGAGAGAAATGATTTAATGATTGAGAAATCATTTTCAGTTATACCATAGCTGGAAATCTTGTGAAGTAGGCCTTTATTCCATACCTAATCGAAGACCTTTGATATGTCAAGAACAATTGCCCTAGAAATGAAGCCTTTGTCAAGAGATTCGCTAATCCTGTGAGATATAACTGTGAGCATATCTGCTGTAGATCTAGCAGAATGAAAACCATATTGTGTGTTACCAAGAAGGTTATTTCTGCTGAGGTGGTTGACTACTGCTCTATTTTATATGGATTCCAGCAACTTACTCATGACACACATGAGACTTATTGGCCTGTACTGAGAGGGAGATGACTTATCACCTGAATTCTTAAATACAGGGCATACTGATGAGGTTTTCCAGGGTATTCGACTCTTTGAAGATCAGAGTAATGCTTATATGGTAATCCATTAACTAATTACCACAAACGCATGACTTGAATCTCAGACGATTTTATCTTTCAGCCTGGCATATGATTTTAAAAACGACAATTATTCTGGAATATACCAGTATTCAGTGCTTTGGAGTTTACCAATCTACTCGTATGCACATTCATTAAACCATGCAGTATGATTTTTTACAAGATTATTTAAAATTCACTTTTCAATTTGAGTGCTAATAAGCCAAATGTATGATTATTAATACATATTTTGATAATAACATTTCCTCTGATTAAATGAACAATTCATTTAAAATTCCATAGATAAAGGAAAACATTAAATTATTTGTACTCCTTTGTCAAACAATAAATTTTAGTGCAATTCTACATAATTTAGTTCGGAATTTTTATTTATAATATTGCTCTATCTCGCAAATTGGAATATTGTGATCTGGTTTTGATTGTCTTTTATAAATATTGATATTAATATTTATTTCGACTTTACGTTTACAATATTATAAAAGCATTAATCCTACGGCATTTCAATATTTCATTTCTTTCTCTCCTTTCACTTTCTCTCTCTTTCGCTATATATATATATATATATATATATATATATATATATATATATATATATATATATATATACAAACAACTATTACTTTAAAAAGTTGTGCAGTTATATTAAATAGACACCTTTCACGTTTCCTTTCCTACACAATGGGTTACAATGACAAATATATTTTCGTATAAGTGTCTTGTAGAAAATAAAGTAAGAATAAAATTTAAGAAACCAGTAGTTTCTTAATTATTATTTTTCCCATTATTGTAAAAAAACATTAGAATAAAAAAATGATTACAGTGCAGCTAAATACTTAAATATATTTATTAAATATTTAAAGATATTTATTCTCGCAATAAAAGGTTAATTACATTTTACTTACAAATTTAAAAAATGTTAATTACAATGTTCTAACCTATATTTTAATTAACAATAAATATTTTTAATGTCATTTTTAATAACTGAATTTCGAATCTTTATTGTAGGCCTATTTCCCAAAAACTTGTGTTTAGATCTCGGCAATTTTGTGCCCCAATTAAGGGTGGCTGCACCAAACATAATTACCACTATCTAGTGAACATTAGTTTCTATTTATTTAATTGACAAAAATTATTACATTGGGCATGATTAATAAGTATTGCTGACAAGTAAGTTTGTCATTTTCTCCAAAACCATATTATTTATTCTGTTATTTGCATTTTTTTCATTTTATTTATATAATACTCTCTTAATATATATAATAAACACTAAACAATAAACAATAAACAATGCACACTAAACTATAGCAATGGAAAATATGTTCCTATGAAATGGCATTATGAAAACCATATTTTGTGTAATGATTTAAATCATAGAACGTAAAATATCTGCACAATTAGAAATACTTATTGAAGAATGAGTAATGGTAAAAGCACTTATCACAGCAACAAATAGTAATAATAACAATAACAAACTACATCTCGTGACGGATTATCTGATGAATTAAATACTGGCTGTAAAATTGTTTAATTATGTTTCCTCTAGACGACATGTAGAACAAAGGAGTCGAATTTAAAGAAGAGATCAGCTGAGGAGTCTTTCTCTCGTTGCTACTTCTATATATGTTCTATATCAATGACCTCGCAATCCAGGCCCGATTATTTCTGGGGAAATATCCGTTTTGCTACATTAAAAGCAGTTGAATAAACACCTGCCCGCAATGTAGATTGGAGCCGAAAATTGGAGAGAGAATTATTTACACAGATGTCAGCATGCTTATTTTTCTTTGCCAGTAAGCACACATAAATTATATAACCGACAATGAAACAACGACATTTCTAGATGTAATGCTCTACATTACACGAACATCATTCGACATGTATAAATTGTCGTTATAATTTTACGAATTATAGAAACATTATTGTCACGGCCAATTTTATTCAACTGGGTGTGGCGATTTATCGCCAAAGGAAAATTCATTTTAATTTAGTTCAAACGATAAACATAATGGACGCTTTTGCAAATACCGTGTAAATTATGTTGATTAATAAATAAGATATGTTCGTTGCGAACATACTAATAGGTGTTAATCTACAAATAATGCAAGCAACTGAATTCTTAGTAAAAATATATAATAATATATATTTAAATTAATAAATTGTCTTTAAATACATATATACATACACATATATATGTATATATGTAGTTAAAGACAATTTATTAATTTAAATCTAAAAAACACCTCCACCATATACATTTTTAATTTATTTCATATATATATATATATATATATATATATATATATATATATATATATATATATATATATGAAATAAAATAAAAATGTATATGGTGTAGGTGTTTTTTACATCACAAGATGACAATATTTAGCACTAAAAAGACAAGGAACATGTTTTTCATCTTATTTCCAATTACGTCATAATGAAATACTTACATTTCATACAAAAGTAGCTGACGATATTGTGTAGAAAGCCAAGAATTAGTATAATATTATCAGATATTTAATTATTTATTAGATTTTTATCAGTTATTGCAATTAATGTTCTCTAGCTGTGAATACGTTTCCAGTGTTTCAAAACGCTATGTTTTTTTTCACTAAACATACATATTATCCTGCATTCTCGATACAACGCCTAATGCTAACCAATATCTTTTCTTCTTGGGCGCAATTCTATTTCGAGTAAATGTATTTTACTGATATTTCATGTGATCTGATGGCAGATTGCTAGGCGTTCTCACAAGAATTAGTATCTGCCTATGAGTATATTTACTGTGAATCAGCTATATTCTATAAAAGCCGTCACCCATTGATTTCTGACTCATACAAGTAGTATATTTTCTTTTGGTCAGAGTATTATACATTTGTCACTCTAAATAAAAGAACACTAAACCTTCATTTTAAAGCTTTTATTGAGACAAATCAATGAAAGTAAATTTATAATGTAGTAGAGTTGATATCTATTCAATTTTTCTATTTTCAGCCTCAATCACCGCAACGATACGGGTGCGGATCTGGAAGCATACATTTTCCACAGGCGCCGGCAAGCGTTGGCGAATACTCAGCGGATGCCGGGGATCAGTCTGGCTTTGGTGTTATGGAAAGTTAAGTTTGTTGTGTTATCGACGTATTACTAAACGAAGTAGTCCAACGGGTTCAGGTCGGAAGGATGGGGGTCAGTGAGAGAATGGTACAAAGTTGTAGCATGTTTTTGGAGCCAATCCTGGGTCTCTTAAGACTTATTGGCCAGCGGCGAGTCCTGTTGCAAACCTCAGGGTTTTCAAGCGGCCACATGATTGCGCCAGGTATCACCACACTCTTCAGCACATCCAAGTACAATTTGGTGTTAACATTGAGGCCGAATTCGAAGATGTGAGGTGGTATGATGTAGTCCTCACTTGAAACCACAGTAAAGACCATAACCGTGGCCGGAAACTTCGTTGAGCTGTGCCTTGAAGTGTTAACTTCCAGATTTGCATTTCGAGGGTGTTGTAATAAGTTGGATCGGTAAAGACCATGAGTTATATAGTGGCGCATCTCCGATCTTGCTCGTTTAAAATTGCACTTTCAGAAAAGATAAAAAGTTCCTATAGCTCTTGAGAGGTTTACAGAACTAGCAACTTAATTTATAGTCTGCAAAAAAAAGAAGATAAATTAAATCCGGGGTTAATCACACGGAAATTGAATCATGTCGGTTGTTTACCTTGACAATTTTGTCGTGCCATCCTTTATTGTACTTTGTAAGAATTTTGACAATGTACCTCATAGGATACTACTCAGTGATAATAAATGTTGGTTTTGCCCGAAATAATAAGAGCAATCCCCTGATACATGCAATACTCTCAACGTTTTTCATAATTTCTAATTATTGGCATTATCATAAGGGTTTTTTCTAGTGATTTCCCGTTGGTCACGACCATTGATCCTACTTGAATTTTGGTTGCAATAAGTTTCCGCAAGACTCTATTATTCCCCGCACACAGCCAGTAAAATCATATAAATGCTCTTCTTATCATCCGTTTGTTCATTTCAGAGCATATATGTGCGTTATCGCAAAGGATGATGTTATTATTATTATTATTATTATTATTATTATTATTATTATTATTATTATTATTATTATTGCTCAGAAGGATTTTTGAGATACGCAATTAAAGAGAATTTAACAATTAGAAAAAAAACCTTTGATGCTTCTTGAATTTTGAATGACGGCACATATCCGCAGACTTCCAGTAATCTTAAACGCTGTCGATAGCTTTTGTTTAGGAACTTCATCATCTCAGCAGTAGTTTCTACTGATTTCTCGCTAGCCATGTTCATTGGTCTTCACGGAAATTTGGGTGGTAAACGCTTCCCGAAAGCATCAATGCTCATCGCATGTAGCCAATGCAGGTTGCTTTCGTGCTTTCTATTATCTTAACATCTTTCTTGACGCTTCACGACTATTTTATGTTGCGCCATTTGATGCTGACACCTTTTAAGGGTGTATCACGTACTATTATACAATTTCAATTTTCTTGAAATTGAGATCAGCGTCTTCATAATAATCAATAATAAATATACGATTAGGTTTAGGAATGTTTTTTATAATTTTTACACGTTTGATTTTTTGAAAGGTAAGCAAATAGGATAGCTATGTTTGTTTTTAAAACACTTTGTACGTTTTACTGGCGACTTTTAATCGATACACCATCTTTATGGAAATAAATGTAAAAAAAAATGTACTTTTCAAATCTCGTCTGTTTATACGAATGACAACTACTTATTTAAATTTGACGCCCTAAAGCGATGGTTGCTCCAATGACGGTGGAGATGAGCTTATTTGAGAGGGCGAGGCTTAAAGTTTTGTTCTTAATGTGCGGCATATATTTTTCTTTGTGTTTCAGGAAGCCCAGTGAGCATCATGGTGTGAACGAATTTGGAACCTGCTTTCGTTGCTGAAACATATTTTCAAGCGAAAGACAACCATCGCAACGCAACGTGCATTTATCACGATGTGACTATTTTTAATGGATATATCTGAAATTAATTGTTTAGAATGATCGTCTTAGCATCTTGACTAATCTGGAAAATAAAATTCCTCGAGCTACCGCATACATACCCATCGGTATGCTAGAAAGTCTCGACCAAAACTTCAGAATTAGATTTACTGAGTGTATAGAAAAGAATGGGCGCCCTCTTACGGATATCATCTTTAAAACCAGCCAAATTCAATGCTGTACTAGTTGCAATTCAAAGAATTACATGTATACTTGCATTACTTGTGTTTTAATTGAGATTCCAAATAAGCAAATTGCTGTACTCTGTACTTGTTGCTTATAATTCTGCTTTTTTATGTAGAAAATTAAAATGCCCCTTGACAAGAGATACAAGCGTCCTTAATTCTCAATTATTACGTTGTTGATTTATATCGGGAAAATCCTGTTTCCCACAGATTGTTTTGCAAACATTTTTGTAAATATCTAATCACACTCTATAAAAATTACTATCATCGGGAGGAAATTATATAATTCATTTTTATTATTATTTAAATTATTATTATTTTAAAGAGAATCCATATAAAGTTGGGGTTAAAAACGTTTGATTGTCGCGAATAAATTATATAACTCGTTTTTATTGTTATTTATAAAAGATACATTATTTTTTATTATTATTTATAAAAGATATATTATGTCCCTTAGTCTTCATTCAAATGAGTGATTTTTCTGACAAAAGGGTGAAGAATAAGTTGCTTTAAAGGTCGGTAGTATTTGGTGAACAGTAGTCTGAGATGTCGGAAACTTTTTTGTCTCCATGTCTACTCTTGTGACCATGTCACTAGTAAGGGTGCTGGAGGTAAACGTTTTGTCTGAGCTGGCGTTATCCGCCTGAAAGTCAGGAACCCGAACCATGGATTAACCACTAAGGAGGATGTCCTATCAGCAGGCGCAAAGTACTGGGACTGCTGTATTGCCATTTGGTGAATGGATTCTGGACCAGTCAGTAGTCTCTGGTAGGGTCTCTCGATGCCATACTAGTGGGTAATTGTTACGGCTTTACATTTTCATGTGCTACAAAAAAATTCCTGTATGTGTCTCTCTTACATTCCCTCTCTATCCTGCTCTAACCAAGTATGCTGACCTGTTCCACAAATCCCAAAACCTCAATATGAAATATCTCCAGAAACCCCCCCTAGAACTCCATCTTCCAACGTAGACCCCTACTACCAGGTCTCCTTCTCCAACATCAGGGGTCTACGTTCCAACATTCCAGAGGTTGAAACCCAATTACAGGAGACGAAACCAGATATATTCTTTCTAACCGAAACTGGAATAGGGCCGGCAACTTCCCAAGATGAGTTCATAATTAACGGATACTCTAACTTAACAGCGAAATCTGACCCCCTAGTTCGCCATGGGCATAGAATATGTGCCTACATTAAAGATGGCTTCCCGTGTGGTAGGGATATCTCTAGAAAAGATCCTAATATGTGCTTCCGGGTTGCACTTGCTTACACCACTGCATTTATATTTGCCCTCTATCGGCCCCAAAACTGCGGAGTTACTATCTTTAAGAGTATATCTGAGAAAATAGACCACATCCTGTCAACACATCCCTCGGCTAACATCCACATCTGTGGTGACTTCAACGTCCATAACGTGGAATGTCTGACCCACTCAAATAAGACAGACGATCAGGGGAGGTTTTGTCATTGTTTGTGACCTCACTTAGATTGTTCCCGAACCCACCCGTGTGCACGATATTACTGGTCAGTATGCAAGCCTCCTAGACCTTTTTCTCTCAACTTCCTCTGAGTTATGTTCATGTTCCGTTCATTCTCCTCTAGGATCCTCCGACCACTCCGTCGTATCAGTTAAGATAAAAATGAACTGTAATAAGTCCACAGACGTACCCCTCCACCCTACTGTATACCGATACTCTATGGCTGACTGGGTTAGATTCCGTACATTTATATCTGATCTACCTCTGCATTCCATGTTTAAAAAGGATGTACCCTCTATAGTATCAGAACTGACCGAATGGTTAATTGTAGGCATAGATCGATTTATACCGTCTAAAATTTTTAAAAACAAACCCTAAGAGCCAGCCATGGTTCTCCCCAGAATATGCTGTTGCTATCGCGCACAGAAATCACTTTTTCCATAACTACCAACGTAATAGATGCACTGAGACTAAAGCTGCTTTCAGGAACGCCAGCAACCACTGTAAAAGAGTAATAAAAAATGCAAGAGAGCTATATGCTCACTCTGTTAAATCCAAAGTAGCTGATCAACAGCTTTGTTCCCACTAGTTTTGGCAAATAACAAATAGGATCCTGAACCGAAGTGTGCGTTCTATCCCAACCATGTTCAATGGACCAGAGGTCATCTCGCCAGCATCAGACAAGGCCAAACTATTTGCAAAGAACTTTGCAGCTAATTCTACCCTATGCGACGAAGGCCATGAACTTCCCATATTTTCTCCTATAACACAGAACACGCTAGGTAACATACAAATATCTGTGAATGAGGTCGCCATGCTAATCAAGAACCTTTATTTCAGCAAAGCAACTGGCCCTGACGGCATCCTAATTATAGTGTATACAAAGCTTCAACCAGAACTTGCTCCCATACTTACGAAACTGTTTAAGCGTTGCCTTAAGGAAAAGTGCTTTCCGACTCCCTGGAAAACCTCATCAGTATGGCCTGTCTTTGAGAATTCAGGTGATAAGTCATCTCCCTCTCAGTACAGACCAATAAGTCTCCTGTGTGTTATGAGTAAGTTGCTGGAATCCACATTAAATAGAGAAATAGTCAACCACCTCAACAGAAATAACCTTCTTAGTTACACACAATATGGTTTCCGTTCTGCAAGATCTACCTCAGATGTGCTAACGGTTATATCTCACAGGATTAGTGAATCTCTTGACAAAGGCTTCATTTCTAGGGCAATTGCTCTTGACATATCAAAGGCCCTCGACAAGGTATGACATAAGGGCCTACCTCACAAGATTTCCAGCTACGGTATAACTGGAAATCTTTTCTCAATCATTAAATCATTTATCTCCGATAGGCTTATAAGAGTAGTGGTCGATGGACAAAAATCAGAGGCCTGCAGTAATAATGCTGGAGACCCTCAAGGGTCAATCCTGGGCCCAACTCTCTTCCAAGCCAAGTACGTCCGAGGATGGAATACTGCTGCCATATCTGGGCAGAAGCTGCTAAAACAGCCTATCCTGCCTTGACAGAGTACAAAATAGACTTCGTGGCTTAGTGGAGGATGCCCTTTTCTCTTCCCTGCAACCTCTCTCCCACAGAAAAGACATTGCGAGCCTATCCTTGTTTTACCGTTATTTTCATGGCAGGTGCTCGTCTGAACTCCAATCTCTGTCTCCACCCGCCAATCTTTCACGAAAAACATCCTTATAGCTGAACCCACTGTCAAAAATGTACCCCATTCTTTATCTGTGCGTAAATCAAAACGTAGATTCCATGAACAAAACTACTTTCTTAGAACTGCATGCCTGTGGAACTCTGTAACCTATGCCTGCTTCCCACCTGACTACAATTTGGATGTCTTCAAGTCCATAAATAAACAAATCTCTAATGAACCGCCACCTCAAGTAAACACTTCAATAAATCTCCACACTAACGTACTGTACTTGCAATAACCCTTATCTCAGAGTGGCTTCCGGGCCTTGATAAGTGGTGAACACCGGGTAAAAAAAATTATATATATATATATATATATATATATATATATATATATCAACAATTATGAAGACGCAACTATTTCTTTGTGTTTGAGTGCGTTCCTTATAGACTCAAAATTATATATATATATATATATATATATATAGTGGGTGTGTTGTTTTTAAAATTGTATTGTTACGATATAACTCGTTTTGATTATCATTTTTAAATAAAACATAAATGCAAAGTTTGCTTTATAGAGGTATATTGTCGTGATATGATAACTCGTTTAGAAAAGCAATCTAAATATTGTTATCGCTGTGAAGCCGGTCGTGCTCCATTTTCCCCATTGTTTTCTACTATTGTAATAAGTATTTACTGATTTGCATTTTTCACACAAAACAATTAAGTAGGCATTAACCAGAAATAGTTGTGTTTTCTGGAGGCTTAGTTACATGTTGCATTGATTTCCATCAGGTTGTTACACTTTCGATAATCGCACAAATTTTTTCCATTAATCTTTCTTAAATAACGACCGCTTGTATGAAAGGGGATGTCAGTAATAATAAATCGAATCATCATTTTTATTTAGACGTTTCACTAAATATATATCGCTACGTTGTCCGTAGCTCGGGGAGGGTTAATTACGTTTATGAAATTTGTTTTGTTTGCGAATTCAGGTTATTTAAATGGATCCTTTAAAGAGGGTAGTTTTGATACAAATCATCATTTTTACCTCGTACAAAATAACATTTGAAAAACAAACTTATCAATAAATTTCGGACGAAGATATATTGTAAACGCAGATCTACTTTTATAATTAATCCATTTTAACTGGTAAAAGTGATCATTTTCTTTATATATGACTTGCCAGATACCACGATTTTTTATAATTTTATCACCTTTGGATCAATATATTTTCAAATAAATTCTAGGATGAAAATCGCGGTGAAAAAATAAGATTAATATTTTATTTGTAACAATACTAAAATAAAACTTTGTCCAAAGTTATAGTTTCATCAATAATTTACAGAAGCTTTAAATTTAAATAGAATTGTACTATTATTTTCTATGCATTTTTGAATCAATAGAGTTTAGTGTTAACTTTATTTCTTGATCTCCATGTATTATTGGTGATTTTTGATTTAAAATCTGTTTTGCTAGGAAATTTATTTTTGTGACGAAATCTGCGAATCAAGAAAAAGAAATTAAATATTAAATTTTGTTTCAAAGTTAATATCAATTTAAAACAATAAAAAGGATTAGATAATAATGCGTTATTATTAGGAATTCTGAGTGTAACGTTCAAGCATAATGAAACTGCTCAAGGATCTAAGCGAATGATTCCACTGTCGACATTCTCCAGCGACAAAAATACAAATATTCTGAGCTCTTCTTTATAAGTAACTGGATTACTTTCTAGCGACATACTAGATGACGAATTGGAAAATCAATTGATGGTAACAAGAGTCGACAAAAAGAAGCAAATATAGATTAGCGCCCCGTTCTGTGAATCCATATATTACACTGCTATAAATACTGATACTAGTCAACACTCGTAAGTAATCCCGAGAGGAGGAGAGGAGGAGATCCCCCATAGAACGGCTTTTCCGAAGTCGACCCGTGATATATACTTACGGACGAGTTTATATGTTCATGAACGGAAACATCTTTAATATACATAGTTTAAAAATGAATCAGGCAAGAATGAAATGTAAAGGTAGACCAATTAAATGAAACCCGCAGGAAATCTTCCTGATCTATCACAGGAGAAGCAGGACCTACTATAACGTCCAGCCTCTCCATATAGTAAAAATATATACTCTTATTAAAAAAAAAAAAAATTCGATGTTTCAAAAGAAAATAAACAGACCAGGAACTGTAGAAATACAAGCCCGACAAAGATTTGTCAGATATCACTAGTGCTCGGAATGGTGTCAGTAGAATTCCAGCAAAAACGTCTCCAGATAATGCCAAACATCATCGTCACCTACGGTGCATACCGGTTTAGGTACAATTATGAAAGGGGTGACAGAGTCGGGGATGAAAAGCGTAGGTAAACTAAAATAATTACAACAAGAAATAAGACCACTTAAAATGTCTTACAAATCGGTCATTTCGAGAGAAAAACACTGCTTAAAGATCCTAGAGAAATAACTAGATGTAGATTAACGTCAATGCGGCTATCAGAACTGAATAGAAAAAGAGGATAAGGCGCAAAACCGAGCAGCATTTATATATAACCCATATGGCTTTCTAAAAATATGTCTTAAGGAAAACAGCGAAAAACTCCAAAGTACCGCGGAAGAAATCAATGCATTCGTTGTGAATAGGTTAAGCGATCCTTGCAGATACCAGATTCTTGCGAATAAACCTTTATTAAGTATGCCTGATATCATTTCGTCAAATTCTGGCCTAAGAGGACTAAATTGAACAAATGCAGCAAGTTTGGAATTAAGCTAGTTTAAACTCAACTCCGGTGCCTTAAAGAATTTTAAATTATGTACGAAAATCCTTCGAGCGCTGTCGAAGGTAATGCATATAATTTGGAGGCAAGGGCGGATAGCGAAGCAATGGCGGTTCCCTTGGCCAATATTGCTCTCAATAAAGAAAAAAAAAGCCAGTAGTATTAATCAATTTAGATACATCCTCTGTTGAACGATAATGCGAATTTTTTGTGAGTATCCTGAATGAAGGTTTTTCAAAATGTCTAACAAGTAATGGCTATATTAATAAGTCTGTACAAAAACGGAGCGGCCCCAATAATACAAGGATATATTTAACACACTGGCTTGATGTCAAAAGTATTAAAATACACTAAAAACAAAGGTAACATAGCAGCCATATAAGCTGGTCGAACCATAAGCGCTAAAATGGCTTATAGTCTGAGGCCGCAAAAATTAGTCGAAGAAGCTCATAAACATTACAGTGCTCCTTCTGACGTTACTATTATAATACATTTAAAATGAGAGCCTGTATTTTCGGCATGATACGCTCTGAAACGCGGGATTATAACAGGATGTAGGATTTCAGCAACCGTGTTAGCTTTGGAAATGAACATGTTAATACATCCTCCAAAAATTGAATACACTAGTCTAGTAAAATACAGACTCTTATAAGAGCTCAAGTGGATTTTATGACGCTAAATATGACGTCAATTATCGGAGCAAGTTGGCTTATAAAAAGAGTTTATATGCGCATAACTTGTACGAAAATGAGTTTTAACGTTACAAAATGAAGATATCTCGGGTTTAAAAATATTAAGATAACGGAAGAATTTGTTTACTTATCATATGAATTTATCCCTACGATAAGCACATAAGCTAGTTAAGAGTTTAGGGAATAGATTTGATATCTCCCTAAAAGATGCAATGATGATATACCAAACTAATGTCAATTGGAGTATCTGTTAAACAAAGTTGAAAATCCTGTCCTGCTAGATTATTAAAAGCATGGATTTATCAAAAGACAATCCTTCCTAAGCAACTCTAGTCATTAATCATATATAATTTTACCACTAGTGAACTAATTTAGAGAAACATAAAGAAAATACTAAGCAGATGGTTGAGTTTGTGATCAGTAGTAGCTCCGTATTGAAATAAAAGTTCATCATTCACAGAAAATTGTGGTGATACTATGGTTAGCCATCCGAGTACAAAAAACAAACCAACAACAAAAGACCAAAGTGTTTGGAAAATAATTGACTAAAGTTGAGAACCCCCCCCCCCCCCCGTCAAAATTGTATTTTCTCGCAGATGAAACGGATCGGGGCTTAACCGCCGATTTACGGAGTAGATGAACCTTTCCGGAACATATATATATATATATATATATATAGGAAAAAGCCTCAACATTCAATTTGCTAATAGGTACAACAGATCGAATCTTAACCGCCACAATATATATATATATATATATATATATATATATATATATATATATATATATATATATATATATATATATATATATATATATATATATATATATATATATATATATTACGTGATTTTAAATATGCACTTTAAACAAAGATACATTAAGGAGTTTCTAATCGTTGTTCATTACTATTATTATTATTATTATTATTATTATTATTATTATTATTATTATTGTAGTAGTAGTAGTAGTAGTTATTGTTGTATTATTTGAATTGTTATTACTGCTTTTGATATCATAACATTATTCGCATAATTAATATACTATGAATAGTACACTACTTTTAAACAATTTTGCGAGTTCCAAAACATAAATCGAGATAGAAGTGAAAGCAACATTTTTTGGCGATATTGTTTTCCAGTGACCCAGAGATACGATATAGACACGATAAAGAAATACATCAAAAGCTTTGTTGCGTCTGATAAAATTTGTGCTGGCGACACACACGATTCTTTGCTGGCCTCCTCTGATGTCAGCCATTCTCTCAATAACTGGACAAGAAGTCACGAACATAGTAAGTAAAGAACATCAACACGCCAGGTCTACAACCCGTGCTTACAGTAGTTTAAAAGAGTTATTATTTAGTGTGCATCTCAATGGTATGAACTAAGGTATAGTAATTGAAGGGACAAAACGTATGATTTGTTGTTTTTCTAAATGGTTATGCCTTTATTGTAACTGCTTGAAAGTGTAATTCGGATTTATATATTATTGGAGCGATAGCGATTTGATTTATATATGTTGAACAGGCAAAGAAGTCGACTTATAGGAACCGGATGTTACAGGTCGAAAATTACAATGCCGTACGAACGCTGACAAGAATATGTTTGGTCTAAAACCTTCTATTAACTTTTTTTTTTTTGCAAATTTTGCTAAAATTAACTTATTGAGAAGGCTAGTGTTGCTTTCATGTTCTATGCGTTTTTTAACACAAGGTACCAATCTTCTAATTCACTGCGAAACACGTTGATACATAAGATGTGGCCCAAGAATATTACCGGTAATCCTGCGTGATTTGAAAAAAAAAAAACGCTGTAGGGGTGAAGTATGCCAGAGAAAATAAATTCAATAAACTAATGTTTATGTCGTTTATATGTAGATTTGCTTATTTCCTATCATGGCTAATGCGAAACTTTTCTTGGAAGTAAAAAAGTGCGAATATTTTATTAAACGAATTACGGTCTCCTGAGCAGTGTTTGCTTACAATCTTTGTATCTGCACATCGGCTCATATACATACATACATACATACATAATACATATATATATATATGTATATATACATATATATACATACATATATATATATATATATGTATGTATATATGTATGTATATATATGTATGTAAATATATGTATATATATATATATGTATATGTATATGCATATTTAAAACAATGTAGTAAACTTATAACATGTATATGTAGGTATGTTATATAGCATTTAGGAAATAGTTACTATTATTATTTTTAGAGGCTTTTGTTCTTAGAAACTGTGATGAAGAAACCTTTTTGATAATTTACAAACCCAAAAAAAGTTATTCATTTTAAAATGCTAAAAATATGCACAATATAAAAACGTTTTCGATAATTTTCAAATGCACTTTCGTCTATGAATTTTTTCCATTAAATAACAAAAACGACCAATAAGAAGTGTGTGATTTTCTGCTTTACTTAAGATTAAATATTTAAGCCGAAATAAATTATTACTTTGTATTCGTTTAGTACATTTTCCTCGTCGTGCCCTTTATTGGAAAAGGTGTCGTTTTATTTCTACATACACAGATATTTACCAAACATTTGTAGTAGGATTTTGGCATTAAAAAAACAGCTGATTGATAGTGTATTCATATAAATATATAAAATGTAAACGGTACAAGACTTAGCAATTTACAAGTAATATACAAAAATAACCTAGTCACCCGTTTCGTCAACTATTTAATCAGGAGTTAATCGGTGGTGCAAGACGGAAATAGAAACATTAGTTAAATCATCACGAAATAGCAAATACTCCGAAATATATATATATATATATATATATATATATATATATATATATATATATATATATATATATATATATATATATGGCGATTAAGCTACACTGACTATTCCGCGTTTCATCCACTCTAGGACTCTGTAGGCTTATGCGCGAATGCTGTGGTTGTTTATCTTTATTATACAAGAGAGAAAGACAAAAAAAACATATAATAAAAAACTAACACTTCGTTCAGGGAGGTTCCCTGAGATCGGCCCCCCAATTTAGTTGTGTGCCCTTCATGACTACAGGTCCAGCATACCATCCCGCGTCTACTATGGGCTTGATGTCAAGGTGATTATGTGAAATTAAAATGATCAAACATTGTCCAGACGCCTAAGCTGTATTTGTTCATACAATGGGGCTTGCTATATAAGCTAACAGCAGTTTGTTATTTCACTGTATAATATAATCAGCCGAAGATATGGAGCATTTATAATCAAACACAGGCAGAAACTTTCGCTGTATCACCTTCAGTACGGCTAAACTAGCAACTACCTTAAGCCAGAATTGAAACTTGACCGCTAAGGCGAGAGTTGGAGCTTCTAACTGTTACGCTATTTTGCAACTGCTAATGTGGGTATGTGAAATTACAATGATGAAACATTGTTGAGACGGTCAAACAATATTTGTTTACCCTAAAGAGAACTGCGTTAGTGTGTGTGTGATTTTATATTATATGATATGAAAAAAAAGAAAAATAATTTTAGACATCCAAACCTTTATTATCAACATTTATTATCCAAAGCTCATTGTGAAAATAGACATAATTGAGGAACAATTATGCTAGATAATTACAAAATGTACATATATATTAAGCTTTATGTTATCAATTTTCAGTAGAAAAACTGCACCTACATGTGTACACAATTTTCCTGGTGTTATTGAAGCTATGTTGACATAACGGTGAAGCCAAAGAAACAATTACGCTGTTTAATAGGCCGATTAATGAAACTTAATCGGCTAGTTTTCTTTATACATTTCTTTATTTCTCTGTTGAATAAAATGCCCCGCTTTAATAACTTAATTCAAATATTTATTAATATCAACTTCGAAAGATGAAATTAAGCACAACGTGAATATGGAATTGAGATAATTATGAAGTGGATGAAGATCAAAGACCCATAAAATTTAATGGTTGTAATCAACGCTCTGATCCCAATCTTATATTAATTGAAATAGAGGGTTCTCATCTTGAAGAAACTTCATGTTTGACAAGCTTCTGAGCTTGACCTTTACTCCCGATCTGAAATCGAACACTACATCAAATCTGTTGCCAAGGTCGCCGGAAGAATGACGGGATCGTTCTACCGCTCCAGTAGATGGATGCTGATGCAATTATTTATCTATATAAAAGCCAAGTATGTCCAAGGATAGAGAAGTGTTGCCACATCTGGCCAGTAGCTGCAAGAAGCAGCTCATCCTGCCTTAACAGAGTACAAAATAGACTTCGTAACTAAGTGGGGAATACCCTTCTGTCTTCCCTGTAACCTCTTTCCCACAGAAGGAACGTTGGGAGCCTTTCTTTGTTTTATAATTTTTTCCGCGGTAAGTGCTCGTCTGAGCTCATATCGCTCATCCCCCTCACCAATCTTTCTCGAAAAACATCCCTACCTGAAACCACTATCAATAACATTTCCCACTTTTTAACTTTTCCTCAATCAAAACGTAGACTCTATGAACAATGATTCTTTCTTAGAACTGCACGTCTGTGGAATCCACTTCCGTTTGCCTGTTTGTCAACTGACTACAACTTGGTTGTCTTCAAGTCCAACATAAACAAATTTTTGATTAACCACCCCATTAATTTATCCAACCTACAAATTTCCAATCATAACGACTACTACGATATTATTCCATTGATTACTGTACACTCAATAACCCTTATCCTCGAGTGGCATCAATACTTTGCTAAGTGGTGATTTCCATGTAAACAAGGCCGATAGCTCTCGTGTAATGAATGAATGCGTAAATGTAGGATTGACATGAGCTTCTAAAATATTAACTAAAATGACCGAAAAATGGTCGGAAATGACTTAAATAAATAAAAAGTAAATGACTTAGGATAACTTTAATGAAATTAAGGATGAATTGAATGACGTTAAGAATTACTTGAATGCTTCAAAAAATAACTGGATTCCTTCAAAAACAACTTGAATGATCTGGAGAATGGTTTGAATGGCTTTGAGACTGGCTGGTTGTAAAGTGGTTGATCATTTTACATTAAATTAATAGAGAAAAGTGATCCCCCACTTTATATCACAATAAGTACAGCATGTAGTAAGAACATATACTACACTTTGATATTGGCCATAAGGCCAAGAAAAGCTGTATTTATTTGCTCCCTCTACCGAGCAAATTAGACACAAGGCCGATGTTTAATATGATGAGTGAAGGGGAAATGTGGACCAACTTCCCGGGAAGTAGGGGAGCTTGATAGTGACAATTGGTATGAAGGGTTGTCCCTACATTGACCAAGGTCTTATATGTGGTATTGCCCCCACATATGGGTTTTGCTTGCAGTATCTGCCGGAACAGATACTACACTTTTTTCTTGGCCAAAAGGCGAAGAAAAGGGTATTTATTTGCTCTCCCACCGAACAAATTAGGCACAAGGCCGATTTTAAATGTGAGGATTGAAGGGGAAATGAGGACCAACTACCCGGTGAGTAGTGGAGCCGGATAGTGACAATTGGTATGAAAGGTTGACCCAACATTGACCAAGGTCTTACATGTGGAGTTGCCCTCACATATGGTATTCGCTTGCAGTATCTGCCGGAACAAATACTGCACTTTGATCGTGGCCAAAAGGCCAAGAAAAGCTAAAAAAAGCTAAGAACAGCGTCTATTAGTAGCACACCTTTGATCTTAACCAAAAAGGTTAAGAACAAAAGAGTTACGGACAGACCGACAGACCGACCGACAAATCGACCGACAGATCGACCGACCGACTGACGGAGTGACTTATAGAGTCGCTTGACGCGACTAAAAAATGTAATTAGGAAGAAATATTAACAGATAAAAAAGATATGTGGAGACAGAAGAAAATTGAGTATACAGATAAGCTAACTTTAAAGCTGTCGACACATAAATATGTTTTACGCTTTACTCAAAATGCTCCATCTCCTTGAGAAGGAACGGATTCTTTTAAATATTAGCTACACTGAATTATATACTTGTTACCTCATAGTATTCAGCTCGTATGTTCATTTTGACCCATTAAGTGTATTAGTATTTCTTTTGCTAATTATCTAAACTGGTTAGTTAAAATGTAGGAATCGAGAAAGAAGTCAAATTCTGACAAAATATAAAATATTGCGTGTATTGTCCGGGAATTATTACGATACGTCACATAACTGTATTTCTATTCCTTTCTGTACCATAAGATAAATATCATGAGGGGGTGGCCCCAGATGCAATTTAATCAACCCCCTGCATTAGGAATCACACACGCTGTTTCTTATTTAATATTGAAAAAAAAAAAACAGAAACAATATTGTTGAAAAATTAGTTATGTAGGTATTAAAGGTATCTTGCAGAAAAAAATACTCGTTTTAAATGATGGATGTCACGTTTCGTCTAATTTATCGATATTAAATATGACGATGCACGAATATAAACACAAGCGTTTAAGCTGAGAAAGAAAGCAATGAAATGAGAGACAAAGATGAATGTAATTTCATGAAAGAAAATCCTCAAAAGTTTAAAAGAAATGACGTTCAGATAATGATACTATGTTTAGACTGGAAATATTCAGAGGCAAAACCAGGCAGATGGTTCAAAATCACGTAAAGTAAGAGGACTGTTTTACTTTGTTTAAGCTCGGGGAACCTCGTGCAGAAAAAAAACACGCTCGTATGTAGAATCTAAATTTTTCTCCACGCATATAAAGTTCACCTGTCACATTGAATGTTTTTGTTTAAATTAAACTGCTTTTCAATTGGATATTGGTAATCTAGTAGTTAGACGTTTACAGTTGATTTATAGGAGAGAAATATTATGCATTTCTCTCCAAATAATTACTTAAATAAACACAATCCCAAACGACATTGATTTTAACAAAACAATAATAAATGGTTCATTTAGAAAAGGTTAGATTGTATCTCAGACTGAAGAGAAAGAAAGTCTGTTTGGAGGTGTCGTCTGCCATCGAACTGCAGCCGTCAATTAGCAGTGGGGGGTGAGTGAGAGAGGTCTGTATAGGTCACTTCCTGACATCCCTCTGGCGATAGCAGCTGAGATCCCAAAGGGCTAAATCAATGCGCCCTGCCAACCGCTTGGTTAGTGTGGCCGAATAACTTTGGCACCGGACATTGATCCGCTTATAGTGAATAGTTTGTTAACTGCTACAGATTAATAAACTCTATCTAGAACGACAAGATCATCGGTCGATCAAGCATTTATACACGCTAAACACAAAAAATTACAACTTCTCAGAAAAAATTGTTTCAGAACACATTTTTCCTTTATTTCTTAAATTTATATTATATATGCTCATTCATTTGTACTGTACTCATTTCAATACAGAAATATTGCCTGTAGAAATAGAAAAAACACTTCTAAATTTTCCAATATTTATAATTAATAAATTAAAGATTTTGTTTATCATTTGGGAATTTTAAAAATGGATTAAGATTCATTAATAGCCTCGCACATTGGTACATTTCTTAACAAAAAGCAGCAGCTTGAGTGATATACTTTGAGGTCAGGTTTCGATACAACGTTGAGGGCGATCTGAAGTGAAAATAACAGATCAAGAAATGTTTTCAAAAACTGGAATACTATCGTCGAATACCAAGCTACATTATTTGTCTGTCAGTGGAATCTTTTTGTTTACAACTTTTACGATAGCATAGCCTGGCTGATGCCTGCATTTCTTCTGAGCCGATTGATGTTTTTCGATTCTTTTACAGACATATAAGGCGGTAGGCTGAGAAGCTGTCGAAGAACATTACACTACGCAAATATTTCTCTTCTGTTATCTCTCTCATATGTTGTAATCCATATACGATTTGACTCACCGTGTGTGAATGTTGTTGTGAAAATATTCAACGTGCAAAGTATGTTTTAGCCTCATCTTAGATTGTATTAGCCTGGAATTCATTTTATAGATAGAAATGCATGTTGCCTCAGTAACATACAATAAACCAAAATGTATTCTTGAAAGTAGATGGCCAACCTTAAATCTTGCGGCGTAGACATTACCAAGCATTATGTAATTTTATTTGATCATACGAAATATGAAATATAACATGAATTAACGCTAAGTATCCTCCAAAAATTGGATTTCATATTTTGGATTTTATAGATGTAAATATCCTTCAATGAAATCTGGGTAAAATGGAAGGTTCGTAAGTTTATATATTTAAAAAATAGTTTACATATATTATGGAAAACAATCACGCCTTAACGAATTTAGTTATTGTATTAGTTTTAACACAGGTCCCAGATGTAAGAAGTGTGTGTATATTTTTCATAAGAAATGATAGAATCCCTCCGTAAATATTAAGATAATATAATTAATGTGAGTGAACCCTTGTCCTTATTTCTTACAAGATTTTTATTCCAGCGTATAAGTAGCAACATAGGTTTAGAAACAAACTCACAAGATAAAATAAACGACGAACAATAATAAATTGTGAATGAAAAACATATAAGGAAGAAATTTAGAAAATGTTTGCATTATTCATGTAATTTGAATAATGTTTGTTTTCCTAGTATTTTATCTTAACAAAAAACGTGTAACACTAGTAATTCAATTCTTCAAGAAAGTACGTACTTGCTGCATATTTATTTGTGTAATGAGAAGAGTTTGTTTGTAAATTAGTTTTTCTCCTTGTTGAGAGTTACTAAAATGAACCAGCTACCGGGATTTACTGAAGCACTACAAACGGTGACAATAACAATTGAAATAACAACCACAATTTCAACAACAATGTAAACAAGAATTGAACAACAGCAACAATCCCAACATCGACAACAAGTGTTGTTTGCAACATTATTCGACCAATATGCAAAACATAACAAATAAATTTTCGAAGACGTATAATTTAAGCACAAAAAACCCTCCAATTTCGAGAATTCATTTGGTTAAGAGGATTTCAAATTGATTCTGGGAATTAAAATACTGATTCAACGTTTCTTACTATTGCCATATTGTATTTGACACCATATTTGCGATGGGATAAAAAAATAAAGAAATATAATTATATTGTTGCAGAAGTTGGGAAATGCTTAATACGGAAATGTAATCCTTTCCACAAAATAGGAGGGCCTGCTATAATAGTAGTCCTGTCGAAAATCTTCGACAAAAGAGATAATCCGTTTCATACTCGACATAGGTGTAGAGTTATCGTAAAACAAGAAAACTGTTGTTTTGTGGCGTATCCATATGTGGTTAAAAATGAATGATATGCTCAATGTCTAACGGAATCGAAGGACAAACAAATTAAATCAAGAATTCTTAGTTATAGGGAATGCGGTTGTTTTTATCGATAAAATAGTCGATTGTTAACGTGTTGACCATAAAAGTGTTCATTGACTGGAAAACACAGAAAGTAATTACTAAGTCGCAATCAAAGATAAACATCAGAGTGTCTAAATATGAAATGAAAGAAGGGCAAATAAGAAAATGCCGCAATATAAAAAAAAAATGGGCAGACCATAAAATTATTGCTCGTTTCAGGAACTGATATCCCGTTTTAAAACGAACTAACTTTAGAAAAATATGCTTGATGAACAAACAAAATAATAGAGGTGTATGATGCAAATAATTATTGTAAAAAGAGGAATTAAAAGTATCTTTTAGATATTGGGAAAAACTAAAAATCGAAAGTGTATACTTTCCCTTCAGTTATTTGTTGTGTCTAGACTGGATGTCTAGACAATTAAGATTATTGAAATGACCGATTTATGCTTTTTGTAATAAAGTCAGCATCAAGGAAGACGAAGCGATTGAAAAGATTTATTGCATTATTATTGGACACGAATTCCCTTGCATTTTCTGTCAGGAAGATTCGATCTGTGCACAAAACAGAAGTTGACTTTAAATAAGAAATTATGTTTTAACTCTCTCTAAGTTTCACTTTCAACATTGGACGCCATATATGAGTGATAGAAAGGTTGAAAAATATCGGAGTTTATATATATATATATATATATATATATATATATATATGTGTGTGTGTGTGTGTGTGTGTGTGTGTATGTATGTATAAGTGACCGTGTTAATCTTGCTGGAAAATTTGTCTACAAACAGCTCTCTTAATATTTGATCTACAGACTTGAATATTTTTATGCATGTTATGTGGACGAGACGCACACTTTCTCGTAATGATTGAGTCAGCAAAACATACTGAGAAGGTGTCAGTATTACTAATAAACAGTTGACGCTCGCAGGGGCATTCGATTAAGCTGTTTGCATAAACATGTTTACAACCATACGTCATCGTCGTTCACTTTTTCTAAATCATAACAATATGTTGGGTACAATATAATAAGTTTTACGGTTCCAGATGAGCATTGTCTGCAGATAGTGGTTTCAATCCTACCCTAAAAGCGGCCAGAGGCTTACTTAGCCCCCCCCCAATAAAAACGTGGCGAGACGACAACAACTACGGATGGCAGTGATTGCTGAGAATGCAGTTAGGAGATTCGAAGTTCCTATCCGTCGCGGTTACCACCTGACTAAGGCGAGATGAATAATTGGCCGGGGATTTTATTTTTCAGATTTTTTAAAGTAGTTTTAACGTTCGTTTTCTGTATTTTTTTTGTTTTTGTTTTTCCAAATTTTACATTTACCATCGTTCGTTTGCCTTATGTTAGTTATTTTGTGTTTTTTTTCGATTTTTTAAAGTTTTAATTTTTATATAATATTTTATTTTTATTTACTATTTAAAAATATTTACTTCGCTTATTCTTATGTGTTGATTAACATCCCCACCCCGACCGCGCACACACACCTCCAAACACTCGGGCAAAACCGGTTACCCCCTCTAGCTATTTTGTATATATAAATGCGAAAATGTATGTATTTATGTGTGTGCGTTTGTATGTCTGCTAAAAACTTTCGACACACAGAACAAAATTTAGTCTCATATGAAAGCCCCATCATTCGCCCGACAAATGTCGAAAAATTAGCCAAAAACGTTAATTAAAGCAATTTTTCACGTGTTTTTTTGTTTTTATTTTTCAGATTTTTTAAAGGAGTTTTAGCATTTGTTTTTCTGTTTTCTTTTTGTTTTTGTTTTTCCGATTTTTACATTTAACATCGTTCGTTTTTCCTTACGTTAGTGTTTTGTGTTTTTTTCGATTTTTACATTTAGCATCGTTCGTTTGTCTCACGTTAGTTTTTTGTGTATTTTTCGATTTTTTTATGTTTTAACTTTTTTTATATAATATTTAATTTTTATTTAATATTAAAAGATATTTATTTCAATTATTCTTATGTTATGATCCCCCCACCGCCCGGGTTCCCCCGTTTATTTTTGAGATTTTTTAAAGAAGTTTAAACGTTCGTTTTTTCTGTTTTCTTTTTTCTTTTTTTAGTTTAGTGTTTTACTTTGTTTATTCTTATGTTGTGATTAACACCCCCGCATCCGCCCGAGCACACACACCTCCAAGCACTCGGGCAACGCCGGGTACATCCCCCGCTAGTCTTCTATATATATAAAAGCGAAAATGTATGTATGTATGTATGTATGTATGTGTGCGTTTATATATCTTCTAAAAACTTTCGACAGACGGAACAAAAATTCACAAATTTGGTCTCATATGAAAGTCCCATCGTTCGCCCGACAAATATCGAAATATTGGCCAAAAATGTTAATTTTTTCATCCTGAAATCTGCACTTTTGCTACAGAGGGCGGTCAGCAAAAGCCGTTCTATCATGACGAATTTGCTTGTACGCGTTCGTCATACAACGTTGTAACCTGATTTACTTTAAATATTTGAAAAATCTACAGAGTTTCGGCGTCGTCGTCTTAGTTCAGTTGCTTAGAACGAGGTCCCATTATATAAACGTTTTGGGTTTGAATCGTGGTGTGAGGTGTCTTTTTCTTTCTATTTTTTAAATTTTTATATGAAAGCCGGATTATTTAAGCAATTTTTCATGTTCTAGTTTTTTTGGTTTTTTATTTATCAGCATTTTTTAGAAGTTTTAACGTTCGTTTTTCAGGGTTGTTTTTCATCATATTCGCGTTTTTTTTTGTTTTTGTTTTTCCGATTTTTACATTTAACATTGTTCGTTTACCTTACGTTAGTGTTTTTATGTTTTTTCGATTTTTTTTATATAAATTATTTAATAATTTAATATTTAATATTTAAAAATATTAACTTCGGTTATTCTTATGTTTTGATTATCCGCTGCCCCGCCCGAGCACACACACCTCTAAACACCCGGAAGCCATTTTTTACATGTTTTTTTTTTATTTTTCAGATTTTTTAAAGTAGTTTTACCATTCGTTTTTCTGTTTTCTTTTTCCATCACATTCGCGTTTTCTTTTTTTGTTTTTCCGATTTTTACATTTAACAGCGTTCGTTTACTTTACGTTAGTTTTTTGGGGTTTTTTTTTTCGATTTTTTAAAGTTTTAGCATTTTAATATTTAATATTTAAAAATATTTACTTCGCTTATTCTTATGTTTTGATTACCCCCCGCACGAGCACACACACCGCTAAAAACCTAGACAACGCTGGGTACCCCCGTTAGTCACATATAAATCCTAATATCTACGTTGTAAAACGGAGGTCGCCTGTCTATTTAATTTTCTCGATATTCAACATTTTTCGCTCGATGCATGTGGATTAGGCTTTTTCGTATAATAAAAGCGGCACTAATTCTGGCGGTATTTTTCCGGTCGCGATCGCCGGAAATGTCCGAAAGCAATCATATTTGATCAATGAGGAAATATTTTCTTATATCAGACAATTGCTATTCAATTTGGGCAATCCCCCTTTTATGGAGAGCTGGTCTCCCCCAACATCTTGGGAAAATAAAAAAAACGTTCCCCCAGTAAATAAAATACTATCCCGCAGTCAGAGTTCACCTCATTAAGTCATTAAAACGTGCACCTGCCAATTCTAAATCTCTCTCTCTCTCTCTCTCTCTCTCTCTCTCTCTATATATATATATATATATATATATATATATATATATATATATATATATATAAAGGCGAAAATGTGAGTATGTATGTATGTTCGCTTTTTGTGTATGTCTTCAAAAGGTTTTTTTTCCCGAGAACTGATCAGTCGCCTAACAACTTCTTAAAACTTTTTATATCGCGTCTAAATGATAATATCTAAGACTTGTCAACGGTGGTCGCCTCTCTATTTAATTTGCTCGACTTTGAAACGTTAAATATGCGACATTTTCTGATCGGCATTTGTTACTTTCGTTTTCCGATATAAAAAAGCGAAACTCGGTTCGAATCACTATCCAGTGGTCTCTAGAAAGCGATTTAACGTTTGATATATTTTCGGCTTCGACATATTAGACGTTTGCTTTGATTTCGAGACAAGACACTCCCCCTAAACAACAGGGAGTTGGTTTTCCCCCAAGTTAGTTAAAAACAAAGAAACGGGGTTATTGACGTCATTAAAAACTGCCTCGCAGAAAATGTTATACATATATTTATATATTGGTAACTACAAATTTCGACCAAAATCGATTAAAAAGCTTGCTCAATCTCTGATTACCCTTTATGTAAAATTTAAAATGTTTAGACCAGAACTGCTCTGAGTAATTTCGTCGAGACCGCAGAGGTGTTTTTTTTTTAATTCTGACTCCTATCATATCCCCTTAACATTTATTGTTTTGGGCTCGAATAAAATTATTAACTTAGATCCATGTCCAAGGAACCTATATCTAAAATTTCAAGTGTTTAGACCAACAAATTGTCGGAGGAGTTTGGTAGAGTTATCAAAGGCCAAACGTTGAACTTGAACCCCTTAACAGTCAAATTTCTGGCCGAAAACCGATCACAAACATATTCCCAAATCTTAGTACGCTGTATAGAGTTATTGCGTAGGGAAATATATACACAGTATACTTCAGTAGTATCTACTTTTATTTTCTAGGAGTAATATATATTCAGGGTGTTGTCTGTTATTTGTTAAGGAAGCGTACAATGTATACAATAAATAAGGGTTTACGTTTTTTATTGAAAATCGTACCTCATACACTAATTTTTATTATTCCTATGTTTTTAAAATAAATCACATGTAACAGGGATTGCTTCAAATCGACTTTCCTAACTATATTCTATTTACCAATTACTGTTTTTCTTTTAGTTGGGTCCCAGTGATATATTGAGAATGAGGTTTTGTTTAAATAACCAGTGTACTTAAAAGAGCAAAATCATCAGCGATTCGTGTATAGTAGTTGCCTTTGTTGGGATCTTTTTTGGTTGTAATTGTAAGTTTATAAGCAATGGCGTTTTATACCAATATTCTTATTAGTGTAGATACAAGAATTTTTATCTTTTGGATTACTATTGTTGTTAAATATTTCGTTACTATGATTTTGATTATTTTTCCATGATGTTCATAATTTTGATGGTATTTAATATTGAATTTTGTGAATTATTTTGCTAAGAGTAAAATATACTTTAATGAAGTGTAGCAATCTTATACCAAGTTGAATCTAATAATTTTATTGAACGACAGTGTGGACAAAAATTTATCCTGCTCCTAATTGTTTAATCTATCATAAGATTGATTATATTCATCCTTCTGTACTTTTACAAACATAATTTTTAAATGCATTGTTATAAAGTGTTTAATGCGCATAGACAATTATATCATTGTGGGAGCTTTTGTTTAGTCCTTTTTATTAATGTATTATTTTATTAAAAGACTAATGGGTTATTGTTTGATTCTTAAGTTATTACATCGGAACGAACGGTTAACTATCTAAGGAACATATAAACCATGCTAGCTTTTAAAGTATTATGTAAGGGTAATGGTCTATTCGAGGATTGTTATCTTCAAAATAGATATGGGTGTAGCAGCATAAGATTGGGTGAGGTTATTAATTGATTCGATGAACTGCCACCTACTTACAGTTATTTGTTTTTGCAACGAATCTTTATCATTGTAACATTTACTCATAAATCCACGTTTAAACGTAAAAAAAAATAAAAAAAACGAATTCCAATTAAGGAATAATATATATATATATATATATATATATATATATATATATATACCAATCGGTACGGACCCGATATGGAAGATCAGATAATAAATAAACGTGGATTTATAAGATCAAAGAATCCAACCTTGATCGCCCTTCGGGGCCCGTGGCGCAGTTGATAGAGACGTTGAATCTCTACAATTCCAGATGAACATTGTATGAAGATAGCGGTTTCAATCCCACCCAAAGCGTGCCAGAGATTAATTGGTCAAAATGTGGTGAGACGACAACAACTACGGATGGGAGTGATAGCTGAGAATGCAGTTAAGAGATTCGAAGTTCCTATCCGTCGTGGTTACCACCTGACGAAGGCCAGGGGAATAGTTGGCCGAAACGTAGTGAATAAACAAACCAATAAAAGATGAAAGACAACTAATAAAGATGAGACTAATAGTCCGAAATAAAAATATACTAATATCTGATCACTTGTTTACGCGTTTTAAGTCCTACGCCTAGATTTGTTTGTTATTAACAATGTTTGTTTCTAATGAAATTGGGCACAATACAATGAAGACGATAATTCAACCATCCTATAATTGAAAAATTATTTTTATTTTTTCTAATAACTTCATAGATCAGATATGTTTTCATAACTCCTCGAACTGCTACTATTGTTTAATCGTACTAAACAAATGTAATTAATTTTAAAGAATTCATAGTTCTTGATTATGGCCAGTAATATCGAGGCTTAAGCGAATTAGTTGCAGCAATAATGAAACCACCACCATACATGAATCTGTTTCATGTGAGCCATATACCTGGAGTTGCCTTGGATCTACATGCACTTATGGATGCGGCATATAGAATCAGCTAGGCTATGACTAAATTTTTCCAGAATTATTCTAATTAACTTACTCCCTACGAAACATATGTAACGAGTCTATGTACTCAAAAGCCCTTCTATTTATGTATGAGATTACGAATATAAATTAAGATCCGGCGTCAAAAATTCGTCAAAAATGTGCAATCCGCCCGAAATGTCGTAATCTCTTCATTTCCAAAACAAAAGCAGAAAAAAAACCTACTATCATATACACATCAACAAACATTAAAAAAAGCATTGTGAAAAAGATTATACAAGGTGTTTAATATGGAACTATATGTTATAAGGTTATACGATGTACACTATGCCAAAAACATATATTTGTTTCTAGCTTTTATTTAAGAATATTATTCAATTTTAACTTGTTTCTTCATAACTAAAATATTATTTAAAATATATTCTACGCTACTATTTTCCATGTGGATATTAGTATGTTTATGTTTCTAAGGAAATAAACAGGTACACTCTCCGTTACACGAGTCCATTTTTTATTTAACCAGATTATTTAATCCTTTGTAATCTGTCTTTGCAAATCGTATTCCATCTGCATTTAAAATGATAAATGAGTTCCATTTTACAAGGGCCGATCTAATCATTCAATTTTAATAAATTGTTTAACAATTCCAGTTACTGGAAAAATTATGAATGGGTTCAAATATCCAGAGTGTAATGAATGGAAAAAATGTATTTTCTAAGAATAATTTTAAAATTAAATGTAGAATAGTATCAAAAAGAATAATAAGTAATATCGTTATATCATGTATTTTGAGATTTATTTATGCAAATAACATTCGAAAGTAATATTTTATATACACATACTCAGAAATTTAAAAAAAATCATTATATGTTATTTCCTATTATATAAGCTATAATTAATTCGCGCTAAATGACGTTTGTTTTTGTTACTTAATGAATGACAATTTAAATTTGCTAATGTCAACTGCATTGAAATGTGTTGATCTTGGAGCAAAGTATCATCGTGAATATAGTAACGTTCATATTAAATTTGTGTTACTAGGATATATGAGTCTATATGCGAAATCCAAAATAAACCGTATGATTGAATTATTTTTTTACGTTATATATTTGTGAGATTTAAATGTAATTTTAACATAATCAAATAGTAATACCGGTCAGCAAGAAAATTAACATGCATTACAAAACAAAATCAAAACATTTAGCATATATATATATATATATATATATATATATATATATATATATATATGTGTGTGTGTGTGTGTATGTGTGTATAATTATTGCTATATTTTTGAATCATAATGGGGTAGATCTTTATTTGCTGCCAACCACAACAAAATGTTGCACAAAGCCGGAAAATGGAGAACAGGCAAGCTCCCCTAAAGGACTGGCACTCTCGCCTCAAAAAATTGCCTTGGCTCCTCCGTCGGCATTCCCCGGTAGAGACGCCTCAGACGACAAGCAATTAACTTGTCCCACCGGAAAACCCGGCGGCAAGCCCTGAGAGGATGGACCTCCTAGGTAGTACCCAGGTGGTGGACCTCAATCCGACAGGTGTTGGGCCGGTTCTCGGCCCCTCACCTGTCGGGCTGAGTGTCAAGAACGGATCGTTGACGAGTACGACTACCCTGTCTCCCTGCAGCCGAAGCCGCTAGGAGACACATCCCATCATCCCGAAGGATTCGCAATGATGTATTTGCTGATGACCTCAGCAAAATGTTGCACAAGGCCGGAAAATGTAAAAATTGCCTGAGTAAACCCGTCGGCATTCCACTGTCGAGGCGCCTCAGGCAGTAAGCAATGAACTTACTCCACGGGAAAGCCTAGTCGCAAGGCCTGGGAGAGTGGGCCTCCTAGCTATTACCCAGGCGGTGTACCTCCGTCCGACAGGTGCTAGGCCGGTTCCCGACCCCTCACCTGTCGGGCTGAGTTTCAAGTGACGAATCCTTGACGAGTACTTCTACCCTGTCTCTCTGTAGCTGAAGCTGCTAGGAGACACATCTCATCATCCAAGATGAATGTTTGTTTAGTGTTTGGCCCCGGCACTGACATTATCTACTGCCAGAGCCTCATTTGGTGTCCAAAGCACTTAGGCATAGAGCCGGTAGGGGGAAGTAGGGGTCGAGGGTCATTCTAACTAACAGCTAGGTATTTGAAAATATTTTATTGGGTTCCCTAAACTAAGACACTATCACCATAATACCCCATTCTTACCATGGAGTTTATCTACTTAAAATCTCCCCAGCGTATGTGTGAGCTTTATTTACAAGGTCTGAAAAACAGAACAAAAATTGTATGTACAAAAAAAACGGATTTTTTAAAAAATTAATTTTATAAATGAGCGATGGATGATTGGGAGGGGGCAAGCTAAGATACACCCAAAATGAAAGAAAAATAAAACAAAATGCCTATGGGGGCGGGCTAATAAGGGATCCTCCGAACCTACTTCTAATATGGAGCGCCTACTGTCTTCCGGTCCTTAACGTCGAAAGCAAGCAGGTCGTTCCCTAGTGGGGAGTGGGGGACCTAGGGACGATTTTTCGAAAACAAATTAGATAGGGATGGATACCGTAGGGAATGGCCGACGTCTTCCGAGATCAATGTACGTATAGGGGCAACAGACCGGAGACAAAACAAAGGGTGGACTAGCATCTTTTGAAGCTCTCCTAGTGCTGATGAAAAATAAAATCGGGGACAGGATCAACTATCATACTTGCCCTAGTCTAGTACCTAACAGTGGTTAAGACCGAACTAACCCTACTCTAAAAACTTTGCTCGGGGCTGGGTTCCGTAAAACCTTAGCACGGCCTGACCAATACCACTAGGGTGGGAAACAAACTCAAACCTAGCGCACTGTCGTATGCATAAACTAGTGTTGTGCACCCATCTCCTATCAAAATCTATGCGATGTAATCTTTTCCAATCGAATCTGATCTTTACTTTAAGTTGATGCTTAAAGTAAGCAACCAGATCCCGATCCGAAACAGATTCAACCCCATAGACAATGTTAAGACGTGTAAGCCACATCACTAACCTAGCTACAGCTAGGATCGCGAGAAACATCAACCGTTTCTCCTCAGTGAACGGCGGGTACATGTTGTCAACGACGTACGCCAAATCAAGTGGCACCAACCGCTCCGGGTCGAAGCGAGCTGCTACCTCTCCGACGTACTCCCAGAGCCTCCGAACTCCGCTGCAAAGAAAAAAAGCGTGATCCCTTGTTTCATCCTGATTCTCCTCGCAGCGGGGGCAAAAGAGAACGTATTCATCCCGTCTGCAGTCACTAGCAAGCACGCTGAAAAGTGGCAGCGCATTCCAGACAAGCCTCCCTGTCAATGAAAAATCGGAATTATTTATATACCTTCTGGCTGGCGCCCAATTCCACTGAGAGAGGATCTCCTACCTCGACATGTGCAGCCGCTCAACCAGCGGATCCTTAGCGGTCCCCACCACTAAATCCCGATATAGTCTCCTCCTAGGCCGTGCAAGGTCACTGGACCCCGGCAATGCCCTAAGGGTGGATCAGCATTTGGAGAGGAACTACCGTTCCCCCACCAGTCCTCTGCGACCTTCAGCGGCAGGGGCGCAAAATCTGTTCTGGAAAAACTTGTTCCACAACTGGTACCCAGTGCAATTCCTCAAGCAGCGCCCGCCTCATGAACGCCAATCTTTCTGCGTAAATATGCCTTAATAAGTCAGGCATTCTCAAGCCTCCCTCGCTAAGTTTCTGTTTACAGACCTGTCTACGGACATTCAACTTTCCCCCTTTCCAAAGAAGTTTAAAAAGGAGTTGCTCTAAAGCCTTACAGTGGTCCGCAGGCAGGTGAAGTACTGAAAAGCGGTTAAGGATCAGCGGAAAGACATAAGTTGCGCACGCTCCCGCACGACCCTTCAGGGACAATCCCCTGCGAATCCAAGTCCTTACTGACGACTTGACTTTCATCTGTACTTCCGAACAAGTTTGTCCAGCTGGAGTCCAGGGCCGAACAATACACCGAGAATCTTAACTGGGCCATCCGTCCAGCCGAACTCACCTGGAAGCGAGTTTACCCCGATCCAGGCGCCCAATCGCAGGCCAACGACCTACCGTTTACTTGTACCGCTACCGCGGGATTACGATACAAACAGAGATCCACTTGCGGAAGTAAAGACCAAAGTCGGCGGTCTCCAAACCAGATTCCAAGAAACCATGGTCGACCCTATCGAACGCTTTGGGAGCGCCTTTTCTCTTGCGCCTTTACTCTTGCACCTTTGCCTTTCTCACAAACGTAATGTACATTGGCGCCTCTCGGAAGTTTCTGGTGTCTTGAATCCTCTTCCCGTCCACATATAGTAGATTCGCCAAGTGTTTCAGCTGTATTACTTGTCTGCTGTTCAGCTCTGCCTGAGCGTCCGTCTCACTTGCCTCACAAATTCTCGCTCCAGGCAGAAATGGCAGCTTTCTGGTCTTTACGGTCCTCTCCGTCCTGGCTGGTTTAGGTACAGGAACGGCTTCCTCTACTGTAACTTCGCTCTCTAGGACTTCTACCTCCTCTTGTTTTTCCTCCTGAGATCTCTCCATATCTACCACTTCTACTTCTAGGGGGCATGTTAAAAAGGGGAAGGGTGTTCTGCTCCGTCGGTGTCTGGGATTTGGAAGTATTCTCAGGAGCAGGGTTGCTGTCATGTTTGGCATTCTTCTTGGTCTGTCTTTTCTCGTCCCCCTCCTTCTCCACCTGTTCAACTGACTCTGAGGAAGGTGATGCAGTTTTCTCTTTAGGCCCCCTTTTTCCTCCTCTTTGCGACTTGGGGTGCCCTTTCTACTCTTCTTTCCCACAGTTGTCCAATTGGACGTGGCTTTCTCCGCTTTCTCTGCTACCTTTGCCGCTGGTGGTGATGCCGCCGACGTTGTTGTCGCCAATGTTGTTGCAGGTTCAGCTGTCAGTAGAATCGTCTTGCCTGTCTCTGCTGTTACTTTCTGCGGGCACACATTTGCTATATGCCCATTTTCTGGCAGTGCCAGCAATGTGGACGTCTCCCTTCTACAATGAGGGGCATTGTCCAATATTCGCATTGGAGCTGGGCAGGGATGGCATTGAACTATTTTTTATCCACCGTCATTTTTATCTGATAATCACTGGTCTGTATGTTTCTTGGGCCGCGGACCGGAGTGACCGCTTCTACATCTCCATACTGAGACATTACTGCGCCGGGAACTCCGAACTGATGCAGTAATGGACTCCGAGCACGGATACAAGGGCTCTTCTTTTCTCTAGGTACTCCGTCTAAAACTTGATCCCTTTCCAGACCAGGTCGCTTTTCGCCATTGTCTCTGCTTCCTCTTTAGTACTCACCAACACGCCCCACATGCCAATCTACGCCTGATGAAATATGTGGCCTGGATATTTTGCTCGACTAGCATCTTCATGAAATGTTCTTTTGGAATACCTACGAGCCCCTTCTTTTTAACATCTAAGGTGACAAAGGAGACTATCTTACTTCGTAAGGCTTCCATAGTTCCAGGCTCTGGTTTTATCGTGTTTCCTTTTATGAGCGCTTTATACTTTACACGAAACAGCTGTCTATACTGCTCCGGAGTTTTTGCGATTTCGGGTCCCATGGAGTTTGCTTGGGCTGTTTTCTTGCTCATGACTCGATTGCATCTCTTCCTCCGGTGCCCGTTGTGTCGTATTTTTCCGGTCATCCCCCTCTACTGCTGTCATCTCTGCTTCTACTCGCAGTGGCGGTGTGGAAAAATCTAGAGAGGGCGTGGGTAAGTTTAAGGATTAACACCTCAAATATCTCTCCTTTTGTGGGCTGCACCCCGCTGACCGCGTCTCTAACTTCCATCTCCTCCTTTCGGTTAACAGATGCGAGCTGACGCTTCTAAGGCTTTCTGGCAGGGTCCATATTCATCCCGGGGATTCCTCGAGTCATCTTTGCAGGCTTTCTTTCGTCGCAGCTACCCTTCCCGACATGGAAATATCGCTGGACGCTTCAAACGGGTCATCATCCACCTCTATTGCTGCCACTCCTAATTCAGACACTGGCGTGTTTTTTGGAAATTAGCTCCTACCAGGTGTGGCACCCTTCGCCACGATCACGAGAGCACCACCAGGTGTGGTACCCCCCGCCACGAATATTGGAGCACCACCGGGTGTGGTGTCCCCTAAACCGATCACTGTGGTACCACCGGGTGTGGTACCCCCCGCTAAGAACACTGGAGAACCACCGGGTGTGGTGTCCCCCGAACTGATCACTGGGGTACCACCGGGTGTGGTACCCCCCTTTACGAACACTGGAGCACCACCGGGTGTGGTGCCCCCGAACCGATCCATACATTAGGGGCGTCCCTAATGGTGTCAGGGAGCAGGGCCTGATCCTTCTAAGTGGTGGCCCAGTGTCCGATCTCGACCCGCCGATTCGGAACTAGGGGGACCTTCGCCTAAAAAGGCACGTCAGTTTCCCCTAGACCTGCTGGCTGCTTAAGTCTAAGTCAGACACTGAACTATCTGAAAAAGATCGAAAAAAGTAGCAATTAGTAAAAACAACAATATAATCAAAACATGCTCAAGGGATCACCCGCCCAAAGAAGGGGTTTGTCCCTACAGCCAAACAAGAAAAACCCTTGTGACACGCAAGAAGTGGTCAAGTGGATGGTCACCAGAATCTTTTCAGAGATTTTGCCAAATCAGAAAAGCGCCAGATCGGAGATCATAGCAAGCGGTTAAACATTGTATAAATGTCTCCGTAATCCAAGATAAATTATGGGGTATGCTCCCCCACAGTCGGGCGATTCTATTCATTAACGATGCTTCTAGGACTGACGAATCGAATTAATTCACGTTCTGCTACCAATCAGAAACAAGAATTGCTCCATAAATATTAAACCTTTTCTGTAACAATTTCGCATGTTTTTTCCCGTCTCGACACGGTAAGAATCTTTCGGTCTGTGAAACTGTCTACTGCAAACAGTTACTTCTCAGGACTTGTGTGGAACAACGAACCATCCGAAACTCTTCTGTCTACTGCAACCCAGTCACAACTCAGGACTTGTTGGAACAACGCGCCATCAGAAACTGTTCTGAAACCAAACATGGCTTACACTTCCAGGGGTTATGCACCCAGCGCGCGTCTTTATTTCGATGGATCCGAATCAAAATTAGAATTGTGGCAAGTTAAATTTCTAGAATATCTACGAATCCAAAAGCTACACAAAGTACTTCAAACACAAACTGAAAACAGAAACGACCCCGACTTCATTGAAAAGAACGCAACTGTCTTTGCGGAATTAATACAATGTTTAGATGACCGAAGTCTGTCACTAGTTATGAGGACGATGGCTGCAAAGCATTGACCATATTGAGAGAGCATTATTTATCGAAAGGAAACCCCTTAATTATTTCTTTATATACTGAACTGACCTCTCAAAAACGAATGGAAGCCGAAACTATTACTGATTATATTATAAGAACCGAAACGACTGCAAATTCTTTAAATTTCTGGTGAAGTTAAAAGTGGCAGTCTGTTAATTTCCATGGCCCTTAAGGGATTACCGAGTGATCTCAAGCCATTTTTTACCTTGATAACCCAGAAAGAAAATTCCATGACTTTTAGCCAATTAAAGGTAGCACTCAGAAGTTACGAGGAAACTGAAAAAATGTTCACAGAAAAAAAAAACGAATCTACAAATATCATGAAATTTACAAATACACACATAAAAGCACGCAAATTAAATTATACCCATGCCAGGGAAAAAAACCGTAACTTTGCCCAAAATTATTGTTCTCCTAAGAAAAGTGCAAAAATTATTTGCTATAATTGTTGACGAGCTAATCACAAGAGTTGAAAAGTAAATAGAGGACTCAAAATGGCGACTCCATAAAAAAATGTGGAAAGTTCTGTTAGCGAACATACATTTTTATTTTCGTGAACGATTAATGCTTCAACAAAGAATAATAATTTTCGTGTCGATTGTAGTGTCACGGCACATGTGATTACAAAGGAATCTGATTTTATCAATTTTTATCCCAACTTTAAGCCACAAAATCATTTTGTAGAACTTGCTCATGAGAGTCGAGTGAATGATATCGTTTTGAAAAGAGGCGATGCTAAAATCTCGCTAAGGAACAATAAAGGTGAACTATGTTTCTGTATTCTAGAAAACGCTCTTCTAATACCAAAATTAAAAAAAATATATATATTTTCTGTACAAGCTGTTACTAAACAAGGTGGAAATATAAACTTTATCCCCAATAAATCGAAAATGGGGTGCCCGAATGAAACTGTATTCGACATTTAAGAAAATGGAAGACTATATTGTTTAAATAGCTTAGTCCTATCGAAAACAGCCTGCCATGATCTACAGACATGACATAAAATTCTTGGACATTGAGATATTCCTGATATCAAGAAGTTGCCGATTGTAGTTGAGGGAATGAAAGTACAAACATCAAAGAGCTTCAACTGCGACGTCTGTACGCAAGCGAAAATTACAAACTATCAAAGCAAGATACCAAACAAGTAGGCCAAAAAAATTCTATCAATGGTGCACTGTGACATGAATGATCCCTTGGAACCGATGGCCAGAGAAAAGTATAGATATGTGTTGAATTTCGTAGATGAACATTCACGTTTAATAATGGTTTACTTTTTAAAGAACAAATCTGATACCCTGCTATCAAATAAAAAAATATATTTAGCCGACATGGCTTCCTACGGTGAATAAAGTGTATTCGCTCTGACAACGGTACGGAATTCACCAATAAAGACTTTGAATTTTTACTAATTAACCATCATAGCAATCATGAAATATCATCTGACTGCTTAAAGAGCGTGGCTGAAACTTTTTGAAATGGCAAGATGCCTACTCATTGAATCAAAACTCCCGAAAACCTCTGGACGTACGCACTTATGGCGGCAGCCTACACGCAACCGGTGCTTTAACAAAACACTATCTAAAACTCCATATGAATCTTTCTGTGGTAAAAACCAAACTTAAGCAGGATGCATATATTTGGTTCAACTTGCTTTGCATATATAGATAAAAGAGTAAATTGAATATTAAAGCTGGCAGAGGTATATTTCTTGGATACGATAAAAACAGTCCAACCAATTTAGTATTTTTTCCAGATAAAAATAAAATAAAAAGAATCTGATGTGTAAAATTCACGGACACGTTTAATTTTACAGACGAAAACCTGTCATATGAAGAGGATGAAATTATATTTCCTCAAATTATCAGAACATACGAAGACAATAAATATGACGGAGACAAGAGTATCCATGATGATGATGATGATGATGATGATGATGATGATGATGATGATGATGATGATAAAGTCGAAAGATATCCCAAAAGAAATAGAAGGCGACACGATTTTTTTGTGGTCTACAATATAAAAGATTATCAAATCGACTATTGCTATTCAATGGAAACTGCGCCAAAATTCTTTAACGAAGCAATTAATTCAGAACATTGTGATGAATGGAAAATTTCCATAAAAAAAGAAATAGATGCCTTAACCGAAAATGATACATATACGGTAGTGCCTCTCCCAAAAGATAAACATGTTATTTCTACAAGATGGGTCTTTACAAAAAAGACTTCAGCATCAGGCGTAGAACAGTACACAGATAGATTTGTTGCTAAGGGGTACACTCAGATTTACGGTATAGAATATTGTTCTACCTTTTCTCCGACCACAAACCTAACGACAATCAGAATTTTACTGCAAATCTCATCGCAATATCAAATGGACGTAAAAACTGTTTATTTGAATGCCCCAATGGACTGTGAAATTTATATTACCCCTCCAGAGGGATTTATAATGAAAAATAAAAATAGCGTGTGACGACTTAAAAAGTCATTATATGGTCTAAAGCAGAGTACTCAGTGTTTGAATACAGTATTTCATGATTATATTGTTAAACAACAATTTAGGCAATGCGCTGTAGACCCCTGTTTACATACCCAGCACAAAGCCGATAAACTACTGATTTTGATTTTGTGGGTCGATGATATTTTAATCGCATCAAATTGTGACATAATGCTGACCGATGTTAAGAAGAAATTAAGTAAAAGATTCAAAACGACCGATCTTGGCAAAACATCCTGATTTTTGGGATGGAATTTACTCAAAGCGAAGGATTATTACGATGAATCAACCGAGATACATCGACAAAATAATATAAAAATTTGGAATGAGAGCGTGCAAGAAACGCTCTACACCGGTAGAAAATGATAATAATAAAAATATGCGCACAGAATCTGAAATAATAAATGATAAATTATACCGGGAAATTATAGGTAGTCCTGTGTATTTAATGACTGTGCCCAGACCCGATATATGCTATACAGGAACAAAACTGTCAACAAAAATTATCACGACAGACAATGAAGCATTTAAACAGAGCTAACCAAGTCGTACGTTATTTAAAAAGAACTAAAGAACAGAAGTTAGTATTTAGAACATCAAAAAAATCCCCTAAAATTAGAAGGATTTTCGGGTTCAGATTGGGGAAACGACGAAGATCGAAAAAGTATATATGGATATTGTTTCAGACTCTCAGAAAAGTTGCTTATTATTTAATGGAAATCATAAAAGGAACATATTGTATCTCTCTCTACGAAGCAGAATTTTTTGCGATCACACACACGACCCAGGAAGCACTTTACCTTAAATATATCATAAAACCTATTTTAGAGCCAGAATTAACTAAAAGCTCCCGTAGTAATTAATTGTGATAATCATGCCAGTATAGTCTTAACATAGAACACGATAATCAACCAAAGATCTAAGCATATAGATATAAATACTATTTCATAAAAAACGAGGTGAAAAGGAATCAATTAATTGGAATTACATATCACCAGAACAAAATATCGCTGATGTATTCACGAAATCCGCAACAAGAATAAAGTTAAAGCGTTTTTCTTCAAAGTTTGTTGGGGGATTCGAGTGAATAAATTTTTCACGGACTTGTATGTATGTATATAAATTTCTATATATAAAAAATAGTCCTGGACAAGACGTTAAACTGTATCCATTTTGTTTGTTTAACACTTTAACCTACTAATGCGTAACTAATACTTTTTGCTGAAACAAAAAAAATAAAAATAAAAAGTTACTTTTTTTTTAAACCTTTTCTTTGTAAATTTCCTTTTGACAAATAGTTTTTTGCATAATTGTTTTTACAAACAGTTTCTGTGCGATTTTTCTTTTCGACAAATACTTTATGCATGCTTATTTTAAGGCACGCATAAATTACAATTGACTTTTATTTATTTTTTGCTATAATTTTTTTTCAAAAACGTCCTATTTTTGCATCGCTTTAATTAACAAAAACACAAAAGAAACTCTCATTAAACGAGTACATATTATATATATGATTATTTTTTATGTATATTTATTTATATGTATTCGTTTTTTAAACAAAACTGCATAATCAAATTTAAAAATTGTTTCGTTTTCACATACCCACCCCTTTTTAAGGAAAAAAATACGTTCCATTTCTTATATTTCTCTCCTTTTAACACATATGATTGACATTTAAACGCAATTGAAAATGGCGTCTTTTTACATGATAAAATTTTAAGATCAAATACTTTCTAGTTTTTATTTATATATTAGTATATTTATTTTTGAGCAGAATGAACACAAGAGACTTCTCCATTATAAAAAAACAAGGGAGATGTTGCAATATCTTTGATTCATAATAGGGTAGAGATTTATTTGCTGCCCACCTTAGCAAAATGTGGCACAAGGCCGGAAAGTAGAGATTAAGAAGGAACCCCTAAAGAGGGGTACTCCTGCAGGGTGGACCTCCTAGGTATTACCTAGGCGGTGTACCTCAGTCCGACAAGTGCTAGGTCAGTTCCCGGCTCCTCACCTGTTGGGCTGAGTGTCAAGAACGGATCCTTGGCGAGTACTTTTTCTCTGTCTCTCTGCAGCCGAAGTCGCTAGAAGACACATCCCATCATCCAAGATGAATGATGGGGTAGAGGATTTATTTGCTGCCCAACTCAGGCCGGAAAGTGGGGATGCAGCAGGCTCCCCTAAAGGAGGGACACTCCTGCAATTGTAAAAATTACCTGAGTAACCCGGTCGGGGCGACTCAGGCAGTAAGAGATAATTGCTCCACCGGAAAGCCCAGTGGCAAGGCCTGGGAGGGTGGAAAATATATTTCTGTAAGTTTAGCATTATGTGTAAGACATTAGGAAACTTTTAAAAATTGCAAACCTCTCATTCCAATTCAGATTCGTTAAAGAGGTGTCCTGGAATGTTTTCGTACTGCGTCAAATAGATACCTAAGTATTCATACAAAATTCGTACACTGGTCGAAAATAAACAATTTCCCATGCCTCCTATAGTTATCAATTCCTTTGAAAACTAACGAAAGACGTTGCCGAATCGTCTGTAAAAGTTATCGATGATTAATTACCATTTACTATTGAAACCGATGCCCCGGAAAAGGCTATCAGATGCACGCTCTTACAGGCTAAGGGGGATGTAGCGTTCTTTTCTAAATCGCTTAACCCATCTGAAATACGTCTTCACATAGTCGAGAAAGAGGTTTATACCATAGTCGAGTGCGTCCGAAAATGGAGGGATCTCCTTGCTGGGCAGTACTTTACTATTGTAACAGACCAGCAAGCCGAATCTTTTATGTTTAAACCTGCTAACAGAGGGGAAATCAAAAATGATAAAATTATACGGTGGAAAATGGAACTTCTCCCGTTATAATACGACATTATACATCGTGCCTATGTATTATCGAGAATATGTGGTGGTGCTGCTTCTTCCTCGGAGGAATTAAAGTTATTACACAATTAATGAATACATCCTGGAGTACAGTGCTTTTGACATTTTGTAAGGTCAGTAAATATGCCATATTCAATTGATGAAGTCATGCGTGTGACATCTGAATGTAGTACTTGTGCCAAAATAAAACCTCAATTCTTCGGTTCTGTTAATAATAGAGTGATCCGTTCTACTGCTTCCTTTCAGCGCGTCTTTATAGACTAAAATGTCCCTGCCCCCGAATCTTTTACAGGATATCGTTACATATTTACTGCCGTCAATGAATACGGTCGATTTCTTTTTGCTTTCCCTTATCGCAGTTGTTATTCGCAAACCGCAGTCCAGTGCCTGACAAATATTTTCTCCATATTCGGACCCCCTAATTTATCCAATCCGATCGAGGAACTTCGTTTATGTCGGAAGAATTCAAAATAAATTTAGACGCGACTTTGAATTGGATACAGCAACAGTTCGTCATACAACAGTCAATGCGAGCGCTACAACTTCATTAGTTGGAACACTGATTTTAATTCTGGAATCTAGACGATTACCCCTTAGCGCTTGGCTGGATGTTCTACAGGATGTTTCAAATGCTAATCGTTCCTTGCTGGGCAATACTACAAATACAACTCCTCACGAACGCATGTTCATTTGAAAGGCGCTTTTCTACTGGGACTGCTTTACCTGTTTGGCTCTGTGCACCTGAGGAGCTATTATTTAAACGGTTTGGTAGCAAGAGGAAAGATGGCCCGATTGTCAAGGTAGTGGAACTCCTCGAAGCTTACCCTACACGTGCAAGAATACGACATAATGATGAGCGGGAAGAGTCGGTAGCGTTGAGACATCTAACTCGCATTTTACGCTTTGCAGACCTCAAATACTTGCTAAAAGTATTCAATGCAGACCAGATCCAGTTCACCAAAACAAGTCCTGTTAATACTACGCCTAATACGGAAAATGAATTCGACTATCCTAGTCAGAACCCTGAGAACAAGAATTCACAGAGGACAACCGGTCCTTCAAATAGTGAACTACATCCACGCCGATCTAACAGAATTCACAGACTAGCCCAGCGACTGGATTTATAAAACGAAAAACTATTTACAATCTCTTTTAAAAGTTGGTGAGATTGTTATATTTTCATTTAATTTTTTTGTTCTTACTCTTTCAAATATTTTTCATTTAAATTGTTTTGTTCTTACTAATAAAAAACAAATAGATATTATGGGGTATATGGATAGAAAAGAAAAAAAAGGAACGTATCGGGCGTATCTGCATCGCTCTTTGGGAAAGAAGGAAAGGATGGCCAGCGCATTGGTATACGCGAAGGGCATCTTGGGAAGGTAGGCCATGATGGGAGAAGCTATTTTTCCCTGTCGCTTCCTATTTTTCTAGATAAGAGGATATAAAAGCTTGGAAAAATTCCCTGGGCAGCAGAGAGAAAAGAATCGTGAACCTCTTTTCTTGAAAAGAATTTCGTATTGCTGACGTTCGGATTGTGTTGTGTGACATTAGTGGCGAGTGTCCAGGTGTAGTCGATTGGAAAAGAAGAGGGCATAAATGTGCTGTTGTCGAGAGAGTGAGTCACTCCTTCTCGAACCCCAGAACCGAATCCTGATTATAAGCCTAGAAGCTATTTCGGCGAGTCAATCAGGTTAACATGGAGACTCTCCACTCAGATGTTGAGGCCTTTCACTGGGGACGGTGGCCTAATCAAATGGCTGGAAAAATTAAAGAGGGTGGCAAGGTTGCTAAAAATCGAAGACGTGGTCACCCTGCTGCCGCTCTACTCAGAGGGGGAAGCCCTCATTGTTTACCAGCAGATGCGCGATGAAGATAAGGGGAACCTTGCCTCAGTGGAGCAAAGACTGAAATTGGCTTTCGTTGAGAGTCCATTTGAAGCACTCGGCAAGTTTGCAAGTGTGAGTTCACCGGTGAGTCTATTGACGTCTTTGCTGCGGAGATCAGAAAACTGGCAGGATTGGCTGGTTACGTGGAGAGGAGTCTGGTGATTACGGTAAAGCTATACCTAGTGTAAAGCTTCTCAGAAGAAATCTCCGCGAACATACAGAGAATCACTGAGATCAATACGATGGAAGTGGACGATCTCTTGGTCCACGCCATAATCCTAGTCAAGAGTGTCAAGGGCTCAATCGTGGTTGCAGATGTAAGTGGAAATAAGTACCTGAGACCCCACTTGAATGACGAGAGACAGGCAGCGAGGCGACAGGAGGAGAGGCATGCCATTAAGTGCTTTCGGTGGCAGGGTCCTCACCTGCTCAAGGACTGCAAAAAGACGAGACTGGGGGTCATCTGCTACCGATGTGGACGAGTGGGACACATTAGCCGCTATTGCGTTGCTGCACGGGACCAGGGAAACGAGTGAAGGAGAGCCATTGCGCCAGTGGTTTCCCCTTCTATGTGGAAATGGCGCACAACGAAACGTTGCCTCAGTTACCGGTAGTAGTCAATGGGAAGAGAGCTATGGCCCTTGTAGCTCAGGCTGCACCACGACGTTGGTAACGAATAATGTCCCTAGATCATTGAGTTGAGCCAGGAGTATTAAGACCGTGTATCGCAGGAAGGGTAAATGCCTCGAAGAGACAACAGCGGAAGTACTGGTGCAAGGTGTGCCTATTGGACTACGAGCCCTGGTGTTGGATCGTTTGGTTGGTGATGTTGATGTGGTTTTAGGTGTAAGTGCGATCAATCAACTGGGGGGCGCTACTTGAGTGGGGGGCCAAGTAACTTTTGGACGCCTCGGCGCAGTAGGAATGACAGGAATGGAAGATGGTAGAAATATCAGAACACAAAAACTAGAGGTTTTCTTCATCGAGGACGAGGATTTCCTGGTGGGGTTCGATCGTGGGAGGTGGGCGGTTGAATGGAAATGCATCTCCGGACCTCAGGAACTACGAAACAAAGTAAGCTGATGCGAGAAAACTCTGCGAGGAGAAATAAGAAAAGGGTTCGAGGCAGAAGTGGAGCGGTGGATAGAGGGGGGAATTCTGAAACTTGGATAGGGGAAGAAAAATGAGTGCTACGATTACTGGCGGTTGTTCAACCTACAAAGAATATAGTTAAACCGGTACTGGATTCCAGAGAATTCAACAGATACGTAGCCTGCTACACTGGAAAGGGGATTGATGTATGCGAAGAAGTGATGAAGAAATGGAGGAGAATGAAGCAGACCACTAAGATTGTCGACCTGAAGTCGGCTCATCTCCAGATCCATGTAGATGAAAAACTCTGGAAACATCAATTGGTCCGGTACAAGGGGAAGTTGTATTGGCTGAAGAGGTTAGGTTTTGGGCTGAGCTCAGCCCCAAAAATTATGACTGCCGTGCTGAAGACGGTGTTGAGTAAAGACTGTACAGTTGACAAGACCACTAGTTCGTACATTGACGACATTATCGTGTAGTAAGCAGAGGTGACAGCAGAGAAAGCGAGGTATGGGTTGACTGCAAAACCGGCGGAGTCCCTGGATGGAGGAGCGGCTTTGGGGTTGAAACTATGCCGAGATGGCTAAGGGAGCGTTGTCTTTAGACGAGAGAATGCAATACCCGAAATCGGAACCGACCTGACAAAACGAGAACTCTTCTCGGTCTGCGGGAGACTGGTGGGGCACTATTCAATCGCCGGCAGCTTTATTAAACGAAGAACGGGCACTGATAGCTGGGAGGGCCATGTGACGAAGGAGGTCACAAACATGCTACAAGAAGTCATTGCAAGAGTGACGAAAGAAAACCCAGTAAAGGGGGAATGGTACGTCAGCGGCAGAGACGCGGGGGTGATTTGGTGTGATTTGGCATTGGGCGTCGTATTAGAGATGGGAGGCGTAACTGTGGAAGATGTGGCGTGGTTAAGGAAGGAAAACGACTAATCCCATATCAACGTAGCCGAACTGCAGGCCGCTATGAAAGGAATCAATCTGGCCTTTAAGTGGGGATTGAAAACGATTGAAATCAAATCTGATTCGGCAACGGTAGTTTCATGGATCAGGTCAGCAGTAACTGGCGATAAGAAAGTTAGGACGAGAGGTGCTGCAGAAGTGCTGATCAAGCGCAGGCTTGGAGCACTCGCAGATTCGATAGCGGAATTCCAGTTGAAGGTATCTGTAGTGCTGATCTCATCAGAAAAGAACAAGGCGGATTCGATGATACGTGTAAAGAAGGCATGGCTGCAAGAGAGAAAGGAGGTTTCCTCAGTATGCTGTGCAGGGGAGGAAGTTGAAAAGTTACATGAAATGCACCACTTTGGTCGAGAACGGACGTTATTCCTGGCAAGAGAGGTTTACCCGGAAACCACCGAGGAGGTCAGGGAGGTAGTGGATCACTGTCAGGACTCCCAATCGATAGACTCTGGATCATCTAGATACGAAGAAGGAGAGTTACACATTGCAGAGGACTGGAAGCGGTTGGCCATTGATGTGACCCATTATCGCCATAAGCTGTATCTGTCGATGGTCGACTGTGGACCGGGGAATTTTGCCATATGGAGAGAGATCAGGGCACAAGCTGCATTGGCGATTGGCGGGGGTCATCGAAGAAATATTTTTGGAAAGAGGGCCGGTTAAGGAACTGTTAATGAACAATGGCCCTGCTTTACGATCAAAAGAGGTGTGTGATAGGTGGGGAGTAAGGCGATTTTTGAGAGCAGCGTATTGGCCGAGTGGCAATGGGATAGTAGAGAGGAATCATCGGACCATCAAAACTGCCACAGAAAAAAGCAACATTTCACCCATGAAGGCGGTGCTTTGGTACAATCTCATCGAAAACAAGACAAGATGAGACAACTGTGGCTCATAGAGCCATCTTTGTATATAAGTGGCGGCACCCGTTCAACAAAACGGTATGAATTGAGGGTGAGGAAGTTACCATTAAAGTGGGCGAAGAGGTGAGGGTAAAGCCCCCCAATTCAAAATGTACCACTCGTTGGGGGGGGGTCGTAACGGGAACGCGGTCAAAGAACAACGTAATTGCGAATGGCGTTCTCCGGCATATCCTAGACCTGCGTCTTGTAACCCTGCCGGCGCGCAGTGATGACAGTGAAGAGGAGGAAGTTTATATCCACCCAGAAGCTAACGCTGCACCCCAATTCGACTTAGCCCCACAATGTGGTTCTTTACAACTTGACGAGAATGTCTGTAGTGAACCTGAAAACGTCAACCCCCAAGAAGTTATCACCCAGAGGCCTCAACGTGAGAGGAAGAGGACTGCTTTGATGAAGTATTATGAAGTGTCTTATTGATCTCAAAGATCAGGGGGGCATGTGGGGTATATGTTTAGAAAAGAAAAAAAAAGAAACGTACCAGGCGTATCTGCATCGCTCTTTGGGAAAGAAAAAGGAAAGGATGGCCAGCGCATTTGTATACGCGAAAGGCACTTGGAAAGGCAGACCATGACGGGAGAAGCTATTTTTCCCCTGTCTCTTCCTTTTTGTCTAGATAGGAGGATAAAAAGCTGGGAAAAATTGCCTGGGCAGCAGAGAGAAAAGAATCGTGAACATCTTCTCTTGAAAAGAATTTCGTATTGATGACGTTCGGATTATGCGGTGTGACATTGGTGGCGAGAGGCCAGGGGTGATCGATTGGAAAAGAAGAGGGCAGAAACGTGCTGTTGTCGAGAGAGTGGCTCACTCCTTCCCGCACCCCAGAACCGAATCCTGATTACAACCCTAGAGATATGAAAATTCAGTTTCTTGCCATATTATTTTGCAGGTGTTCCTTAATCTTTAAAAGACTAAGTTCTTTTTCTCTTGCTTGAGTAGCTGTGAATTTTGTTCAATAAAGCCTTAGAAAAAGTTTTTTTTTACGTCTTGATTTACACACAACACTACACTGATGTGTTTTCTTCAATTCCTTCAGAGTTTGAGCGTTGTTAACATAAAATCTTATTTAAGATATCCCCACGAGGAAAAGTTGGGGTTTGTCAAGTCTCGGGAACGTTTTAGCCATTTGGCATTGCCATAGCGAATTGATAATGCCGCAAAAACGTTGCCTTAAAAGTTTGATCGTATCTCTTGTTGTATGTGGCGTTGCATCTACCTTGTTGCAACGATAATGCCCGGACTATTTTAAATTTTGTGGGCGCAGAGAAGTTTGAAATTATAGTCTAGTATCTCTCGCCAGTAACAGTGCCAGCCTTTTCTGCCTTTATCTTCAAAAAATAAGGTCCAACAATCTTCTCTTTCCTTGCTGCACACAGTGCAGTGAACTTTATTGTATGCGACTGCTTTTGATGAATTGTCCTTTACAGAACCCCAATATCTGTAATTTTATTTATTAACGAATCCATTTAAATGAAATTGGACTTCATATGAAATAATTTTTTGTACAAAATTGGGGCCATTTTCAGTGCATATTCAACCCTTGTGTGAAAATCTGACGACTTCACGTATTTAACAAGCTGCACTTTATAAGGAAATAGTTTTACACTGTGCAGAATATTTTGTACTGAATTTCCACATATATTTGGAACGTCGTCGAAACGATGCTTCAGGATGCTGCTCCACGCTTTCTCGCACTTAATCGATAGTTTCGTTTGTGATTACGTTTCGAGGTGTGCCAGCTCGTGGAAGTTCAAGCACTCTTTGGTCAACAAATGACACATAATGTTTCGGATTGGATTGTGACTTGGGCCGTCTCTTGCATCAAAATGCCTCGTAAGCTCTTTGAGTCAAAACAAGTAATTCTTCATTTTGGAAAAACAAGTTGACAACTTGGGTACGTTGTTCAATGCTACAATTCTTTCAACTTTCCAAAATAGTATCTGTAAAATATATGAAATAGAGAAAAAGTAATCATTAATAGTAAAATGAAAAATATTTTTAACCCTTCAGTTACTTTTTGGACTTCCCATATATATATATATATATATGTATATATATATATATATATATATATATATATATATGTGAAAATTTCACATTCTAGTTGCGACTGGCAGCGGATACTCTAATAAGCGTGGTCTGCTTGAGGGCTATGCCAACAAAAAGGGTTGTGCAATTCGTAACCGCATATCTTATGACCTAGTAACATTTAAACTTGAATATAATAAATGTCTACGACAATTCAAAACAATGTCTGGATTACCAGCAAAAAGTTGTACTATTCGGAAGATTTCATTCTAGCAAGTTTTAATAGTGTAAATTACACTATTTTCGAATTAATTAATCGTTACAAAGATGTATATTTTTTCTCAGGGGTATTAATAAAGTTGGGTTTGTCTTATTGAGAACATTTCAAGTAAAACAAAAAAGATATACGTTTATATCTAAAACATCAGAGTAAATCAATAAAGCGCGGATTTCTTGTGTAAAAGCGTGACCTAACATTAAAGTAAACACATGTACGTGTGTCTTAATTACTTCTATATTTTATGCAAATCTTTTCATGTAAATTGTGTAATGCTCCAAATGTGTCGATCGGATTGGAACGACAGGATTAGACTCCATGTATTAGACTGGGATTCCTATTACATAACTAGGAATTTCTCGAGTAACTCTAAACTAGTGGCTAAATATAACTATATATATATATATATATATATATATATATATATATATATATATATATATATAAAAGTGAAAGTGTCTGTGTGGGTGTCTGTGTGTCTGTGTACATTTCCCTACGCAATAATTCTGTCAATTTTAAGCCTACAGATTCGAAATTTGATATACAGGGTACTGAGATTTGGGAATATCGATGTGATTTGTTTTCGGATAGAAGTTTTTCGGTTAAGGAGTCAAAGTTCAACGATTTGACCTTTGAGAACTCTACCAAACTCCTTCTACAATTGTGGGTCTAATTACAGACATTTTAGATATAGATTCCTTGGACATGGACCTAACTTAATAACAATTTTTGAACCCTAAACAATAAATTTTAAGGGGTCATAATAGGGGTAAAATATTTTAAAAATTTACCGTTTTTTTTGTTTTGCTCAGCATACACCTCAAAACACCCGGGCAACGCCGGGTACAAATGATAGTGTATGTGTATATATGTATATATATATATATATATATATATATATATATATATATATATATATATATATATATATATATACTAAGTTGTAGGTATCCAAGAAAGAACCCCCATGAATTTAACAGAGTTATAAAGAGTTCTCAATGAACAAGATCGATATATATATTTTATTGATATAGACAGAATAACATATTTGCGACATGGGAAATGCTAATGTTTCGGGAGAGATGATCGGTCCAAACCACACTTCATACACTGACGACTTAATAAAGTTTGCCTTCCGCAGAAGAAATCCCGTTCTTAAATCCAGAGGTAAGCAAACACTATTAGCAGTTTAAAAATATGTTAACATTAAGAGGCAGAGCCGTTATGTGATATATAATCGCCAGGCAGAAAATAGGGAAAGGAAGAAAGAAAAAAGAAAAGAAAAGGAAGAAAAATATCAGGTGTAATAAATTATCTATGTGAGGGGAATGAAAAAATTATTAGGAAATCATTAGACAGAAAGAGAGAAAGAGAGAGAGAGAGGGGGAGAAGTTAATGTAAATTAACAATCTAGAGAGAAGGAGGGGGTGTCAAAACATGAAATGTGTCCTTAACAAAATAATCAAGCAGAAGAGACATGTAAATAAGAGAGAGTATTATTCTGGAAAAAGGACTACATGAGTATATGGAATATTAACAGCATAAGCTAATATAGTACATGCACATACATCATGTGCTAGTAGTCCTTAAGATGTTCTTTTAAATTTCTGACACCAGTGTGTAAATAAAACATCTAATGGAAAACTACAATATATAAATGTTATTACCTGTGTTTGAGCGAAAAATAAGCTCTTAAAAAAACCGCAATGATCTATGAACTGTGGCCATATATATATATATATATATATATATATATATATATATATATATATATATATACTTTCACTTATATATATATATATATATATATATATATATATATATATAGATTGATAAATTTATTCGAGAGGATATACATTTATTTAGGGATAAATGTTATAGACTGAATTCTAGGGGATGCATAGTACTAAAGTTTTTTATTAGGTAAGCTAGACAAATACCGAAGGGGAGTATGGGGTTTGCAACGCAAAAGCGTAAGAGTTAGATAGGTTTGACATATAAGAATTATGGAATAATAATAATAATAATAATAATAATAATAATAATGATAATAATAATAGTAATAATATCATTAATAATAATAGATAATATTAATAATAACTATAATATTGATTATAATGATAACAATAATAACAATAATAATAACAATAAAATAATAACAACAATAATAATATTGATAACAATAATTATAATAATAATATTAATAATAATAAAAATAATTATAATAATAATAATCTATATATCTATAAAAGTGAACGTGTCTGTGTGTCTGTGCGTGTGTGTTTGTCTATCTGTGTGACTGTCGACATTTTCTTTCGCAATAACTCTGCCAATTTTCAGTCTACAGACTGAAAATTTTATATACCGGGTACTGACATTTGGGAAAATAAATGTGATCGATTTTCGGCCTTAAATTTGGCTGTAAAGGAGTCAAAATTCAACGATTTTACCTTTTAGAACTCTACCAAACTCCTCGGACAATTTTAGGTCTAAACACTTGAAATTTTAGATATAGATTCTTTTGACATGGATCTAACTTTATAACTCGATATGATCGCAAAAGAATAAGAATTCATGTGTCATAATAGGGGTCAAATTTAAAAAAAAATGACGTTTTTTTCTCAGCATACACCGCCAAACACCCGGGAACGCCAGGCAGTTGTGCTAATAATAATAATAATAATAATAATAATAATAATAATAATAATAATAATAATAATAATAATAATAATAATAATATGCATTATTGCTGCGCACATATTTAATATAGGAGAGTGAAAACTAAAATATGAGAAAGGTGGATAAAAATAAAATAAACAAAAGAAAGTAAAAAAATAGAAAAAGTTGATATAACAAAAGCCTATGGAGTGTGAACAGGCTGGTTGCAGAAAGGAACGAAGTGAAAATTAGTGAAAGGATTAAACATGTATAAAAATAGATATAAAATAGATGGATAGTTCGATAAACGGGAAGACATCTACTAGGATATTTTTTTGAAGGCAAAAGCGTTTAAAATGAGTTCTTGTGGAATGCAACACAAATGTCCATATGGTTGTATACATCCGCAGAAGAAATCCCGTTCCGGGGAAAAGTCATTTTGTGGGGATACAAATTTTTGATCCAGTTTAAAAATTATTTCAAAACGCGTATTATTGTTTATCATCTAACTTACACTATTAAATCATTCGTACTATGCCCACCCCGAAAATTCGACCCCCACACTTATCGGCCCACTACCATTCATAATAACCCATATTGAGAAGGGGGTATTAAAATTCAAACTATTTAACTAATACACACCAGCAAATTAATAGTAATACCAGACCTCGAGCTTTAATAAAGTACATACATATATCGGCGCTACTTCAACATTAATTAAGAAAAGAACATCTAACCACATTTCTTCTTTTAATAACCATCATTCTAATAATAACCAAGGAACTTCTCTAACCACTTTAATTTAAAAAAAATAACTCTAAAAAAACCCTTCTCAATGAAATGGACTATCATAAAAAAGTTAAGTCTTATACTCCAGTCTCTAAGTCATGTCGCCTCTGCACAACCGAAGCTATAACTATAATTACTTCCCCTCAAAGTAACAATATAATACATTCTAAAAATGAACTGATCTCTTTCTGTAAACATAAGTCCATATTTAAGTATGGCAATTTTGAAATTACATAGTTATTACGTTTACCCTTTATATAGATATAAAACATGTTTTCTTTAACTTTATCGTTTTTTTACTTACTTCTTAATACTTTATAATTTAATAATCCTTTATTTTAATTCTTTATCTCTTCTTTGCATGACCGGTTATTTATCTGCATTTTCTGCTTTATTCGTTAAATTTCCCTATCTATCTAATATATTAATCTACCCACACTTTCATATCTTGTATGTATATTTACTTATATTTTACTATATGCATTTGCTTACTTTTTTTCTTGCTTTTTATTGAATTTGCAGATACCGGCCATCCTCTCCCTTTAAATAATTTTTATTTAGTTTTTTATTTTTATTTTTATTTTTATTTAATTAATATTATTGGAATCTTTTCTTTTTTCCTTGTACACATTTTTGTGAATTATTCAATGGATTTCTGCTTTTGGATTAAAATGATCATCTTCTTCCAATTACGAGATAGTCTTGGATATTACTTGTACAAATGGATTTTTTTTAACTATCGTGAAGTCTTACATTTGGATTTTACCATGACTGGATTGTTTATTTTCCACCAGACTATCCATTCATGTGTAATCACCTTTTTCTTCACTATATTCCCGCTGCTTCACTTTTTTGTTTTTAAGTAAGATCTTTGACTTGCTTGTTGTTTCATCAAATACTTCTGAATGCAAAATCCGATCCCGCATTGTGCTAATTCCTACTCTCTGATGAGAAGGAAAGTATTTCTTTGAAACTCCGCGGATTAAGGACTATCCACTTATCTAGTGTTTCCTTTTCAGATTAAATATGTTTTAACTCATTTCAAAGTGTTTTTTAACATATTTTATTAACTGTTTTCTCATATATATATATGTATATATATATATATATATATATATATATATATATATATATTATCCGACTGTATAGGAATCTGCGTTTGTCTTACTTCTATTGTGTATGGGATGTACCGAATATAAACTATGTTAGATCAGTACCTTGCAAAATAATAATATTTATACGATCAATTTGTAAAATAGTGTGCATAAAGAAGGGTTAGTTAGATAATCTAGTAATCCTTAATGTTTACCGCTGTTTAACTACAGTGGTATTATGTGGGCATTACTGTAGTTATGATACATAATTCAGATTTAGTCGAAACAAAGATAGAAAAAATGTATGATTAAAAGCACAATAATATTATATAAACCTACTTCTTAATACTTAATTCAATGTGCATTTAACCCAACAAAAAGTGTGTTAGTTAAACCAATTTTATATCAAACCTATGCAGCAAGATTTATATAAAATGTAGAAACTCTTACTGAAAATTGGTAACGTTTTTTCAAAATCCAAATATTGCCTTTCTTTTTGTTGCATGGCTTGGAGCGAAAAATCTTCGTGTTACAATCAAAATCGAATAATTTATCAAATTCATTGAGATTAATCGCATAATTAACCGTGTAATTTTTTGCCTGTATATGTTTTACCTTTGCGAGTTGTTCATTTCATTAACGTAATTTTTGCATTCTTTTTTTACCTTTATCTGTTGTCTTGTTGCGTTCAATTATTCGATCTCCAATTGTCGGTTTTTCCTTTTTCTGCCAGCATCAGAGCGAACATCGCCGACGGACCTCTAGCTTCTGATTTGAAAATAAATTAAATGAATAAATCTGGGTAAAAGTATTTGCGTTCGTTAATCAAAAGCGTGAAGTGCTTTATATGAGGTCCAATCTAATCAGCAAACTAAGAAGATGAAGCAGGGTGTACCCGAGAAAAGAAACGTATTTTTCTTAAACATTTTGCGTTGCAAGAACTAAAAACATGTTGGTGTTCAGAGGAAAAATAATTTTTATTCATTAGTTGGGCAACGAAGATTTAAATCCGGTTAAACTAGCATCTTTTTATATTATCTATAAACACATATTTATTATTGGATTTGTGAATTATAAAGGCATCTTTGGAAAATAATCTAAATTGATATAAGAAAAATATGTTTCTTAAAGCAGAAAAAATATTCTCTGTAATAACTTTATATATACGAAACAACTAAATTTCAATAAACATATAGTCGTAAGTTTTATACATGATAATTAGATAACGAAAATGTCGATCGTCTTTTCCAACGTCAATTCTGAAAATTTATTTTGTTTGTATATTTCTTAAATACATGTATAAACATAATGTAGCTCCAATTCAAACGGGTAACATTTTAGCATATAAAATAAAAGAATACATAATGATAATTGTTTTTTTTTTATAATTATATGTGTGTTGGCAACGTTACATATATGGCTTGTTAGCAAAGTAAAAGTTCCTAACTTGGATTTGATCTACACTCCTCGGGAAATGTTAGATTGTTGATGGAGACCAGAATCAATGTAGATGATGTAAGTTACAACATGTAATATGTGTGTTCAGAAACCGAATAATATATTAATGTAATTTTTGCAATTTTTTTTACCTTTATCTGTTGTTTTGTCGCGTTCAATTATTCGATCTAATATAATATACTAATATAAACGATAGAAACAATATGTATATATATATATATATATAATATAATATATATATATATACTAATACTAATACACTGATACAAGCGATAGAAACTATATATATATGTATATATATATATATATATATATATATATATATATATGGAATAAATAAATATTAAACTATATTGCATAATATTTGATAAAATGAAAAATATTAAGATGGAAAAGAAATATTAGACACCTCTAGAATGTTAGAAATTATCTATACTAGAATTTAGTTTTTTTTTCTTTTACTGTTGTGGGGGAACCATCCTCTGAATCGATTCAACCACCGTCCACATACACCGTAACACTTAACGACCACGGGAAGGCCTCGAGTTCCAGAGTTTACCTCGCTTGCCGGTGGAATGCAAAACACTCTTTTCATTTAGTAACCCTTAGTTTGTCTTTTATTTTTAAATGTCTGTACTTACACCGTTGATCTCTTTTATTGTGGTTAATTCAGAGCCATAACACTGTCGACAGAAGGATTCGAGAAACGCACTCACGCCGAACCCCAAGTTCCTTTCCAACCCAACAGCAATACACCAGTGAATTCTTAACAGTGGCGACCAAAGGATTCAAAACCCTACGACAGGAAAAGGGATTTAGAAACAAGTATTCCCATAATACTCATAATACGAGGACCCAAGGAATATTTTTCTCGCAGTGATCACAAAGATAAAAAAAAACAACTCTGTTAATTGACTTAAAAATAATTTAACACAATTTCCCGAAAAAAGTAATTCTGAACCGGATAACACAAAGCGAAAAATCAAATCAGTTTTAAATAAACTGCTGACAAACACGCAATGCAACGTAGAGCCTCTACCATGCGAACATAACGATTTTACCTAGGCAATCATTTTTTTAAGTCTATTTTATGCACTTCAAAAGCAATGTTTCAATTTTGGGAACAGGGCACGATCTCACTAATGATCGGCAATGTCACATACATCACTCAAGGCCAAACACTCGAATATGAAATTCACCTGAACAAAATAAGGAAACTCATCTTCTGTTATATCGCATTATATCATAGTCTCGCTCCCAAGTCACAACATATTATTGATCATTATAACATTTACGAAAATAAAAATTGGGAACTAGGTGATGAAGACATATGCTTAGTAAATTTTAAAAGGTAAATATATTAAACAAATATTTCGATCACGCGATCGATTAAACAAACAAAAACAGTACTTCTCAAACAGGGAAAAGAGCAAATTTTTGAATCCCACATTATAGTTATACATCTTTCCGGGCCATATTCGCTTTTCAATATTTCAGTTAAAATGTCTAAAACTTAGAAGAATATATTTTTCTAAGTTGTAAATTATTAATTTAAAAGATGAAGAAACGAAATGCCATTGCCGAATTTTATCAATTATTTTATATTCTATATCTTTGGTTTTGAAATAACCACATATTATGTCATTTTTTTAAACCATGTATTGTTGTTTTTTTCTAGCCCATAATTAAGGATAAAGTTAATTGTCTGTGCGAGTAGTTTGCGTCAATAGGCATCTTCTAGGCAATTGAATTCCTAAGACGAAAAAGCTCTCATTTTTGTAAATTTATGTCTGACTAATACTACAAATATAATAGATTAATAAGAATGATGAATGAATTGATGAATAAGATTTCTGAATAAAAGTCGAATCCATGGGGCGATATACTCATTTTCTTTTCTGCGCATAAAATTTCAAATATGTATGTTATTAGTTTAACATTGAGTTCAAGTCGCGATATACCATGATAAATTATTGACCAACGTGATAGTAATGCTGCTTACCACGTAGATCAAACAATTTCTGTTGTAAGGTTCATACTCTGTAAAATGTTAGATAAAAAGGATTTTACTAAGTATAAATTTGTACACATTCGCGGAATTCTTTTAGGCAGCAAGAAAGTATTTCAATAATAATCGGTGAAAACATAAATCAGGGTATGTATGTATGTATGTATGTATGTATGTATTATTATTATAATTATTATAATTATAATTATTATTATTATTATTTTTATTATCATTATTAATAATATTGTTGTTTTTGTTATTATGTACTAAGAATTTTCACACAGGTCAACATCAAAGATTTTCCCTCGAGAATAAACTTCTCGCAAATTGTCCAGTACTTTTCACCTTTTTCGAAAATTTTGCAAATGTTTGTAATATCGCAACATTTATTTACCATTTATTTCTCGCTGGAAACGACTGTTTGCTTTCACAAGAATTTAAGTAGTGTGAGTCTCCTGAAGGTTTTAGTCCTCTTCGCACTCATTCAGTGGATGTCTAGTAAGTGATTTCTTTCTCCGGTCATTTAGCTCTCATCAGTCCTTCATGACTAGTTGTTGTGGTGCCAGTTGACGCCGCCACTTTTTAGGAGTTATATCACAATTATACGGTTTCAATTTTGTTCTCAGTGCAGGTGGGGTTCTTTATGTTTTACTTCTGTTGTAGTTTCAATTAGCGCTTGCCACTGATGTGTACTTGTCTTTTCATCCGATGGTATTTTTTTTAATATTTGAGTTCTTATAATTATTTTGTTTGTTGTATCATCTTGGTTGATTCAAATTCCTCCATTCTTTATTTCCAGATTTTTAGGATAGTCACTAGTGCTCCTACTATTATTTGTGTTATTTTTACTTTTTTTATTTTCCATATCACATTCTGATCTCTAGCCCTTTCTGTTGCTGTTGTTGTTATTTCATTGCAATCTTAACATTTGGATCATTTGGTTGGATTTATTTCTTAAAAATCAAATCAATTCCTTTGAATTTAGATATGGAAGCTGCATTTGAACACTTTCACAATTTCTATCAAATAAAAGGTTGTAAGTTTTGATAAGAAATTGCTCCCCCAATGTGATGAAGCCATTTATGGTGATTTTTTGTTATCACCACACGCGTTTTAATTGCAATGAAAATCACTTTAACTTCTTTACATTTATATAGTCTAACTAATGACCCTTTTAGATCTCAGCATTTTTGCATGCTCTTTGTCTTGCACTTTAGTATGGTAATCGGTTGAACCGGCACCTCGTCTCTCTCTCTCTCTCTCTCTCTCTCTCTCTCTCTCAATAACACCACGTTTGTATTACTAAAATAAAAGTATTTTATTCATATCAAAAACACAATCGTTTATTTTCATTACTTTAATATACATTTGCATGAACTGGAAAAGCGTAGCTTAAGATATATATATATATATATATATATATATATATATATACATATATATATATATATATATATATATATATATATATATATATATATATATACACACACTGGGTAACAAAAACGTATGTTTTGAAAATCGTCCTGGGTTTTCAAGCTGATTTAGACTAATTTTGATACTCTGCGTCCGAAAATGACCGTGGTTTTTCTCAATCAGGTCAGGTTTTTTGCTACAGAATTAAAAAAAAAAACTATTTTTCGTAAAACAAAAACATGTCTGCGGATCATCAGCTGAGAAACCACTGATGATTTTTTTCTGTTTTCCTCAAGAAATAAAAGTCAACGTATCCAAATTGATTCAGTTTTTATTTAGTCCATCAAATTTGATAAACATAATTATCATAATATGAGTATAAGTATGAGCGTTACATGACACTAAAGTTCAGAATTCACGGCATAATCGGCGTTTCGATTCCTGTGTGTGAGCAGCTGCTTGATTGTCTCTCTTCAGCGACCAGCAGTAGTTCGCCATCATGACTGCGTCCCACCTCCTCTGATACCTCTTTTCTATTTGGCGCATGTTCTGATGGAACCTTTCTCCTTGCTCGTTGCTCATCGACCCAAGATTTTCAGGAAACTTCTCCATGTGTGAGAACAGGAAGTGCATCTTTATACTCATCAAACACCCGACTTTTGGAAGGCCTCTATCATGCTGCTGGTGAGGTTGGCGTGATTTGCTGCCTTCGTGTTCCCCAGAAAGTTGTTCGCCACCTGCACAAACGATTTCCACGGGGCGCACTCTAGGGTGTTCATGGAGTTTTGGAACTCTGTATCCTTTATGAGCTGGCGTATCTGTGAGTCGTCGAAATGCTGGCTTTCAGCTTCTCAATGGTAAGTCGACGAAAGGCTCGACACAGGTAGTTGAAGCACCTCCAATCCTTGTCCAGAGCGCGCGTGAACTGTTTCATTAACCCAAGATTCATGTGTATAAACAAATATTAGATGAATCCCCTGTTTACTGCTCTTTAAATACGCTCATACTGAAACATAGACAGTTAATAAATTATTACTAGGAGTTTTAGCCCCTGAATATGCCATAATTGTACTATTTTCTCAGAGAAGAACCCGCATAACAAAACCAGCGTGCACCAACTTCCACGTCTAAACACACACTGACCCCATAATGAGTTAATTTAAGGCAAAGGCAATGAATGTTAAGGTAATGGGAATATGAGAGAGAATCTAAGAGGCAATATCGTCACTACGGAGTCGTTGGGAAGAATGACCCAAATTTGCTAAAGTATAACCCTTGTTAGCTTAAATTCACACAAAAATATATTAAATACTAGCTGTACCCTGCCACGCGTTGCTGTGGCTTAATTTCGTGTAATGGAAAATCCTAATAAAAAGAGAAAATGCATGTTTCTTATATTCTTAGTACAGCAATCTACTCCAAAAAGTAAAAAAAAGGCGAAAAAAATATATGGTACTCTTGCAGAATTGGATCTGGACCTTCGGGAGTTACGATCAATCATGGCTTGGGCTCGACCAACATTCAGTGGATTAAGCCGAAAGTTGCTAAACCATTGAAACACTAAATATTTTTCTTCTTTATTGTAGTCAAAAATGTGAGTTTTTAATTAATATTTGGGTAAGGGGGGTGTTACTATACACAGATTCAAAAAAAGTTGTTCAAAAACGAATAAATGAAAGCAAAGGTAAGGTAAATTACGTTTCTATCTAACTGGATAATTTTTTAGTGTTTTTATTTGATGTAAAATGTTTAATCGGCTCAAACACGCAGTGTTTATCTATGTATTTGAAAAAGGCGAATGGTCGCGGACTCTGTTGAATACGTTAAGTTTGGGAAAATCAGTTAAAAACTATACAAAACAATGTCAGACTTCTACTGATTATATGTTATTGTGGCATAGGCTGACATATTCGGTGGGTTTCTGATAGTATTTTGTAAAGTTTTTTTAGTTTTAAATCATTTTCTCAAACTTAACATCATAAACAGTGTACATCACCGTTTGTATTTTTCAAATACATTGATAAACACTGTTCTTCGAGCCGACTAAATGTTATAGTAAATAAAACGGGTTTGTATTACTAAACACAGAAACGAAAAAGTTGTTTAAAAATAAATCTAACAAATAAATGTTATCAAAGGCAAGATAAGTTACTTTTCTACCTAACTGGATAAGATTTTAGTGTTTTTATTTAGTGTAAAATGTTTAATCGGTTTGAAAAAATGTAGTGTTTTTCTGTATATTTGAAAAATACAAATGGCAGCAGACTGTTGAACACATTAACTTTGGCAAAATGAGTTAAAACTAAAAAAACTATGCAAAATACTGTCAGGAACTCACTCAATATATGTTACTGTGCCATAGGCAGACATGTATTCAGTGGTTTTTAACAGTATTTTGTATATTTTTTTAGTTTTAACTCATTTTCCCAAACCTAATGTGTTAACACAGTCTGCCGCCATTTGTAATTTTCAAATATAACAGTAAACGCTGTGTTTTTGGAGTCGAAAAAAATTTTTGCATTAAAAAAGCAAAAAAAAATATCCATTTCGGTAGTAAAGTAACATATCTTGCCTTTGATAATATTTGTTAACAAGGCCACGTGAGTCGATTAATGGGTGCTAATGCACTTACTCATCCGTGCTATTATTTTAAATCGTATTTCCAAGCCTAATTAAAGTTTTATGTTTTTTTTAATTTTTTTTTAGATTAGGTCCACCTCCACAATTTTCTTTTAAATGACGACTTTTAAAGGTTTCCGACTATGCTGAATACAGAAATCGCATTGAAATTTTGCAGAAATAAGTAGTTACCGAGATATAGATAGTTGTTTTATGCATTGTAATATTTAGATTTGTTTATGACGCGCGCAAGCGTGTAAAAAGACGGCTGCCAGAGATTACAATGCATTATACAAATTTTTAATATCTCGATAACTACTTATTTCTGCAAAATTTCAATGCGATTTCCGTATTCAGCATAGTCGAAAACCTAGAAAAGTCGTCATTTAAAAGAAAATTGTGAAGGTTGACCTAATCTAAAAATTTACCGTTTTTTTTCATTCAATTGTAATTAAAGTACAGAATAGGTAGAAAACACCCTCTTCTCCCAATGTTAAGAATGGTTTTTTAAATAATAACGTTATTATTTCAGCACGGATCAATAAGTGCACGAGTACCCAATTTCTTTATAAGCATTCATATTTTCTTATATAAAAACAACTTCTGTAAAAAAAAGAAAAAACGTGCACTTTCAATCTTTGTTAAAAAAAAGGTTTTCTTGAAAAAAAAAACAAAAATACGGTAAAAAAAGCAAAGAACAAAACGTTAATCGGTAATCATGCAGAGAGTGATCCTTGCTGAAATAAATACGTCATTATTTAAAAAAAAACATTCTTAACATGGGGAGGGGTTTTGTACCTATTCTGTACCTTAACCTTACAATTGACTAAAAACATATCATAAAACTTTAATTAAACGTGGAAATGCGATTTAAAAAATAGCGCAGATCACTCTCTGCATCAACATCGAAAGTACAGAATAGTTAGAACATATCCTCCCTCCCCATGTTAAGAATGTATTTCTAAATAATGTTAATGATTCAGTACTGTTCCTTGTCTGCTTAAGTTTAACTTTTGTTTATAAAATTGTTAGGTGAAAGCCCAGAATAGTTACAAAACACTCCTATCCCCATGTTAAGAATGGCTTTCTAAATAATAACGTCATTATTTCAGCGGGGTAGCTTCTCTGCATAAGTACCCTGTTTTGTTTTTAAATTGTTAGGTGAAAGGACAGAATAGTTACAAAATACCATCCCCATGTTAAAAATGTATTTCTAAATAACATTATTTCAGCACGGTATTTCCTATGCATACGTACAATCTATTTTTGTTTATTAAATTGTTAGGAGAAGGTACAGAATAGATGCAAAACTCCCTCCCATGTTAAGAATATCTTTCAAAATAACGGTATTATTCCAGCACGGTACCTTCTCTGCATAAGTACTATCTTTTTTTATTCAATTGTTAGGTGAAAATATAAAATAGTTACAGAAAACTCTCCCTTTCCCATGTTAAGAATGTCATTCTTAATAGCGTTATTTCAGCACGAGACCTTCCCTGCATAAGTACCATCTTTTGTTTATTAAATTGTTAGGTGAAAGTATAGAATAGTAACAAAAATTCATCCCCATGTTAAGAATGGCTTTCGAAATAACGTTATTATTCTCTTATTATAATGTTATGGTACTTTCTTTGCATAAGTACCATGTTCTTTTTATTAAATTGTTAGGTGAAAGTACAGTACTCATGCAGATAGTGATCCGTGTTGTAATAATAACGTTAATATTTAAAAAGCCATTCTTAACATGGGGAGGGGAGGATGTATTTGAACCTTACAATTGAATAAAAACATATAATAAAACTTTAATTAAACCCGGAAATACGATTTAAAAAATAGCGCGGACCACTCTTTCCATTAGCACCGAATATTATTTAAGCAAATTACCAATCCGTAAATAAAAAATGTACTTTTACCAACCAATCTTATATCGAAAAACAACAAAAAAAAAACTCAAAAAGCAAGCGACAAACATTTTTTTGGCCTTATATAATAAAGAAAAGATGTGTAAATTAAAAAAATTGGAAGACAAACAGATGAATTATGTTTTCTTTTGTTTTGTTTTTTTACTTATCGAGTAAACAGAAAATAAAATCTACTTCTTTTTCGTCAATTTGTGGCTGTAAAATGAATCGAACCGGAAGTTCAGTTTTATCAACAAAGCAGGTTCGCACTGACGGTTAAAAAATATATATTTATTTTATTTAATATTTTAATAATTGTCGAGGAAAATTTACTTTAATAACATGAAAACATCCCTCGACTCTAAAGATGGGTTTTCTGAAAATTTCAAATAAATTGGTAACGTAGAAATATGTTTTTATTCACTTGTAACAAACCAAGAATTACATATATATATATATATATATATATATATATATATATATATATATATATATATATATATATATATATATATATATATATATATATATATATATATATATATAAACTCCGATGATGGTTATTAACCTGTCACCGTTTTATATTTTTTTATACTTATCGAGCAAACAGAAAATAACATCTACTTCTTTTTCGTCATTTATATATTTTATATATATATATATATATATATATATATATATATATATATATATATAATTATATATTATATATATATATATTAAATAAATTCTATACGTATTTATACACATACATTTATGATAAACACAAATATATTAATTATTTATAATATTATTCGTGTCAGTGCATTGTAATTTGATATATTTTTCAAGAAAAATATGATTGAATTCAAACCCCCGATATTAGCATATGTATAGCTCGTCAGGTAAGCCTATCGCTGTATCTCAAAAAGTTGACCTGATAGAGCAAAATCAATGTGATGTTCGGACTCAGAACACCAAAATTAGTCTAAATCTGCTGAGAAGCACCTGACGATTTTTTGGCTGTTACCCAGTGGATATATATATATATATATATATATATAAATATATATATATATATATATATATATATATATATATATATATATATATATATATATATATATATATATAAGACTGAAATTACATAATTGTCGATGCAATAATTTATTTCAACCTTATGGTATTTTCAAGCCTCTAAACTAGACAGTTACATTTTTGATACTGAAATAAATAAAGAAAAAGAATCGGGCCTCGACCGTCAAAAACCAGAGGGGATTGTAGTCGCAATCCACTTAATACCTTTTTATAGAGAGGGTGGGAATTAAGTAAGTATGGGAGGGATTTAAAACAACAACAACAACATTATGACACTTATAACGGCTGTCCGGTAGCCCGACGTAACAACATACACACACACACACACACCCAACACACACACAAACCCATACACACGCACACACGCCCATAAATATGCACGTTCTTACACGTAAATGCCTTGACACGCGTTTACTAACCTAGGAAGAAGAGGGAGAAATATACGGATATAGAGAGAAGGAAATAAACTAACCGTAAGGGAAAGAGAAGAAGAAAGAAAAAAGAAGAGACTGACCATCCGCTGCCTGTTATATGGTTTAATTAGTCTAGAATCTCTGAGAAAGAGAAGGGAAAGAAAATGAAGATTATACGCGCGTCATAGAGTTAATTGAGTCATGGAAAAAAAGTCTATTAAAGGATAAATAAATAAAAGTTTATATACAAAGTTTTAAAACTATCTGTATGTTATCTTTTGTGTACGGAATGAATAAAAGTATATATTAACCGAAACTAAATACGTCCTTTGGAATTGAGGGCGACTAATAATGCAATTTTCTGCATCTTAATCGATTAGGAAGTGAAATATTTTTGAGCAAAATTACAACGACCGCTATAATCACCAATAAAATTAATTACATAAAAATACATCAAATATTAACTACATAAGACTCAATTTTTTGAATTCATAGTAATATATTACAAATACAATATAGAAAATTTAAATGTATTATAATATAATATTTATTTCAAACTAATTTTAACATGATCCCAAGGTTAATAAAGTCGAGTTAAAATGGGATGAAATAATATAACTTTGCAAAGTAATAGACATATAACTAAAATTATAATTTCTATCAGTACAGCTAAGTAATCAGAGTATAATAAATGACAACAACAAGTAATAGAAATCGATATAAATAGACAATACTCGATAGTAATATATATTATGTAAATATATAAGCAAAATCCTACGTGTGAGACATCAATTTAGGTTGTGGCTCTTCGCGACGATCACAGCCCTTGCTCGAGAGGAAAGTAGATTAATTCCACTGTCGGATTTCGTTGTGGTTTGTTAGATTTGTGTAAGTTTTTAAGACTTTCTTGTGTGCTGAGCGTTGGCTCAGTTGGTAGACTTCGGATATGTCTTAATGATGAGCCCAAATGGGGACGAAGCTCGCATCGTCGACGTCTGGTTTGTTGGCTTCTATGGTCTTGTGAGCTGCGACGTTACGTTCTCTTTCTGTTGAAATAATTATATATATATATATATATATATATATATATATATTCTGCTGGCAGTACTTCGCAAAGGAAGATTATATGAAGGGGGTTTTCCACGTCGACTGAAGGTACGCTTGTGGCTGAGGAGCTCGATGCGGGACAAGCAGGTTTGGTCACGGCGGCTGCAGTCAAAAGTCACGGCAGGTGTGGCCACTGAGGCTTCCCGAATCTTTCTCCTGCAGCGCTTCTCCCGCAGATTCTCTGTGCGGGAGATCTCAAAGGAGGCTCAGTCTGGTGGACAGTACGTCGCTAGGTAACACGGTCAGCATCAAGAGAAGACCACTGGAGGTGGTCAATGTGGCAGTCACCGAGGGACTTCATCGGAGAGTCCTTATATCTTTTCCTCGGTGCCCCTTTGTCACGACGGTCAGTAGAGAGTTCGCCATATAGGGCTATCTTGGACGGGCGATGATCCTCCAATCTGGAGACGTACTTTGACCTCTTGGCAGCCAAATTTTCGGCCCAAAACTGATTAAAACGCTTGCTGCATATAAAATTTCAAATGTTTTCCCCCAAAATTGGTTAATAGTTTTCTAAGGACCGCAAAGGTAAAACACTTAGAACGTTGGTCCCTTGGCAGTCAAATTTGCGACCTAAAATTAATGCAAAAGCTTTATACACCTTATGTAAAATTTCCAATGTATAGCCAAAAATTGTCTGAGTAATTTGGTAGAGACCGCAGAAATCAATTCTTTCTTTAACTTTACCCACATCTTGACCCGTTATAATTTATTGTTTGAGCCCAAATCAAATTAATATGTTTAATCCACATCCAAGTAATCTTCATCTAAAATTTCAAGTGTTTACACTTAAAATTGCTGGAGAAGTTTGGTAGAGTTTTTAAAGATCAAATCGTTGAACGTTGACTCCTTGACAGCCGAATTTCGGCCCGAAAACCAATTAAACATTTTCCAAACCGCAATACGTATTACGTCAAATCTGAGTCTGTGGACTGATAATTGACAGAGTAGACTGGTAGGGATATGTACACACACACATATAGATATACTGACAGGCAATTTAACTCATACATACATCTAAAACATATAAAACCACAATTAAATGGAAAAGAAACCAGCAATAAATAAACTGTATTGCGAAGATTAATATTCTCGCCTGTGAGATTTTAAATTCAGTTTTAAACTCTACTATTTAAGAATGATTATTTTATACCTTATCTTTTTTCAATGTGGCGGCTGTATTAAACCTTTCACTATATATTTTATGCATTTTCATCTCACTTTTCATCTAAAAGGTTACTCTTTATTGACCTATTCTATTTTCGTAAATTGTAAGTTTTAATGTCTGCCTCTGCATATTTCAGCGTTTCTATATTATTAATGTTTTTACCGACATCTTGAATTTTGTTAGGCAATGTAATACTCATATGTTATCCTTTAAATACACGTTGTCGGAAAGCATTCGTTGAATTGTCTGGATAACAGTGAATTAATTTATTATAATACAGAAAGCCAAAACTCTTCTAATTATAAACTAAAATATTACCATATAATAAATAAATATATTAGCTTCAAAAATATGGTCGTATATATATATCAGAAGAGTCCGTAACGTACAACAGGGAAGATGTTTGAAGATTTGACGTGTTAGATTAGTGACGAACATTTGCTGTTTCTACATCATAAACAAACTTAGATGTTGCGAGGAAAATCCGATTATGTGCAAATAACCTTGTCACAACTATTGTTAAAATGCAATACACAATGTATTTGACAGACGATTTGTTGCCTTTCTTCAATAATATCCGGCAGTTACACAAAACAAAATTATACGTGTCATATCCAATAAAAAATCTAACAGTATAATATACGTATGCAAAACATAGCAGGCGATTATAAGAATATATTTCGTTTTTATAGCCATCTACATATATAAATATGTGAGCCACACGTTTTTAATAAATTCTCTCATACTATTTAACAACAATCAGGCGACTTGCTGTTGTAGGGTACAAATCACCCCAATTTCAGAAGTAAGTGGAATAAACCTGTCCTATGAATTCCACTGGTTTCAGAGACTACATGGAGACATTCATAGCATGTTTAACCGCATGCTACGAACACGTTCCTCTCATACCACTTTAGTGGCTCCTGTATTTTTTATGATAAATATATATTATATTTTATACACTTTACACTACTTGCGGTTTCTTTCAGTTGTAGCCTCCATCAGGGGTCTACCACGACTGGCTGACGAGGACGATTCAAGAACTTTCATAATCAATCTACAATAATTGCTAGCAACAACTGAATGACGAAGATTTGGGCAACGAATTCACTCTACAAATAAAACAGACATTGGAAGACAACATTGATGACCAAAATGATTCAAGAAAAATAACACACGCGGGTATTCGAAATAATTTTTTTTTTACATTGCCGAAAAATGGATTTCGCAAAGACGTCGTCAAAAAGTCTCATCTTGCTGTTAAAAAAGTTACTAAAACGTATATACGAGCTGAAACAGAACTCATAAGACGAATTGCGTGGAGGATTATTATTACTGAATTACCGAGACTCAGTTTTCAGTAAGAACAAACAAACTCTGTCGTTCTAAAAAGCATAGTTTGTCAATACGTCTTATGCTTAAATGTTGGATAACGGGAAAAACTCCTGCAAAAGTAAATTATATATTTTATTGGCTAATGCGAGTATTTGCACACATTAGAATACGTCGGATTTTAATTCGATTAAAATAAACTTTTCACGGGACTCTACGTCGAAGAAGAGAAAAACGATTTCGCTAAGCACAACAATTAAAGTGTTATCGAGAATACGACATTCTTTTTCGCACAGAGATTAAAAAAAGAATAGCCAATATTAAATAAATGCTATAGACTCTCTTTCATAGATAAGAAATTTTAAATAAAAAATAGGAAAAATTTGTTGGATTAATAAGGAATTGAACCCAGTACCTACACGTTACGAAAATTGAAAACTGAGAAACGAAATCTACTGCTTCCTGCATGCATGTAAACGCCAAATTATATTCTCAGAAAAATTGCCACACAAGGAAATTTATATATGTGAAAGAAATATTCGTTAAATAACCAGGTACGAATTTTGTAAATACTTTTTTCTATGTAGTTGGGACTATAAGAAAAGAAATACAACGAATTGGGTTGTTTTGTAATATTAAGTAATTCCATATCGCCACAAAAACTCAAAATGGGCGAGGTTGCAAAACAAATTTTGGAAATGGTGAAATTCCAACAAGGTCAACAATTAGAACTGCGACGCATCTCTTTCTCTACTAATTTGTACAGTGTCAAGAAAGGTAGTTTTCCATCGACATATTTTCACACCTACAAGACCGTGGGAAGATGACCTCAAAGGCATGTATTCTCTTAGTTGTAGCCTAAAAACGCTTCCCTACTATACTCTCGAAATTCATGGCTTTATTAGTAAAACAATATTAGTACTAATATCTCAAAATTAATCTCAAATGTGCTGGGTTGAAGTTATTTTCTCCTCGTTTTTATGTGTGCCATTTACCAGAAAAATTGCTCGGATTGTTTACATTAGAAACCTTAATTATGACCGTATTTAATATAGTATAAATCACCTGAACCGGTTGATCTTCAGTTTTTGCAATTAAAAATATGATTAAAATTAATTTTGATTAAGAATTTATTCCTAGCACCGTATAACCTATTTTTATTAAGTAATTTTGTTTTCGTCTTCTATTATACTTTTCATCCTATTCAATTATCTTGATTCACACACAGTGAAATGCTTTATATTTAAATGAAAAATAAAATCTTTCTCTTGGTCAAAGGTCGTTGGAAAAAATGGTGGGATTCTTCTACCGCTCCAGTAGATATCTCACTCCTGATGCAATTCTCTATCTATATAAAAAGCTAGGTACGGCCAACGATAGGGTACTATTGCCACATTCAGGCGGGAGCTGATAAACGCAGCTTATCCTTCCTTGACAGAATTCAGAAAATACTTCGTAGCTTAGTAGGTTATGCCCTTTTCACTTCCCTGTAACCTTTTTCCACAGAAGAAACGTTGCTGTTTTATCATTATGTTCATGGCAAGTGCTCATATGAACTTCAATTTATGGTGCCACTCGCCAAAATTTCACGAAAAATACTCGTCTGACTGAAACCACTATCAATAATTTCCCACACTTGTCTGTGCCCTGACTTGTAGTGAGGGGGGTCAGAAATTTAAGTGAAATTAAATTTCCCCGCCTCAAACAAATAACAAAAAAAAGGAATGAGAACGAAACAAACGACACCTCCTTCTGAGTTGAATGCACCACATTTTTTTTTAATTAAACACAAAGGTAAATAAATGAACAGAAGAGGTCGTTTTCTTTGTGAACGGTGACTGAGGTAATTAAATGTTGTTTTTTTTATGTAAAAAAGAAAACTATTCTTTTTCAGGAAGAATTAATAAATATAAAAGTACCTCGCTTACTTAGCGAAGAGATAGAAAAGTGTAAAAAGTCAGTAAGGGTAGCAAGTCTGTCTCCATGTGGATGAATTAATTGTCGGGCGTACGCGTGTTTAACGTCCAACCACGACGGGTCGACGTTGATGTCTACGTCATGCTGCTCAAAAGGTCAACTGACTCGTTTGGGCGCAAACTGCTCTTTTTTTTAGATCCAGAACGGCTCCAGAGAGCATTAGCTTCGGCTGATATTTTAGCGTTTTGAAATTTGCTGAAAAGATCATCTTCTTAATTTGCTCATTGGCTGGTTGTGTCACGTGATGATGCTTTCACCTACGTCCGTCAAGCATATGTTATTTTTACTTTTGTTGTTTGAGAAAAGTGGGTGGGCGTATTTGAATTTGTTCCGTTGCTGGACAAACTTATTTTTTCTCAAAATGTGTGGGGAAAGTTGCAATGAATAATGATTCGTTATTTGCGCGCGTGTGTGTGTGTGTGCGTGTGTGCGTGTGTGTGTGTGTGTGTGCATATTTGACTGCACAACCTAACAAAGCTTCTTTCTTAGAACTCCACGCCTATGGAACTCTCTTCCGAGTTCCTGCTTTCTAGCTGACTTCAATCTGATTGTCTTCTAGTCCAACGTAAACAAATTCTTTATGAATCGCCCCTTAAGTATTCCAATTTACAAAATTCACACTACTTATGTTTACTATGCTATAATCACATTGACTAACGTATACCCATTAAGACATATCCTCCAGTGACTTTTTCTCCTCCTAGATGAACTTTTCTAAAACTGTTTCAAATATTAATCGTGATAAAGGTTTTGCTGGTTTACCACGTCTTTATATAAATTTACATATATTTCAGAACGAAGTATTATTATTATTTTTTAGTATTTACATCAACATACTTAATGAAACCTGGTTGTCAAAATTGTTGATGGTTATTGTTAATATTTTAATATGTTTACGTTCTTAAATTACTTAAGTTTGATATCTCTTAGCAATTGTCCAATAAAAGATAGAATATCAAAATTAGGAGAATAATAATAGACATGTAATCGAAGCACGGGTAAAACATGAAGAACAAACGATTGGCTGATTGAGAACGCATTGGTTCTAATTCGTTATTGGTTGCAATTTAATGAAAAATTTCTCAACATGAACATTTTAAAGAAATAATTATCTTAAATCGAATGTGATCTAAAAATGACTTGAAGACATATTTTGAAAGGGCTTACATAGCATTGGGTGAATAAATAATATCGTATGAAAAAGGATATATTCATTGATTATCATCTTGAGAAGAGCAAAGAAAAAAGTAGGAAGTAAATAGTCCTCGGGCGTACTCCAAAAGATGCAACTGAAAAAGAAAAAAAAACAGTTACGCAATAAGAACAGTGAACCAATGAAGATAACTATACCAACAATAAATGAGCTTAAATAAAAAGACAATAAAAATTCTACTTGTGAAAAATACATGCCATATTAATACTAATACAACTTCACAGTTATTAAATACAGATAGGAAAACGGATCAGTGTCTGTGATTCTTTATCCGGGATTAAAATCATTACTTTTCAATCATCATGAAACATTTTCTGGTTCTTTTAATTTTAATTTTGTATCACGACTTTCATTCATCGCAAAAGGTTGTCTTTGAAACGCCATAAGTTAATAGGTAAGTCATGCTTGTTTTGTTTTCTATGCATGCATTGTTGTCTGTCATTTCCATTGATGCTATGAGTCAGAATTTCTGATGTGACAAAATACACAATGTCTTTTTTAGTATTTTTGCAAATAAAAATGAAAGTAAAAATACTGGAGCGAAAGGCGGAACTGCGTTATTAATCCACAGGTAATAGAATAGTGTAAAAAGATGTCGATAATTATAAGAAAGCAGGACACAGAAAAGTATGCCAATAGACGAATTCATGCGTCATTAAACTCATGGATTGCACACAAAAAGAGTCCATCCCACTCATACAAATTCCAGCATTGTCTGAACGAGAGCAGTAAAAAACACTACTTTTTTAATAAGGCTAATAGACAGTGACTGATATTCTTTACATTCAGTCGGAATAGGGCCATTCTACTACACGTATTCACGTCGAATTTCGATTTGAAATGGACACTTTATCAAAAATGTACAGTTCAGCGATGCTTCTCATTTACGCACCCCCTTAATACTATCTGCTAAGTGTTTTTGAATAATAATGTTTTCGTCTCTAACGCAAACTATGTATAATAAAAAAAAAATATTCGTTGACCAGCCATATTTTACATAAAAATGTATTTTTAACTGATCTGGCATGCCCCTATTCTTCATAGAATTGTTTGTATCTATCAAACTTAAGATTAAAATAGCAAATCTTGAATCGTAAACGTGACAATTTATAGGTCGATAGGTTGAGTTCAAGATTTTAAAAATATTTTAAAAGTATTCTTGTTTATAAAAAAACACACAAATACTTAGTAGATGAATATAATTAAGGCACAGATATCATTCATATTCAAATTCGCTTAATTTAACAAAAGGTGTTTATTTAATTTGTCGTGCTTTAGTTTTATAAAAAAGATTCAATGTTGACTTGTTACGGTATGTTTGAAATAGTATTTATAATAAGTTGTTTAAGTTGGAAATATCATTGTTGTTTATATGTCATGCTCACGTTTCTAATATTATTTATGAAATCACGTTTGGTTCTGTAATATAACACCGGTCAACAACTAAAATTTCGTGGTGCCTAAGATGTTTCAACTGAATTGAGGGCGATGAATCAAAAAATACTGTCAATTTTTTATCAAGATTTTTTTTCTGTTATGTTATACCCTCTCTGTAGGAAACCGATAGTTATAATGAAAACAGGCACATCTAGGAAACAGTATTTTAATGCAACATTAAGACACATATTCTTAAAATCACACCAAAGTATTTACAATCCAAGCTTGAAGTTGTAAAAACAGGCTAGGCATAGACATCATCCATAAATTGACGTTTTACTGATTTTCTGGAATAAGAGGTGGCTCCGGCATGACCGTGTTTGATGGAGCAAAAGTAGTCTGCAAGAATAATATCTTGATGGAAGCGCTCCCCTTTGTTCGTCGATCACATTACCTAGAGTGTCTGGAAAACGGGCAAGATGGTTGTGCAAACAATGTAACTTAATGCTCATATTTACACCTAGTTGATGGAGACTTATGAGTAATGTTTCAACAAGCGGTTTATAGTTGAGTGCCTCTATTTTTTTAGGAGAATTTTACTACATTCGTAAACGCTATCCAGGCACTCAATTTTGCAAGAATCATAACATTACATAAATTAACGTCATTCGTTAAATTTCGAATCTGGGTTATAAAAAAATCAAGGTTTTTCATTTTTCTATGGAAAGATCTGGTAAATTTCATGCAAATATATTTGCATTATCGCCATTTTTCTCATAAGCGTTCACAATCTGATTCATGATACTAAAGTTTAGGGGAAAGGTGGAAACATAATTTTGGAACGCTTTACCGAAGATGCAAGTAGATTGAGACAACACGAAATCAGTTTGCTGCACACAAGTCAATCTATTTCATCCAGTCTCTGTCCTTGCAAACCAAAGAAGGAAGGAAAGTTTCAGTCGCCACCTTGTAACACCAGGAGAAACTCAACCATTTTAACATTGATATATTCGACACATAAGTGCTGTCATTAAGAACTATTTTCCAGAACAAATTTGTTTACATCATATTTTCTTTGAGGGTCGGTGAATGGCCTACACTAACTAATCTATATAAGTTGCCATTGTGAAAAAAAGAAAATATTTTCGACTTCTTTTGGAACTGTCTCCAAATAGCGCCAATGATGGAAATATACTTTTCGAAACTATGCTGCCGCAGCAGATCTGCAAAGTTGTCGAAGATACTTTGTCGTTTTCCTGGGTAAAATACGGCAAGAATTCAATATGCTCTTTTTATGTAGAGGGTTATGGAAGTTCCAGGCGAAAGTAGTTTTTTCTTCGAGTCTTGAAGTTGACAGTTCAGAAGATTCTTAGGAAAGGTTAATATCTCTAGTCAAATCATTAACTTCTTCTTGGAAAAAAAAAGATATGGCCGTGAGAAAAGAGGTAAACCGACATCTGAAACAATAACTTCACTGCTGCTGGTGGACAAAACAGAGGATTGATTTTATTTCAGACCACGGCAATTCAAACTAAGACAAGTCTTTAAACACTGGAACAACAATATCATTGCAGTTTGGAATTGGCCTATTTGTAGACTTTAGGTTAGCATAACACAACGTATTTTTGTTCTTGCTGTTGATTCCTTTTGTTTTGCCTATACAGAAATAGCAGTCATAGAAACGATTTGGGGGGGTCACGCCAGACCATCGTCATACTATAACGGAGTGAGATTTTATTCTTCTTTGTCAACTGTCGAAACTGCTCAGCACATTGCTTGCATACTATGGAGTGGCCACGTTTTATTTTGATCGCCCAGCATTACTTTGAAATAAGCACTAAAAGTACACTTTACAAATTTACTGATTCCTTTTTATGTTGGATTGCAACGTATACTCACCGTAAATAGAGCAAAAAAAACGCCCCCTAGGAGAGGAAGCATCCATGTTAAATTTTGCCGTACAAATCTGCAAAGAAAGTAAAATAATGCGGCTTAATTATTTCCTGTGTGACATACATGAATTCTTTACATTAAGACAATCAACATTACTTTAACTCAGAAATCAAAAATAAAAACATACCACAGTCGATAACCATATTTACTACTCAGTGTCCACCTCTTTATCATTACATACCTCATTGTATAATGAATTTGATATTTACTTTAAGGTTACCAAACACGTTGTCCAGAAGAAGTAACATGTAAAACAAATCTTGAATGACCAAACAGAAGAAGAATTTAGGACGAAAGTAACTTTTTAGTTAAGAATAACTTAAAAGAAGATAATCGGTTCGCAACAGGCAGGCAAAACACCTAATTATAAGGTATTAAAAATAAATAGCAAATATCTCATCAACTTGAACTGATGAGCAAAAATATGATTTGTGGAATGAAATTAGTCTACACCAGCTTAGAAAATTGGGCACCAAAATGTGTTTGCCAGTGTAATTAATGTTGATTTTTATCTGAAATATTTGTTAGGGCAGAACATACAGGATGGAGAATAGGAGCCAATATTGCAATGGAGTTTATATAAAAATAGAGAGCATCGTCAACAAAACCGACATTTTCATGCACTTCCCAATTCTTGTATCATCCATTAGGCTTTCAAAGTACTATCATTGATTAGTAAGGACACCCGACGTTGGCCGGAATTTAATGATAATGAAAAAATGTTTCAAACTCCTATATTTTTATTATCATGGAACTAGGCGAAATCTCCTATTTTTCAAGAAAACCGATTGATTGTCTGCTCTAATTAGAGATCCATCACGGCTCACCGGGATTAAGCTTGATTCGCCTCTCGCAATGATTTAATACACAATACATCGTAGTCTGCATTGCACTCTAGCGAACATATAGTTGATTACATCAAAATGTTATAGATGATGGCTTGTATTAAAGTGTAAAACGCAAAAGTCAAGTATTATCCTTAAATTCTGCATTAAACAGAAATATTAATTGTGAACGCGCTCCTGTGTTCTCAAAAACCTTACTGTTAGTTTTATATACGTGGGCTTACTGCTTTTGAAGTGTAAATGGGTTCAATTATAGTTTAAAATGAAAAATACAGAGATAATGTTGCGATTCGGCTTTAAACAAAACCATTCATTTCGAACTCACCCATGTCATATCAAATAAACTTTTATAAGTCGGACCTTTCGGTTGTGTAGTAAAAAGAATTCATGATATGCACTTGTGATATTAGACTGTCGGATTATTTCGATTATTAATTATTTATACCTTACTTATCATTCTGACACAAAACCTGTTTAAGATCACTGCCAAGCAGATAGAGTAGTTTCACGTGAAATTTCATAAAAATCGGTCAAGCTGCTTTTAAATCTATAGGGAATGAGTACACATACAGAAAAACACATAGACTGATTTCCTTTTATATAATATAGAGAGCATATATATTTGTATAATTCAGATAATTCTGTTGCTGTCACATTTTTCCTAGATATATGCCTAGTTAAAATTGTCTCTAAAGAAGATACCGGATAAGGATATCGTGGAAATTCCTAATAGAAAAGGTATTTGTACCAGTAGCGGCTATAATCCTAGATTGAGACTAATTCTTTCTGAGCACAAACTTAATCTCGCAAAACTGCTGCACAGTTTTGCCAATTTTGAGCCCGGTTGCAGGATATGGAGGGCAACCCCTGATTCTATTGCCGAGAACCAACTATTTGTGGCCCCGATAGTATAATTAGGTCATATATCATGGTAATCATCCAGATCTCTAAAGGTCAATGTTCATACCATCCGGGCAGATAGGGGGGATACGACTTTGATAAAAAAAACTCCCTGTGGTCGAAAGGTTTTATGTACAAACCACCGGAGATTTAATTGAAAAACGACCAATGACTGGGATCGTAAGTTTAGCCTTCGACAGAGAGTGCAAATAATAAAAGAATCTGGGAAACAGCTTGATGTGACCTGAGTAGCTTGTCGTTTCGTATGCTTTACATTGGATTCTCGGAAAGGGTCGGATGCACTGATTGAAGCGAGAGAGGGGGGTGAGGGTACTGCATGTATTGTTATTGAGATGAGATATTTCGATAGATAAGGAGGTGCATTTAATTGATTGTTTTGTATTACAGGAAAATGACTTAAAGAAAATAGTTAAAAACACAGTAACAGTTTTAAAATATGCCAAAAATCTAAACAATTGATTTAGAATTTTAGTTTAGAATAATAAAATACAATTTATCAAAGCCATACGGACCAACCGCGTTATGTGACGTCAGTTATCGAACTTGGATTAATCATACATTTACAACACAGATAGGGCAGAAACGGATAGAGAGTCAATCGAGACTGACTTTTGTTTAAACTTATTGGTAGAAGATATAAGACTCTCTTGAAAGTTGTTCTACTCTGAGAGAAATCACAACTATGACATTAATTTACGTAATTTATATTTTTGTCGTTTTGAGTTCTTTAAGAAGAAATTATGTTCGTTGCAACCTAACAAGAGAGAGGGCACGGAAGAAGAAGATAAATTGTGTTTCTTATTTGTTACACATAAAAATATGTATTCGTCAAACTAAACTAACTGCTTTGCATCTGCTATTTGTACTGGTTGTGAAAAAGATTTAATCTGCGTAAACACAAGCAAGCACACAAAAAAGACGCAGAACATTATATAAAAACACGTATACATATATATATATATATATATGTATATATATATGCACGTTAGACACAAACCACACACTCAGAGCACAACAAATATATGACATTGCCTCCTGCAAATTACGAAATTTCGCGATATATAAACATCTTATTCGAAACAAAGAACATTCTCAAAAACATGTAACAAAAACAAATCAAAACTCCGTGGTTTACTTACCAATACTATATTTATGGAAACCTCTAGGGCTCTAGGCAAAATATACTCCACACACCTCTACCAATGCCTTCCACTTAAACGACGAAAGCTAATCAACTTAATCAGCAAATACCAAGTTTTGAAACACATCTACAATAAACAAAACCCGTACACACTCTGTAGAATACTCAAACCTAACAACACACATATCGTGCCTAAAAAAACACAGCACAACAACCTTGCCAACCTCTCAGCATTTGAAACCGAAACGACACTATTAAGCGAATGACTTTTATTCTGCCCATCGAAAGCCTTAATCCAGTGGATCTATACTATATATGCTATAGCATGGAAGAGCTAACCAGAAGAATAAAATTGAAAGAATACTTCCATAATAATAACCATCTGTCGGCCACTAATTCCGTCTCAATCAAACAGGAAAATACGTTTAAAACACACATTGGACACACCCAAGTGGACACAACCTAAAGATAGATGCATACAATATCGCAGTCAAAAAACATCTAGACATTTCATCACAAACAATCTTCACAAAACACACATTTTAATGTAATAAATTACGAAAAAAAAAGCAATATAATCATTATGAAACAATCACCTACTAATCAAAAAATCAGCAGACAAGGGTGGGGCGATCAACATTTTGCAAACTTACGATTACATAAGAGAAATAGACACACACCTAGCAACCAAGGAATTCTACAAATTATTTTACACTGACACCACTCTCACATTCAAATCCGAACTTAGCAACCAAATTAGTACTCCAGACCACAGCACTAGAACCACGGTCGGGAAATTAGTGCGAGAATATCCCATCCTAACTGTCTTCTACACTAACCCTCAAACTCCATAAACTTCCCAAAATAGTTAGCGACATACTCACAAACACCCCACTTGGCAACACAGTAAAACACCGAGACACCAATTAACGAAATCTCAGAAACATACTGAATAGCTAAGGCCCTCAGAATAGTACCAACCGCCCGACCCATTGTTTCGGGTATCGGAAACCTCACAGAATACATCTCGAAGTATATAGACAACATTCTCAACCCACCGTTGTCAAACATCCCCAGTTACGTTAAGGTCACCACCCACTATCTAACAATTTTACATTGGATAGAGACCAGACCAAACAATACAATTCTTGTAACTATTGATGTGTCCTCACTCTATTCAAACATGAGGATGGAATATCTTTGGACAGGAACTTCTTACGCATTCAAAATCTACAAGGCAGAAACATAAATGGCATATGTAATAGTATACAATTCATTTTAACAAACAGCAACTTCACACCCAACAACCAACATTATCTACAAATAAAAGGCACGGTCATGGGTACAAAGGTTGTTAACAGTAATGCTAACATATACATGCACATATTTGAACATAAATACATTCACACTTACCACCTTAACCCACTACACTATTATAGATACATAGATGACATCTTTCTCGTTTGGCCCCATGGCAAAGAGGCATTGATGAACTTCTATCAACACATAAACAGCTGTCACAACAGCATAAAAGTCACGACAGAACAATCCACCACACACATGCAATTTTTAGACGTGTTAGTAAACATCACCAACAATCATATCACCACATGACTATACACCAAACGCACCGATGTTATTGGTTACCTTAATTTTAATAGTTGCCACCCTATCACTATGAAAAAAAATATTATATAAACTCAGTGCCTACGTGTCAAAAGAATCTGTTCAGGCCTGATCGATTACAAAAAACAAGTAGAAATTCTTGCCAACTGCTTCCCTCATAGGAATTACACCCTTAGAATAATTTAAAAAAATCAATTAGGAAAGCAAAACATATAAACAGGCTAAATCTACTTACGTACAAACGCAACATATCATCACCATAAATACCAATGTTATTTGATTACAACAATAACAAACAAACTTCAAGAACTTCTTAAATAGTTATTCACACAACTGCAGCATGGACCCACCCTTAACACAATATACAACCCGCTTCCACTTAGTGCAAGAAGACAGGCCCCGAACATACAATCACTACTAATAGCCACAAAAATACACAACATTTCGCATCACAAACAAAACATGCAACAATCCAAGGTGTAAAAAGTGCAAACACATAAATACGAACGACACATTTACACTTCTAGGAACAAATATTCAACGTAAACTCTCCTCCGCTCACCTGCGACAGTTTCAATGTAATCTACATAACATATTGCAGCAAATGCACAAAGGGTAACTACGTGGGGGAAACAAGTCTAGAGTTCTACTTACGACTAAAACCAAACAGTTAGGGATAAATCCACAGAGCACACAATAGCAATGCACAACACCCTTCCATATCACAGCATAGCCGACATGAACGACATCTTCACGACCAATGTAAACAAGTTTTTGTTGAGTAGCATCTTAATCTTTGTCCACTCAATTTCCCTCACTAACAATCAATTCGTTCTTGCTCAGGGACTATCATACATTTACCTTATCCTCGAGTAGATTACGGGCATTAATAATTGGCGACTTCCAAGTAAAAACACAACAGATTTTTCAATTTTTCGATTTCTGCTGCTTACCTTTTTTTATTTTTTTATTTACATATATTTTGTTCTCCCTTCATAAGTTGTATGATATTTTCTACCTCAGTTCATTATGGTTTAGTTCTGTTGTTTTAAAGATTGCAATATCGCTTTGTTTATGTCCTGCACATCTTCCACATTAGTGGTTTATATCTGTTGGATTCCAGTAACGGGGGTTTCTTGGTCTGTTTCAATCATTTATGATTCGTTGACTTTCTATTAAGTTCTTATTTGAAAGACAACCTCCGTTAAGAATAAGTTCCGCTTAATCCGAAATTCTTTGATTCGTTGTCAGTAGACGGATCCTATATCTCTTTCATCTGTTTCCACTAACCTTGATATTTGAAGCGACTTCTGTAAGAGCATTCAATTACCTATCTGTTCTCCTATGTTGTCAATTTTTATTTCGGGTTTTTTGTCTATGTTGGTTAATTTGGTCCTTATAACTTTCATCTGTATTATTTTGGTACCTGAAATTAGTGGGGATACCAGTTTTGTGTCTGTGATATTTTTTTTTTTACATAAACATCACCACATTATCAAGGCCAAGAGGCCACTCAAGGATAGGGGTTAAAGAGTGTATAGTAGAAATTGGACATTATAATAATCATTAGTAATGAAAATTTGGTAAAGTTGATAACTTATATGGAACGGCTCATCAAGAACTTATTTACGTTAGACTTGAACAAAACCATATTGTAGTCAGCCGGAAAGCAGGAAAACGGAAGACAATTCCACAGGCGTGCAGTTCTAAGAAAGAAGCTTTGTTCATGGAATCTACGTTTAGGATTAGGCACAGATAAAGAGTGGGGGGAATTATTGATAGTGTTTACAGCTAGACGAGTGTTTCTTGTGAAAGTTTCGCGAGGGGGGACCATAGATTGAAGCTCATTCGAACACTTTCCATGAAAATAACGATACATCAGAGACAAACTCGCAACATCTCTTCTGTGAGATAAAGGTTGTAAGGAAGAGAAAAGGACATCTCCTACGAGGCTACGAAGTCTATTTTGAACTCTATCAAGGCAGGCCAAGTCCTTTCTAGCAGCTCCTGCCCAGATGTGGCAACATTATGCCATCCTTGGACGTACCTGGCTCTTATATAGATAGAGAATAGCATCAGCAGTGAGATATCTACCGGATCGATAGAAAGATCCCACCATTTTTCCAGCGGCCTTGGCAACAGATTTGATGTACGTGTTCCATTTAAGATCAGGAGTAATGGTCAAGCCAAGAAGTTTGTCAAAACTTGAGGCCTCCTGAAGACGAGAGCCATTCATTTCAATTCATGTCAAATGTGGATCAGAATGTTGATGATGTAAAGAGAGAAGCTTGGTTTTAGATGCATTAAAAGTAACCAGCCATTCTTTACCCCATTGTACTACGTGCTCAAGATCAGAGGAGAGAGAATTGGAGAGAACTTGGTCGTTTACTGTCTTAGATGTGCTATCATAAATGGTAGTGTCGTCAGCATAGATGTCTACAAATGATGTAAGGATGTGATTTGGAAGATCATTAATGTAGATCAGGAAAAGAGTTGGGCCCAGGATGGACCCCTGAGGGACACCGGCATTAATACTGTGAGCTTCTGATTTTTGCCCCTCAACTACTACTCTTATGAACCTATCAGAAAGAAATGATTTAATAATTGAGAAGACATTTCCAGCAATACCATAGCTAGAGATCTTATGAAGTAAACTTTTATGTCATACCCTATCAAAGGCCTTAGATATGTCAAGAGCAATTGCCCTAGAAAGGTTGCCTCCGTCGAGAGATTTGATAATCCTATGAGATATAACTGTAAGCACATCTGCTGTAGATCTTGCAGAACGGAAACCATATTGAGTGTCACTAAGAAGGTTATTTTTGTTGAGATGGTTGATTACTTCTGTATTTAATACAGATTCCAGCAACTTACTCATGACGCACAGAAGACTTATTGGCCTGTACTGAGAGGGGGATGAGCGATCACCTGAAGTCT
>NC_136505.1:72583544-72801044 GCF_053919585.1 Euprymna scolopes
TTGCTATTTTTTAGTTGCCAAATATAGTTGGATAGAGTAGTTTGGTTTGATAGAGAGTTATTTTTAAAAGAATGTTTGTGCGTTGAAATTCTATGTTTTATTGGGCCAGATGTAGAACCAATATATATTACCTCTTGATTATTATGATTATTTTCCGTTAGGTCTATTGTTGGATTATAATGTGGTGGGTTGGTTAATAATTGATCGGTAGATTGATTTAAGTTGGTGTTATTATTTAATCTGGTAGTTGAGTTATGGCTGTTGATAGGTTCTTGTATATTTGGAGTTTTTGATACTGTGCAGCTATAGATAACATTTTTAATTTTACATGAGCCTTGTAGGGGACATTTATTTTTTCTTCTACAGTTACAGTCCGATGTATTTTGTATAGTTGCATTTTGTAGTTTATTAATTTTATTATTATTAGAGCTAATTATTTTCTGATGAAGGTTAGGCATAGTAGAGTAAGAGACTTTAATTGTGTTCTTATTGAAAATCTTATTATATCTATGGGGGGCTTTAAAGTTCTTATCTAATATTTTAAAAAATTCTCTAGCTATGTTTGTTTCTAGGTTTTTGGAATACGGGGGGTTGAACCATAGGATCTCCTTGTGTCTATTCTTACGTTTGCGGGTTTTAGTTTGTTGTTTATTTATATTATTATCTAATATTTGTAGTTTGGTTTTATCTTTTTTTGTCTCCTGGTTATTTTTCTTAACTCGTATATGGGAAGACATTGCCATATTATATGTTATTACGCTCTTAATAGTTTTATTTTTAATGCACAAACATTCTTTTAAAAATAACTCTCTATCAAACCAAACTACTCTATCCAACTATATTTGGCAACTAAAAAATAGCAATATTTCTTTCAACTTAAAATGGCAAATAATTGAGACTTGCAAATCATATAAACCAGGAGATAAATTTTGTACATTATGTACAAAAGAAACCCTAAAAATTTTAAAATATGAAGATATAAAAAGCACAACCAAACTAGTAAATTCAAGACACGAGCTTCTATCGTGTAATCATAAACGTTGGTTTAAATTTAATAAATATAAACCACCTTAAATCATTAAAAATTACTCATTAGTAAAAATAGATTTTTTTTTTTTTTTTTTTTTTTTTAATAAATTAAGTTAAACCAATTACCGCCCTTAGACTCGTAAATCAAATAATAAATAAAGCCATGACAATTATCTCCCCTTAAAAACTTGCAAAAAAAAAAAAAAAAAAAAAAAAAAAACTCTCTCTCTATAGATATTAACTGTAGCGTCTCTAAATCAAAATAAGCTAACGGAAACAATTTACTGCACGAGCGTCGCCCTTTTAAAATTCATCATTCAATAAAATAAAAAGCTATAGCAAACATCTAAATGACTACTTTAAATACAGTTCCTGATTTCAAAAAAAGAAAAACCAAAAGGTAATTATATATCTATATATTTTTAAATCAAATTTATTATGTAAATTCAAAAATATATATATTTTTTCTACTCATTTCTATCTCTAACCTATACCAATTTCCTTATTAATTCTCTTATAAATTTTATATCCAAACCTTTTACTTCAATTTTTCAGATTCATCTGCCTTACTTTTAATGCTAGGTTTATTTTTGGTGTCTTTTCAATTCAATAGAAATCCTCCTAAATTTGCTGATGAGGAGACCGTGCTTACCAAAAAAACTATGTATAATTATTCTACGTGACTTCATGTATACCACAAATAAAAAGCACGGAGTTCCGAAACGATCGTACAGATAATTGACTTTGTTGTTGTTCCTTCTTATGAAACTGATTTTTAATTTAATTAAATTTTGATTTTTAAATTTTAAAAATTTTAAAACTTTTAAATTATAAATCACATTACTTAATATATATATATATATATATATATATATATATATATATATATATATACACACATATATATATATGTATATATATATGTGGGGGTGTATATAATGTATGTATGTATGTATATATTTGTTATCAAATTGTATATTATATAAATTTAGAGACGTTTATTTTTACTTATTAGTAACATTTAATATTGTTTTACTTATAGAATTAATTGAAATATTAAAACTCGTAACTCTAATTAAAACTAAAGCTACGATTTTTTTCCATGTAAAATAATCGAATCTCTTAGATGCTTATCACGTTAAAACCTAAGACTCATTCTTGTTTATATAAAAAGTGTATCCCCACACGAACGGGAATAGTTTCCAAGATCATTGGATGCATGCTTTAATGATTATAACTCAGAATGGTAAATGAGTCAATGCTAAAGTTTGTGGGCATGACGATCTTTAAGCAAATAGAGAGTTATCGAACACTTGGCGTGTGGGCAATCCTTCTAATCTTAACATCCTTAGACTCACTCTAATTACATTCAAATTGGTATACTTATTGTAAGGGTAGAACGTCTTTACGATGCAATTAACGACTTCGTATAAAACGCTAGACTTAGATTAAAAACTAAATAAACATTTTTCCTGTTGACCTGATTTAGCTGGCGAATTTCTCATTTTCTATCCCAAACCAATCTCAACGAATATAAATTAGGAATTAAATTATCATTTTGACTTCTATTCTGAGTTCAATTATTTATCTTTTGAATGATTGATCTTATCACATCGACAGATATCTTTTATGGGATGATGCATCAGTAAACGTTTATAATTTTTTATCCAGATTTGTTCTTTAACATATTATAAGGCACGATATGTTTGGGTGAAATTTAAAGTTGTTTTCGTTTATAAGAGGAAACGTATCCTAGCGTGTATATCATATTTAATACGTGGATTTATGTTATATGTATATACCGGAACTTTAGTTTTTGTTGCAAGTACACTAAAGAAAGCTAATGAGCGGGATGTGTTTTTTTATTAATTAAAAAAAAAAGCATTTTAATTCGTTTGATCATTTTAGAATCAAAATCGTCGTCTGAATAATAAAAGAAGTCATTATAGAAACCTACAAAAATGTTCACCATTATGGGTCACATTTATTTATTTGCATATGCATTGCATTGTTAAACCGAAATTTAAGAGAAGCAGTGGCAAATTTTATCAACTCAATCGATAAATCTCAGGAATGGGAGGAGGCGATAACTTGGTATGAAATAAAAATACCAACACATGCATCAATTATTTCTAAAATAGAAACTCAAGGCAATAGGTTAGTAATATTATAAGATCACGTACATTTATATTTAACTTGAGAATTTGCAATACAATTCGCAATACAAATAGAATCTGTTAGTCAGTATTTACTACAATTCTATAATACTGGCAGCAGAATATAAAAAAATCGTTTTGTATCCTTATGTTGGGATACTCCTCCCATGGAAAGAAAGGGCGATAAAGCGATATTCTCTTTATGAGTTTCTGCTAGGTCATAATAACTATTGTTGTTAGGGACTAATAGTCTAATCTCACTAGCTATATTCGAAGAAATACACTGCTTTGCACCCACTTAAACACTTGATTGTTTAATTTGATTTCGTATGAACATGTTCCATCATGAGTTTCGACAGATCATAATTTTACAAGTGCTCTAACAATATGTCGACCTCATCATGATTTAATACAACTTCTGAACCTTTATACGGCCTGCCTCTTACTATAGATATATTTTGTTGTAGAGTTTAAATTTATCAAACTATTCTTAACGCTATTTAAACTCTGAATTGGTTACGGACGCATTCGTATAGCTGTGCACAACGTAAGTTAATCTTGCTTAAACCATAATTATTTAATCCCAAAAGATAGGTGGAAGTCTTCTAGCTTAAGGAGTTAGAATTTTAAATTCAGAAACTACTTATTCGCAATTAAAACTGTATAGTAGAATACAAAATTATGAACCAAGATCCAAAATTATAAATTTCAAAACAAAAAAACTTAAGATAGGATAGATTTAGGATAATTCGGCCCCTGCTGGGAATTTTTACGATATTTAATGCTGCAATTATTTAATAAAAAAAAAACAACTTTTTTTACTACTGATAGGTGAACAATATCACAGCAAGAAAGAGTGTCCAATCTTTCTTTCTCTAATTGTATATATTTATTTTAAAATTATATTAAGTTGAAGGAAAAAAACGTTAGTAAAATGTCCGCGTGGTGTTGTCTGTGGTGTTGTTTTTAAATGCCGGAAAATTCGTTGGCGATCGCGTTATGAAACCATGGTTGTGTCTTCATGGCGAGGGGAAAAGAAAAAATGTCTAACATTCTAACGATAGAGTATATATCCGAAATATTAATTTTAAACAAATAAATATATGTTAATTTTTAAAATTTTGCGTTTTAATTTGGCTTTCAATTGTATCTCATACAGATTTTATTATATATAATTTGTTTCGCATTATCGGGTAACATATTTCGATTCAAAATATTTAACCATGTAAACAATATTAAAGGGAGATAATCACGTTCCTTGAATGAGTGGGTTTCTATATTTTAATTTATATTCAAAAGTTAATATTGTATACTCTATAATTTTTTAACTGAAATTCGATTTACTTAACAACAGTATAAATAATCATATAGACATACATATACTTACTGACTTTATTTGCTTTTATGCATTTTCTCAATTTTACGGACTGATGTCGTTCGAAACATCGTTATCTTAGCAGAATCCTAAATTATTTAACAGTTTAAAGTCACTTCTTAAAAGATTATGTGGTAATTTTTCTGGTAATTTACAACTTCCCCCACCCTCGCCCTGGTACCATCCCGAATTTGACATACCTTAATATATATATATATATATATATATATATATATATATATATATATATATATATATATATATATATATATTGTCATCTACATATATATATATATGTAGATGACAAATATATATATATATATATATATATATATATATATATATATATATATATATATATAATTTGTTGCTTTCCAGGTTTAAAGGTGTTGGTAAATAGGAAAAATTAACTAGATCACGTATGTAGAACATAAGTTCTGAAGCCATTCAATGCAAAACGTAAAATACTTTAAAATAATGTTTATTGATATATTTCGGCAAAGACACTCGCCTTCATCAAGAGTTTTTTTCTCTCTCGCCTCATGGTGGGATTGTTAGGCAGGAGAAGTCCGTGAATTTGTTGTTCACACAATTTTTGTTTTTGTTTTTCATTATAATCCAAGATAGACTTGGCGTGTGCAAAAGTATTAATGGGCTGGTTTCAGGCTTTAAAGTCGGGTGTAAATAGGAAAGCGATATAGAACACGTATGTAAAAATACACTTCGAAGCCATTTAAAGGCAAGAATAAACAATTTAAAATACTGTTTCTCGGTATATTTCGGCGAAGAAACCCGCCCTTGTGCAGATTCTTTTCTCTTTTGTCCTATGGCTGTCCTACTTGGCGAGACAAGTCTGTTAAGTTGTTGTTCAATGATGGTTTGTTTTTGCTTTGTTTACATTTCAAGAGGCACTTGGCGTGTGCTAAATGAAAAAATTGAAAAAATTATATAAAACATGTACTGTAGATATGATTTAATATTTTAAATTTACATATTTCGATATAAATATATCTCATAAAACAAGAAAAAATAGCCATTTTTAACGACATCATTTTCCTGTGACTATGCATGTGACAAACTACCATTGGATATTTTTTGTCGTTGTTGTTATATTATGAATAAAGACGCTGAGATAAGATAAGATGAGATGGTCGGTTTTCTGATTTAAAGCATTGGTTAATATGAAAGCGAAATAGAACACGTATGTAAAAATACGTTTTGAAGACATTCGACGCAAAGGATAAACAATTCAAAATCATGATTATTGATACATTTCTGCGAGGGAAACTTGCTTTCTGTTTTATCTTCTCATTCATGGTACTACTATTATACGGAACAAGTCTTTTTAGTTGTTTTTCAACGGTGTTTATATATATATATATATATATATATATATATATATATATGCATATACGTGTTTATATATATATATATATATATATATATATATATATATATATATAGTCTCTGATTCACTTGATGTATGTTAAAGGAATAATTGTTTGGTTCTATGTTATAAGGCGTTCGTAATTATAAAATTAGAATAAACACAAATGTAACAATACGTTTTGAAGCCTTTCAATGCAAAGAATAAGCAAATTAAAATAATGTTTACAGATATATTTCGGGACAACTCCGTTTAGTTCTTGTTCAATTGTGTTTGTTCTATTTATAATCCAGGAATGCACTCGACGTGTGCCTAAGGAATAACTGGTTTGCTTCCTGTATTAAAGGCGTTGGTAGATAGGAAATCGAAGTAGAACACACACATGTAAAATATGTATGGAAAATACGTATGGAAAAATGCGTATGGAAAAATGCGTATGTAGAAAATATGTCGATAAAATGTAAAAATGTCTATGTAAAAATAGGCATTTAAAAACACGTGTTCTATTTTGATTTCCTACTTACCAACGCCTTTAAAACAGGAAATCAACCAGTTATTTCATTAGCACACGTCGAGTCCATCTCTATGCTATAAAAAACAAAAAACAATCATTCTTGAATAATAACTAAATTGACATCCTGCAATACAGTACCACCATGAAGCGTAAGAGAATAAAATCTTCATGCGGCCGACTTTCTCCGCAGAAATATATCGATAAACAATATTTTTAATTTTCGGTAAGATTTTTGTTCCTTAGAAGCGCTGGTTGAGTATGAATAAAATAAAATGCGTATCATATACGGTTGAAGCTAAACGTATATGATACGTATTTTATTTAATAATTTTAATTGTTTATTCTTTGCGTTGTGGGCTTAAAAACGTACTTTTACACACGTGTTCTATTTTGCTTTCCTAGTTACAAACGTCTTTAATACAGGAAACCAACTAATTATTCCTTTAGAGCACGCCAAATACATTTTTGGACTAAAGAAAACAAAAAATCACACCGTTAAACAACAAGTAAACGCACTTGACCTGCCATAGCAATACCACCATGAAACGGACGAAAAACTACGTCATAAAACCGAGTTTTTCGCCGAAATATATTTTAAATTGTTTATTCTTTGCGTTGTACTGTTACATACGTGTTCTACATTGGTTTCCTATTTATTACGCCTTTAAATCAGTCAACCAATAACCCATTCCTTTATTCCATGCCGGGTGCATTTAAAGATTATATAAAAAACACCAACTAAAGTAGTTTTCGCGTCTAACATTACAATGATGAGGTTTAAAAGAAAAATAATATTGATAAGAACGTGTTTCTTCGCCAAAATATATCATACACTTATTTTAATTATTTATTCCTTGCGTTCATTGGCTTCAAAACGTATTTTTACGTACGTTTTCTACTCTAATATAGTATAGTATATATATATATAGGTTTCGTAGCTATTCAGGCACGGGGTAGCTGTAATTGTTCACGCTTATCATCTGCTGTATTTCTGTTCAGTTTTCAATGTGAAATGTGTAAAAGTGGTAAGTGGAATAGTTTAAAGTAAAACACAGGCCTTGATTAAACAGACACTCTTCAGCGAGCAAGATATTAACAAAATCAAAGAGTTGACATTACTCAACGGAAATCTAGTAGATTGTGTATACAGCATTCATTAAAAAACAATACTGCAATATCTGTATATTAAACGTGCAGGTCTGAGGATAATCATGTGGATTTTCAACGATTATCTCAGCATCTTTATTCATAATATAACAACAATGACAAAAGTATCCAATGGTAGTTTGTCACATGAATAGTCACAGGAAAATGATGGCGTTTAAAATGGCTATTTTTCTTGTTTTTAGCAGATATATTTATATCGAAATATGTCAATTTAAAATAGTAATGAAATAGCCTAAATCATATCTCCAGTATATGTTTTATCTAATTTTTTCAATTCTCTCATCATTTTATTCTGGTGCATATTTAGTAAGCCTTCACCAAGTATCTCATTTATTTCATTCGAGATATCTTGTAAGATTTTAACCGTCAGTTAACGTGCAATCAATGTACACATGTATTTTAACATGATTTCTAATTTTACGACACGTACAATTAGACACAATCTACATAACATGCTTTTAGTAGAATGCTCAGACAAGTAAACTGTTACAGATTTGACATTGGTTTCCTCTATTAAATTGTATCATTTCGTATAAAGTATTAGATTGGAGACAATAAAAAACAAATCTGATGTGAAGAAAAATCAACTATATAACAAAATGATTGCAGAAATTGCGCTTTGGACCAAAGTATCGTAGGCTTGCAACAACAGATGGCATATACACTTTTTTATGTTTAGACTAGTAGTCACTATCTTATGTAAATTTAAAAAAATATTATAGACACATTTATTCGTTATGATAAAATCATACATTCACTCCTAGGACAACAATATCATCACATTCGCTTCATCTTTAGAGGAAGAAGTACCTATTTATCCCTCTATATCTAAAGTCCTCATATCGCACCCAGTCATCGCCGGGAAGATATATACACATTATGATAGTATTTTCCTGTCACCCTTTGTAACTGAATCATAAATTCCTAGACACACAACTATCATTCTATTCCGCGCTTCAAAAAAAAATCTCCATTCTAAATATTCAGCAAGTCTCATTGGCTGAATATGAGTATTTTCATATCAGTGAATTCTGTTCTTCTATATATAAACGAATAGCTATAAAAATTTAAAACAAAAAATGTGTCACTAAGAAACATCCTTGTGCCCGGCGACGTGCTTAACGCCAAAAACAGGGCACCTGTTTTTATATCTATTACCACTAGACAAAAAATATTTAATGCGTACATAGATATATTCGGTAACCTTAAAATATATTTACATTTTTTTATTAATTTATTTATCTAGGTGTTTTTTTTTTTCGTCATGCCCCTTACTGTCTACGTGTGTTAACGTCATCGTGCATTAACGAAGAAAACCACAACTTTCGCTTTAAAATACCTTGCAAAAACATATATTAGATGTGAATAAACATTACAAACTGCAAACTGGAAGATAATTACATATCTATCTAAGCAACTATTTACATGTAAATAAACATCTCGTTCGCTTTCACTCTCCTCTATCACTCTCTGTCTCTCTCTCTCTCTCTCACTCTTACGATTCTCGACGATTTACAAGTAAACGTTACGGCTACTTGATTGTCTTGATGTATATATTATCTCAATCTCTCTCTCATCACTCTCTAGATCGATCCTGTTCTCTGTCTTTTTCTTTCTCACACGTAAAATATCCAAAACTGTTAAACTATTTTTATTGTTAACTATATGTAAGGTTTACTTTTGTTTTCAAAATGTATCAACATACGTGGAGTTTTTCGTTCATTTACATTTTACTTTGCAAATAACTATGTTTTTTAACTTTAATATCTGATCTATTTTGTCAAACTTTCTAGAGAGTTTCCAATTTGTTATTGATATCTCAATTAACAGACCTCCCAGCGTGTTTGAAAGTTACGGTCTTACCGATTTTTTCGCTGATACCTACCCTAATGTTTAACCGTAAATTCCAATAATTAGGAAATTGAATTCGGCAACGTATTTCAATTTGAATTCTTTCCAGACTGATTTTAGAAATTGCACATACGTTTACTATTTTAGAGAGGGGGTACATTAGATGCACCTCGAATTTGTTTTAAGGATGCTGACTTTTATAGGTTTTCCGCTGTGCTGCTTAATAAAACTATGTATCATGCACACTCATGACACGGCGAATCCCCGTTTTTTTCTTTTTTTTCTTTTAGCATTTGCTGGAGGGTATGCTGACAACGATTATCAGGGTTAGATTTGGGGGAGTTTTTTCCAGAGTCCCCTTACAAAAAAGGGGTGTCATTTCCGATTACCGTTCGGCACATGGAGATGTTGGAGGTGTCTATTCTGAAAGTTGTCCTTACGATGCGAAAGGTCGGTGGTGTCTATTACGATAGCCGTTCTTAATATGTAGGGTTTACGGTGTCTATTCCAAACATAACAATATTCAAAGCAGTGAAGTGAAAAAAGTTGTAATTGTTTTGTTTGAAACGTTTAAAAAAGACGACATAAATCTGGAATTCAATTTACTACTATTGCTGGAAGAGTTGGAAAAGAACAGGAAGACTTGAATAACAAACGTAAACAGGTAGGACTGCTATGACTCTATATCCCTCTAACCGGTCCATATACATTGAGAATCCCCAACCTCCAAATCTTCTACTTATACTTTCTATTATTATTCTAACGGACCATTTTTTATACGTTTATTAATTTATACTGATTTACGCATTCTTTTATTTGCATTTTTTTTAATTCAAACAGTGGCTGCATGTTACCGATCCAATCATCAATACTCGAAATTGGAATCCAATTTTTTTTCATTTCGGCCACGGACATCATTTGTTCAGGGACGGCAGTGGCCACGAACATCAACCGTAGTTTACTCTTTTTGAAAAGGTTTGGGCAGACTTAAACCGGCCAACGCCGGTTAACGGGTCAGGCTAATGATCTAATCATCTCTGAACACATTTTAAAATTTGACCATATTTTATTTAAATTAAACTCGATATTAACCTTTTTTGTCCGCCAATCTTTTTTAGTTTTACATGAGAATAATGCTGACTAGACAGACTTACTGTTAATTCATATCTACATTTTATCAACTGGTTAAAATAAAGAGTGATGCCACATATTAACATTTATATTTCCAAACATTTGCTAACGTGGTATAATTCCAAATTTAGTTAATATCTACAGTAAATTATAGAGTGAAATATACAAAGCTAATCGACATAAAAATAGAAATAGTAAATACACGCAATTCAATGCTATCAATGCAATTAATTAAACATATTTAAAACTCAGTAAATAATACATAAATAATACGTATTTTCTCGCAGTTTGAAATAGTCTGTAATACTTCAAAAATATTAATATTTGTTAACAATTAAAAAAAATAAACCATTTGTTACCTCGATTACGTTTGATATATGATTTGTATCGGTAGGGCCTGAGCTTCGATAGACGAATCAATATGGCCGCAAAAATAAACAAGTTAAATAAAAGCACTCAATTATGTTTGTTCAGTCTAATAATCTTGAATGAAACTGGGCTTAGCTTTTACTAAGATGAAAACAAACATTGCCATCAAGAAATCATATTTAATTTGTTTTCTAATGCACGACCGAATCTTTGTGTTGCACTTGTATTTTTAGAATGCTTGGTTGCACATGATGACAAAGATAGAACGAAAGATGTTGGTAGGCTTCCAATTTTACGATTCGGCTTTAAATAAGAATATATATATATATATATATATGTGTGTGTGTGTGTGTGTGTATGAATATTATATATATATATATATAATATTCATACACACAAGTATACACGCACATATATTTATGCACTATAAAATTTATTTATGCTTGATGATTTCATATAATATAAAAATTACTATATGATATGATCTAAAGGTCTATATGATATGATTTAATCTAATATATAAAAAGATATATTCCTGTCTTTTTTCATGTGTTCAAACTCAATCTCCCCCGAAACTAAAAGTCGCAGAGCGGCGCTAGGTACCTCAAATGATTGGACTTTTACGGATCGTTATTTGGCCAATTAAAATAGTTTTTAAGGGGTCAGAAATGGATCAAAATTGGAAAAAAATACGTTATACAATTTTCACCAAGTACAAGCTAATGAATATCGTGCTACCAGCTATGAATATGACTTCTTTTGGAAAGTGGTTTATTTTAGTATTTTTATAAAAATAACAAAAATCGACTGATGATAACATACCTTAGTTGTTGGCTTGTGGTATGGTTACAGTAAATGTGTCTGTGGCATCAATGTTTTAATCGCTATAATGTTTATTTTCTGAGGGGTGAATCGGTCTTATATATATATATATATATATATATATATATATATATATATATATATATATATATATATATATATATATATAACGGCTAAATACAGACCAAAAAGCATAATGAATTTAAAGAATAAAAAATGAAAATAAACGTTAGCGAACCAGGTTTCGTTCCTCACTTATCAAAGTTTAATCGAGGAAAATACGATTCCAAACAAACAAACGAAAAAGTCATGAATATGGCGGGGGTAGGAAAAAACAGAAATAAACGAAAAGAATATAATAGAGACTAAATTATGTCCTAGAAGAAATAGAGACTAAATTATGTCCTAGAAGATTTTCTTTTTGCTTGCAAAGAGAAGGTGTCAATGACTTAATAAAAAGAGTCTAAAAAATTTTTAAATGATAGGGAGAGTGCGATTTACTAAGGATCACTTGTGTCTATGCGTGTGTGCAGTTCATTGAATTCCAGACAAACAGCGATTATTCGAACGACCGTTATCATATATGTATATATATATATATATATATATATATATATATATATATATATATATATATATATGCAGGCGGCAAAAAGAAAGTCCGAACTTGTAACATTTTCAAAAACTACAAATGTAATCTAAATTTAGTGTTACTGTTTAAACAGCATATAACTCATATTTGATTTGCCTTTTATTCTTCTACTAGCGGGCGGTACCAGGCGTTGCCTGGGTGTTTAGAGGTTCGGCGCGGGTAATCAGAACATAAGAATAAGCAAAGTAATTATTGTTAAATATTAAATAATAAATTATTAAATATTTTATATAAAAAATGTCAAAACTTAAAAAAATAGAAAAAACACAAAAGAACCAACGTAAGGTAAACAAACGATGTTAAATGTAAAAAATCGGAAAAACAAAAAACAAAAAAACGCGAATGTAATGAAAACAAAATCAGAAAAACGAACGTTAAAACCTCTTTAAAAAATCTGAAAAATGAAAACCAAAAAAAAAATCATAAAACGTGAAAATTGGCTTAAATACACCTGTTTCAATATTAAAATTTAAAAAATCGAGATAAAAAAAGAAAAAACAGCACCTCACACCACGATTCGAACTTACAACCATTAGATAATGACGCCGACCTTTAATCAAGTGAGCTAAGACGGCGCTGACAAAATTGCGTTGGTTTTTTAAATATTTATACTAAATAATGTTCCGACGTCATTTGCGCATGCGTAGAAGCGGACTTGTCTTGAGAGGACGGTTTTTGCTACACCCTCCTGTAGTAAACTTATGATTTGATGGTGAAGAAATTTAAGTTTTGGACCAATTTTTCGATATTCGTCGGGCGAATGATCGAGCTTTAAAATAATACCATTTTCGTGAAAATCCGGAATACGTGCCGAAAGTTTTGCGAGATATTCAAACACATATACAAACATACATACATACAAACATACATACACACATTTTCTCTTTTATATGTAGATAACTTTCCCTTTCATATATTACTTTTAATTGAATTATTCTAGTGTCCATATCAATTTTAAAGAATAACTTCAAATTGAGGAGGCAAAAAGAAAGTCCGCACAATGGAAAATTGTTATAAAAATGTAACTTTAGGGCATCAATGCAACACACATACAACATGAAGAAATGGACTAGTTAACATTTAGTAGCAGACCCCTTCTGCAATTTGACAGTCTGCAATATTTTTGAAATTCATTGAATTAGACTGCAGCAGTACTCCTGGGAAAGGGCATCACGCTTTTCTTTAATTTCCGTCGAAAGTTCTTCGGAATTTGAAATTTTATCAATGCGTAGCTGTTGCTTGATGTAGTGGCATACATTTTCGATAAGATTGAGGTCTGGAGAGTGTGCAGGCCCATCCAAACATGGAATAAGGCGCTCTTTCAGGAACATCTTGTAATTGCTAGCTGTGTTAATGGGAGCATTATCCTGCATGAATATTGAATTATCATCCAATTTCGGACCAAAGTAGGGCAGAAAATGCTCAGTCAATATATTAATGTGCGTGTTCGAATTAATTCGGCCTTGCAAGCGAATTATAGGCCCTGGACTATTGGCACTAATAATGCCCCACACCAAAAGTGAACCTCCACCGCCTTGCAGTGTTGAAACTGAGCACCTATGATTAAATTCTTCGTCTTTACTCCGACAGACATACTACATACTATCACTGCCTAGACTATTGAACTTGCTTTCGTCGTTAAAAAGCACTTTTGATCAATATGAACAGTTATGATCTTCAAAGCATCTGAAGAATCCAGACGGCACTTTCTGTACTTTACAGAAGTCATTGGCTTGCGTCTTGCAATATATCCTCGCAAATAAAATTTCTTTAATCTGTTCTTGACAGTAGAAAGAGTGCACATTTTAACCAGATTGCACTGATGTTGGATCTGTATCTTAGGCTGCAGATCTTGATAGCATTGTCGTCCCCGTGAGAAGATACTGTAGTACGACGAGATTTAGTGGCATCACGAACACTGTCGTTGTTTTCGTGATTTTGCAGTCTTTCGTACCGTATTCTCATCACATTTCAATCTGCGGCCGATTTCTTGATTGGATAAGGCAGAAAGGCGGAGATCCATGATCTCCTGAGGATCACTAAGAGAAAGTCGTGGCATATGGACTAAATGTTACCTTGTATAATCTAGAACAACAACAATTACGATTAGAGATCTTTGTTGCCTGTATGTAGATATTTTAAACTGATTTAGGGGCGATAATTTAAGCTGGTTTTAAGTGAATTCATTGCTGCGGACTTTCTATTTATCTCCTCAATTTTAAGGGGTTTTTTTTGTTTAAATTAGCGGGAACACTAGAATATTTCAATTAAAAGTCAAATAAGAACAGATAAAATTATCTATATAAATAAAGCTGTAGACGCGCGCGTGTGTGTGTAACTATCTAACAAGTAATCTCTGAAAGTACTGGTCACATAGCACTGAAATTCTCAGGAAATTTTATTCATGCACCAAGGGTATTTTATAGTGAATAATATATTTGCTTACATGCATGTATATCGCATACACACATCGGCAAATTTACATGTAAAATGTTTATTAATCATTAGGTGATATTTTGTTTTTGTGCGCATGCGCATTCTTTCGTTTTTTTTTTCTCAGGCTGAAACGCTCAGTTCTTTTTAATTTCAATTTTAACTAATGACACCAACTCATTTTTTTTATGTTTCTGTATTTAAAAACAAAAACAAAAACAAACGAAATCATGCGTACGTTTTACCTGCGGTTTGAAATTTGTAAATATGAAAATAAACCTATAAATCTTTTTTACGATCTCATATTTACTTAATTTCATAAATTATTTCAAGACAGGGGAGAGGGGGATGACACACGGAATACGGACAGTGTTGAAATAATAACGTTATTATTTAGAAATACATTCTTAATATGGGGAGGGGAACGTATCATTTAAACTATTCTGTACTTTCACCTAACAATTTATTAAATAACAAACTGACATGCATTATCTCTATGTTGGTTTAGCATTAGTTAACAGCAGTTTATGATCTCAAAAATACATTATTTCATATATATTTTAAAAGGTGTAGGAATATGGAGTCAGGCCCGGAAACGGCTGATACAATTTACGATCTCAAAATTATTTATCTAATATGAAAATCTGAAACAGTCTACGATTTAGACATTGCATTATTCCCCGTATATTTTAAAACAGTGAGGTGGGGGATATAAAATCAGTCCAGGAAATGACCGAAACCGTTTACGAGTTAAACATCATTATATTTCATTCATATTTTTAACAGTGGCATGGGGCTTACAGAGTCAGTCCCGGAAATGACTACAACATTTTACTTTTTAGATATGCATTTATTTAATGTATATTTATAACAGTGTGATGGGGGGGGGATAAGAAGTCAGTGCCGGAAATGGTTGAAATACTTTACGATTTCAACATTACTTTATTTCATGTCTATTTATAACAGAAATTATTACATAATTATTATTTTCATAAAAGGGAGGCGATAATGTGAGTTAAAATTATGAAAAATTATTGTCTAAATTTGTAACATATTCAAGAATTATGAAAAATGATGAAATGTGAGTTATTTTTTTTTGGTTTTTTTATGAAATAATCGGCACAGACAATATATCAAAATTATTATTTTCGTAAGGGGGGCGCTTAATGGGGGTTAAAATTAAAAAAAAAACGATTGACGAAATTAGTAACATATCCAGAAATTATGAATAATGATGAATTGTGAATTAATCGATTGGTGTGTTTGTAATGAAATAATAAATCCAGGCAGAATATCAGAGTTATTATTTTCGCTAGGATGGGGGCATTATGTTGGTTACAATTATAAAAAATGATTGTCGAAATTAGTAACATATCCAAGAACTATGAAAAATGATGATATGTGATTTAATTGATTGGTATTATTTTAATGAAATAATCGACCCAAACAATATATCAAAGTTATTATTTCTGTAAGAGGGTTGCGATAATGTGGGTTACTATTATGAACAATTTTGTCGAAATTAGTGACATATCTAAGAATCATTAAAAATGATGAAATGTGAATAAATCGATTGATGTGTTTTTAATGAAATAAATAACAGACAATATATCAAAGTTATTATTTATATAAGGGAGGCGGGTGAAAATGTATGTTAAAATTATGAAAAATGATTGTCGAAATAAGTAACATATCCAAGAATTATGAAAAATCATAAAATGTTAATTTATTGATTTCTGCGTTTGTAATAAAATAATCGGCCCAGACAATATAGGGTAAAGCGATAATGCATGTTAAAATTATAAAAAATAATTAGCGAAGTTAATAACACATTCAAGAATTATGAGAAATGGTGAAATGTGAGTTAATTGATCGGTGTGTTTGTAATGAAATAATCGGCCTAAACAATATATCAAATTTGTGATTTTCGTAAGGCATGGCTAGAATGTAGTTAAATATTACGAAAAATGATTGTCGAAATTAGTAAGATATCCAAGAATTATGAAAAATGATGAAATGTGAGTTAATTGATAGGTGTGTTTGTAATGAGATAATTAACCCAGGTAATAAATCAATATTATCATTTTTTGTAAAAGAGGGGCGATGATGTGGGTTAAAATTATGAAAAATGATTGTCGAAATTAATCACATATCCAAGAATTATGATAAATGATGAAATGTGAGTTAATTTATTGGTGTGCTTGTAATGAAATAATCAACCCAGACAATACATCAATGTTATTATTTTTCGTAAGAGGGGAGGGGCAGTAATGTTGGTTAAAACTCTGAAAAATTGTTGTCAAAATAAGTAACATATCCAAGAATTTATAAAAAATAACGAAATGTGAGTTAATTAATTGGTATGTTTGTAATGAAATAATAAGCTCAGACAATTTATCAGTTTCTGCAGGCAATCAACAATAGTTTTCTGAATCTTCAATGTTAACTTCTAGGAATGAAGTCACAGTTGTAGTGGTGAGTAGAAAGATACATGATCATGTTGCTTTTTAACGTGCTCTAGAGTTCTCTATGAATTAACAAAGCTTCAGAGTAATGTTCATTTTGGGGTCATGCAACCTCCCACAATGTCATATTCCGAATATATGGATTTACTATGGAATCAAATTCAGAAAATGACATCGTTTCTCTTACTAATATGTTGTTGTCGGTTGTGGTAGTAGGTGGGGGGAGAACTATATTATATTGAAAATTGTGGTGAAGTAAAAGTTGCCGAATGATAAAATTACGATGTCATTTTAAAACACGACCTTATCATTCGACGTAAGTTTAAAACGACTTTTTATATAACCAGCCTGACGATGGCGGAAACGCTGAAAGCGCTCGCAGACTATGGAACACTTTTACACCATTTTACATATAACACAAGAAGGATTATTCGAAAACTGGAAAAAATAAAACGGAAAATTGTCAAACAAGAAATGCTTTGCTGTTTAACAATATATATATATATATATGTGTGTGTGTGTGTGTATGTGTGTGTATGTGTGTGTGTAAACGCAAAGTAGTTTACAGACTTTGCAATCCCGACATTAACAGGTATCTGTCAACCAGATGAGAAAAGCGCGTAAGTCAACCTAAATATTTAATGTAATGTCGAAGATTAGAGTATGTTTCCTTAATCTATAAGTTACTAAGATTATGGTACAGTATCTGTTTTACTCTAATCTCAACTGTGATTTTTCCACATTTGTTTGTCTTTGATATGCACATTTGATTTCAGCAAACGTTGTTATCTAGGTATGTTACAACATAAATGTAATGATTGTCGAAATAAACAACATGATAGACAAAATTTACTATTCCTTGTTAGCATACACACTATAATTGTATATTCTTTATCATGTTTTCATACAATAACATGTACCTATGCCAGTAAGCTACCCAATTCTAAAACAAAAGACATAAAAATATCGGAATAAATAGATCTATAGACGACGTTAACAGAGAATTGTATAGCATTGTAAATTTCTTAGGTGAAGAATCGAATTCTGTTGTCAATTGATCTGCATACTTTCTAAAGTGCTGTGTCTGTTTATTGTGCTCCGTTAATAAGCCAGTAAGACATCTACGTTCGTGATCTCATCATTCGTCTTTATATTGAGCTTGAATTATGAATCAGAAGCAAAGAGAAAAAGTATCCGCCTTTGGAAGCAAGGCGTAGACATTGAGTTGTTCGATTCGGTTGCTATAATGAAAAAAAATCAAAAACAAACAAAAAAGAAAACCAGAGTTGATGCGATGTATTTGCAGCGACAGTCTGTGGCCTTTGTCCAGCATAGCTGTCTTGACTACACACCGTCCGTCCTGAGTTGTATTTATACGCTATTGTACATTGTCTGGTGATTTATTACAACAAAGATACGGGAAATAATATATACATAACGCACACACGCGCATACACACAATATATATATATATATTATATATATATATATATATATATATATATATATATATATATATATATATATATATATATATATATATATATACGCAAACAGACGTGGGTTAACAATAAATTAACTAGCTACAGTTTAATTTCGATTGTTGGAATATACAGTTTTTAAGGTTATTGACATGTGAATATAATGAATATATATATAATATAATATAAAATATATATTCACAAAAGTGACAATGTGGCAAGAGACTAGAAATTAAATCATTAATGCTTTTTCATTTACTCTAATTAATATATGTTTAACTAGCAGACCGTTTGGCGTTGTCCGATCGTATGATACGCATAAATATTATTAAGTTTGGTGCAAAAATTCTTTTTGCACCAACTTAATATATTGTCATTCATGCATATTATTAGCAATTTAGCCTGGCTTTGTTCGGGCGCTATGTTCTGTTCATAATTTGCCCTACGAGTCAATACACTATGTAAGATTTCAAATGTTTAGACCAAAATCTCTCTGAGTAATTTCGTAGATACCGCAGAGGTATTTTTGTAACTTTGCCCCTAATGTTGACCCCTTAACATTTATTATTTGGATCTCAAAACAAAATATGAAGCTTAACGCATGACCAAGTTTATGACATCTAAAATTTCAAGTCTTTATACCCAAAATTGGCGAAGGAATTTGGAAGAACCTGCAAAGGTCAACTCTTTCAACTTTGAGGTTTTGGCAGCATAATTTTCGCCCCAAAACTGATTGAAATGCTTGCCGCATATCTGATTACTCGTTATATATACATTTCAAATATTTAAACCTAAGATTTGCTGAGTAGTTTGCTAGACACCGCAAAGGTCATTTTTTTTTACTTTGATCTTTTAGCAGCTCAAATGTTCGACCCTAACCGATTAAAAACTTGCCATATCTCTGAATACCGTTAATGTAAAATGTCAAATGTTTAGACCAGGAATTTGCTGTGTTATTTGGCAGAGGTAAATTTTTTAACAAGTTTGACCCCAATTTTGTACCCCTTAAACGTTGTTGGGGGAAAACTCAAATCAAATTTAAAGTTTGATCCATGTTCAAGTTACCTACATCTATAATTTCAAGTGTTTAGACCCAAAATTGGCGTAGGGGTTTGGTAGTTTTCAATGCTAAAATCGATTAAAAAGACTTTCCCAAATCTAATTACTTCTGTCAAATCTCGAGTCAGTAAACCGAGAATTGTCAGTTAGTTTGTAGGGCAATGTACACACACACACACACACACACATACACACACACATATATATTTTCATTTAGATAGGTAGATAGATTTATTTTTATAGAGCTAAGTCTGTTGATTATGCACTATATATTTTTTATGATTTCAAAAGTTATAGCACTAGCATGCCTTGGTCACCATCTGTAGAATCGATACCAAAGTGTTTAGCAGTCCAGTGTTAGCGGTTATCCTTTTCACCAACGGCATTACATACGGAGCTACTAATAGATGGATGGGAAACGATGAAAAAAAAAATAAAATAATAATATTTAAAAAAGTTAAAAGAATGTAATTCCCACACCCACCACATCCCTTAAGTACCAGGACACACCCAAGTCTGCTAGCTACTAGTCAGTTTTCGAGATGACGTCTGAAGAAAGGGCCGGTGCCTTCAGAGCTAAGTTAAAACTTTATACATAACTGTTGAAATGTATCTTGTCTTAATTTTGCCAATTTGTTTGTATTAAATATATAAGCCTGACGAATCCTATAGTTGGATGAAACGCAGAATATTCAGTGTAGCTTTATCGCCATATATATTTTATAAATTACTAACTAGTTTACCTACGTATTGAGCACTTTTGAAATAAATAATTAAAGTTTACGCATAAATCTATACTTTCGTATATTAAATTTATGTAAATAAATGAAGTAGTTATATATATATATATATTATTTATTTATTTATTTATCTTTGTTCTCTTATTGCATTCTTACTAAAAATTGAATCTCCTTAACATCACTTATCATGTCTTATCACTTGTGTTTTAAACTTTTTTTGTTAAATACGCCTGGTATTCCCCTAAACTAGCCTTTAAATAAGATGCCCCCAATCTAAAAACATAAGCTGACCTCACAAGTTGCATTATTGAAACGTAATTATGAGTTTAATCTCGAAGGTTCTATCGCGAGGTACCAAAAGAAAAAAAAAACTTCCACTGATTAATATGGGAGGGGAGACTATCGTCAAATTCTATTCTCAACTGGGAAATGACAAATGACTTATACTAATAGATATAAATAAGTTCCTCTTAACAATTTTTTAAATGGAGAGTAGATAATGCAGTGGATGTGTTATCGGCAGCTCCAGTAACTCTCGCTTCTCCTTTTTTGTCCCTCAGTCCTCATTTCTAATAGGTGATGGTTCTGACAAAGGCTAAAGAAAAAGCTGCTTCCCAGGTCGGTAGTACTTCGTGAACAGTTGTCTGAGATGTCGGACATTTTCTGTCTCTATGTCTATCCTTGCGGCCATGTCACTAGTAAGGGTGCTGGAGGTAAACGTTTTCATCTGGGCTTACGTTAACCGCCTGATATTCAGGGACCCGAAGCTTGGCATAATCACTAAAGAGGCTGTCCTATCAGCAGGTGCAAAGTACTGGGGCTGCTGTATTGCCATTTGGTGAATTGATTCTGGATCATGCAGTAGTCTCTGGTGGGGCCTCTTTATGCCATACTAGTGGGTAATTGTTACGACTTTATCTTAGTATGTGCTACAAAAAATGCCTGTCTTTCCTCTCTTACTTTCCCTCTCTGTTCTACTCTAACCAAGTATGCTGACCTGTTACACAAACCCCAAAATCATCAACATGAAATATCAAAAAAAAACACCAATAAACCTAGAACGCTATCCTCCTACGTAGGCCCCTACTACAATATCTCCTTCTCAAACATCAGAGGTCTACCTTCTAACCTTCCAGAGGTTGACACCTAATTACAGGAGACGAAACCTGACATATTCTTTCTAAGCGAAACTGGAATAGGGATGACCACCTCCCTAGATGAGTTCCTAATTAAAGGATACTCTAACCTAACATCTAAATCTGACCCCCAAATCGCCACGGGCATGGAATATGTGCCTACATCAAAGATCGCTTCCGATGTGGCAGAGATATCTCCAGAGAAGACCCTTATCTACCTTATATGTGCTTCACTTGCTTACACTACTGCATTTATATTTGCCCTCTATCGCCCCCACAACAGCGGAGTCTCTGTCTTTAAGAGTATATCAGAAAAAAATTGACCACATCCTGTCTGCTCATCCCTCGGCTAACATTCACATTTGCGGTGACTACAATGCCCATAATGTGGAATGGCTGGCCCACTCAAATAAGACTGATGATAAGGGGGCGTCTGTCATGATTTTGCCATTGCCTATGACCTCACTCAGATTGTCCACGAGCCCACCCGTGTGCCCGATACTACAGGTCAATACGCAAGCCTTCTAGACCTTTTTCTATCCATTTCCCCTGAGCTATGCTCATGTTCCGTTCTATCTCCTCTGGGATCCTCCGACCACTGCGTCGTATCAGTTAAGACAAAAATGAAATATAATAAATCTACAGACGTACCTATAAACCTTACTGTATACCGATACTCTATGGCGGACGGGGATAGCTTCCGTACATTCATATCTGATCTACCTCTCCATTCCATGTTTAAAAAGGATGTGTCCTCTAGAGTATCAGACCTTACCGAATGGTTACTTGTAGGCTTAGACCAATTCCTACCATCTAAAAAATTCCAACAAAAACCTAATAGCCAACCATGGTTCTCCCCTGAATGTGCTGCTGCCATCGCACACAGATTTCGCTTTTTCCGAAGCTACCAACGTAATAGATGCACTGAAACTAAAGCTGCTTTCAGGACGCCAGCAAACACTGTAAAAGAGTAATAACAAAGGCAAGAGTATTATATCCCTAGTCTGTTAAATCCAAGGTAGCTGATCAGCGGCTTGGTTCCCACCAGTTCTGGCTAATAGCAAATAGGATCCTGAACAGAAACGTGCGTTCTATCCCAACAATTATCAATGGACCAGCGGTCATCTCGCCAGCATCCAACAAGGCCAAACTATTTGCCAAAAACTTTGCGGCAAATTCTACCCTGTGTGACGAAGGCAATCGACTCCTCATATTCCCTCCTATAACAGACACCACGCTATGCAACATACAAATATCTGTGCGTGAGGTCGCCAAGCTAATCAAGAACCTTGACTCCAGTAAAGCAACTGGTCCCGACGGTATTCCAATTATAGTGTTAACAGAATCACAACCAGAACTTGCCCCCATACTTACCAAACTGTTTAAGCGTCGCCTTAAAGAGAGGCGCTTCTCAACACCCTGGGAAACCTCATCAGTATGCCCTGTATTTAAGAATTCAGGTGATAAGTAATCCTCCTCTCAGTACAGACCAATAAGTCTCCTCTGTGTCATGAGTAAGATGCTGGAATCCACAATAAATAGAGAAGTAGTCAACCACCTCAGCAGAAATAACCTTCTTAGCGACACGCAATATGGTTTCCGCTCTGCTAGATCTACAGCATATGTTCTAACGGTTATATCTCATAAGATTAGCGAATCTCTTGACAAAGGCTTAATGTATAGGGCAATTGCTCTCGACATATCAAAGGCCTTCGATAAGGTTTGGCATAAAGGCCTATACACAAGATTTCCAGCTACGGTATTACTGGAAAAGTTTTCTCGATCATTAAGTCATTTCTCTCAGATAAACTCATAAGAGTTGTGGCTGATGGGCAGAAATCAGAGGCCCACAGTATTAATGCTGGAGTCCCTCAGGGGTCTATACTGGGCCCAACTCTCTTCCTGACTGTACACACAATAACGCTTATCCCCGAGTGGCCATTGGGCCTTGATAATTGGTGAAGTCCATGTAAAAACAAATTCAGTAGTTTATTCAAAGAATGTGTATTTTTTCCTGTGACAAGTAACAAATCATCCTGCCAAGGAAAACTGTTGCATTTTCAAGTATTTGGTAAAACCTAAATCGTAATTTGGACTATAAATTCATTGAGATGTTTGGTAGAAAATTATGCATAAACAGATTTCAGTGTAATAGTAAAATGAAAGCAATCATCGAATACAAAACAAAACAAAAAAAAAGCAGTAAGTATTAAATTATCACTCGTTTTATTTTTTCTCAAAATATTATGTATATTAGTGAAATGTCATGAACTTGTTAGCATATACATGACTGAGTATCAATATGACCGTTATTATAAGTTTGAAATACAATAATTAACTTTAAATATTAAATACAATAATTAACTTTAAATATCAATAGCAGTGCTTGAATATATATATATATGTGTATATATAATATATATAACATATATAAATATATCACATATATATATATTACACATATATATGTACCACATATATACCGCATACATATGTATATATATATATTATATATATATATATATATATATATATATATATATATATATATATATATATCACATATCGGATATGTCAAACTGATGAGCCCAAATGAAGGCGAAATTCGAGTTTTGGACTTCCGGTTTTTTGGCTTCCTTGGCTCTTGTGGGCTGCGACTTTGGTTCGACTGTGGAAAATTTTATATATATATATATATATATATATATATATATATATATATATATATATATATATATATATATATATATTATAGCAAGCCCCACTTTTCCGTAATGGTTTACTTCTACTTGCGCAATTGCAATTGCTCAAAGGCAGCATGCATACCGCAGATTTAACCGACATAAATGCAGTTCAAACAAACAGAATTATATAGAAGTTGGACATAGCGTTAAGAAAGAAATAGCGACAGCTAAGAGGGAATTTACGGAAACCACTAAAAAACGCATCGAAGCACAAAAATTAGGAACTGGTGACTTTTGGAAATCTACAACAGTGTAGTAAATAATGGGCAATCAACAATTCCTACACTAACCAACAATCACGGGGTTGTTTGCTCAGCAACCGACAAGGCTAATATGCTTGCTAGCCGGTTTGCCTCAAACTCCACACTGGACCCTTCCAACCACCACCTGCCTGACATTCCTTTGCGGACAGACGCCACGCTAGACGATCTACAAATCACCCCTGCTCAGGTACAGGCTATCATAAAAAAACCTTGACACTTCAAAAGCATGTGGTCCTAATCTCATTTCAGATGTGCTATTAAAAAGATGCTCAGCCGAAATAGCTCCAGTTCTCTCCAAACTCTACAACAAATGCCTTAATGAATCATGCTTCCCGGGCTGTTGGAAAACTGCTTCTGTGGTTCCAGTATTCAAGAATTCTGGCGAAAGAACCGACCCATCAAATTATCGCCCTATTAACCTTTTCCCCCTTTTCGCCAAAATATTTGAGACCATAATTAACCATGCTCTAGTTCGGCACCTTACAGATGCTAAACTTCTGACTGACAAACAATATGGATTTACACAAACCCGTTCCACAGCAGACATCCTCACTGTAATCTCTGAATGTATATACCATTCACTGGACAAAGCGGTGGAGGGCAGAACGGTAGCTCAAGAGATATCTAAGACTTTTGACAGGGTATGGCATGAGGGTCTCCTCAGGAAAACTAAATTATACGGTATTACTGGAATAATACTTTACATAATTAAATCCTTCTTAGTTAAGAGAAAAATCCAGTTTCCTCAAAGGTCGTACATCTAAACAATATGATATAAATGCGGGAGTGCCGCAGCAGTCTATCCTTGGACCTCTATTGTTCCTGATATTTATTAATGATCTCCCCGACAAAACTGCCTCTAAGATGGGTATATATGCTGATGACACCACACACTATAACAGGCATTACAGGAAAACAAATGAACTCATAACTAAAGAAATGGCAAAAACACTAGATGATGACCTCCAGTCTGTAGTGGAATAGGGACAAAAATGAATGGTCACATTGAATGCTGCCAAGACTAAACTGGTTTCCTTCAATAATTACAAGAAACCCTCTCTGCCAGCTTTAGCAATGGCCAGTGACTCCCTGTCTGAGAGTACATCTTTCAAACTGCTTAGCTTAACGCCCACAGGAAACATGAGTTGAAATACTTACATTGAAAACATTGCCAGGACCTCTGCGAAGAAGGTAGGCTCTCTCTACCGTGCTAGAAAACTACTGACACCTGAAAGTATCCGGTACCTCTATAATGCCACCAGTCGCCCATGTATGGGGTATTGCTGTCACATTTGGGCAGGTGCATCTGCTGCTAGTCTCTTGCTACTAGGCAAGGTTAAAAAGAGTGTCGCGAATCTTATAGGCCCTAAACTGGCATCTAAGCTTCAGTCTCTCTCCAATCGACGAAACGTAGCATCCTTCTACCTGTTGTACAAGTATTTTAATGGTGAATGATCTGACGAACTGCCTACACTTGTGCCCCCACAACGTAGACACCCTCGACAAACCCGACATGCAGCTAAATTCCACCTCACACAGTAGAGATCCCTAGATGTAGAAGATCTTTCTACTCCAGTAGTTTCTTTCCCAGAACTACTAGACTGTGGAATTCCATTCCAGGTCCCTGCTTCACCTAACTGTACTGACATGCAGAAGTTCAAGTGTAACGTTAACCGACATCTTGCTGCCCAAATCCCAACATAGCGCCTCAGTAGCTACTGCCCCTGATAGTAGTCCTCTATACCACAGTGGCAATGTGCCTTGCTTGTGGTGAAAATGTAATAAAAAAGTATATATATATATATATATCATGGCTTTGTAAGCTACAACGTTGTTTGGCGGTGGATATAATTATCCATCCATCTCTCTTTCCCAATATATATATATATATATATATATATATATATATATATATATATTAATACATATATATATATTTATATATATATACACACACACATACCCACACATATATATATATATATATATATATATATATATATATATATATATATATATATATATATATATATATATATATATATATATATATATATAATTATTTACGATAATAATTATTAAATACCTAGAGAGGTGTTTTATTATTTCGGGAATCATCAGTGCAGGGTGTCACAATTAACATCAGTGGATAGATTCGAGCCAGGCAACGGAAACCATCTCCGGTTCATAAGAAAGGACCATATCCATTTGGCTACCGTGAATCACCATAAATAATGTTGAAATTAAAAAAAAAAATTTAAAGGTTTTTACGTCTTTCAGAATGATAAGCATTTTATGTTACGACTTTTCAGGATGTACATTTTTCAATTATATATATATATATATATATATATATATATATATATATATATATATATATATATATATATATATATATATATATATGTGTGTTGGGGGGTTGTGGGTTGGTGCGTCTGTTTTTATCCAAGGATAAATATATTAATATTTACATATATACGTAATGTTTGTGTATATAATTTTTTGTACTGTTAACGTGTTATATATTTTTCGGTGCCATGACACTTTTTCATTAGACATTTTAATTTCATTTCAATTACATTGTTATATGCTTTCTTATATTCTATTTATCTCTTTTAGGTATAGGAAAATAATCAAAGCATGAGAAATTAGAATATTCTGTATTCGTGAGAATATTTTTTTTATTTCAAAGTGGTTATATGCTCTTAATTATTTGCCAAACGTCAAATTCATAAATACTGATTAAGTCAGCAATTGCTTTTCTGCGAAAAACAGGTAAATATTGGAAAACATTCTTTTAACACGCTTCGAATTAAATTTAAAACGGAACATAATTATTCCTCCACTTATATTAATCTATTTCATATTTTACATGTTTGTGTTCTGTAATTTCCTGTTTCATTCATGCATTTTTCCTATTTTACGCGTGTCATTCTTTCTATGTGTCTAGCGTGTTCATAAGTGTTTCTTTTTAATTTTAACATGAATAACGTAAATATATGCTTCATGTAATTATTGCAATTTGTATTTCATACGATATTATCAATGCGTTGTAAAAAACTTCTATATTATATATTGCGATGAAAAGAGTAAGAAATATCTTCTACAATTTGATATTTCCTTGGTGAAAATTAACATTCAAACAAACCTCATTTATAATTTAAAATATACAATATATATATATATATATATATATATATATATATATATATATATATATATATATATATATATATATATATATATATATATATATATATATATGCGCGAATATTTTGGTAGCATTTTTTTTAATTTAAACATACATTAAAAGAAACTAGGAAAAGTTTCTGTTTTGTATTAACTTGTTTATTTTTTTCAATTTTTCGTATTATATTTTTTGTATATATGTTTAATTTATGGATGTATTTTACAAGCATTTTTCTTGCTTCTCCAAATGCCAGCGGATTCTAAACTTTCCTTGCTTTTAGCTTTTCGTGTACTCATTTACAAATCTATACGAATTCGTTTGAGAGGCTCGGTGGGAATTATGGGTAGATTTATTTAAATTTTTATTTTATTTTAGTTGAGTTGTGCGCGAAGATACGGGTTAGTTTCAGTGAGTGGATGAGGGTTAAACTCATGGAGATCGGGAGAGCATGCCAGTTCTAGCAGGTACGTGTTCGGTGTGAGCAGGGAGTTATCCACGGCATTTAAGTGTGTTGGTACTATTTCAGAATGCGACCAAATTAAGGGTAGGTCTTTGCGTTTTTATATGAAAAGCTTAAAAGATTATTAGCTTTTTAACATTTGGTTGGTGATGTAGTATTTTGGGATTGTTGATTAAAATGTCTCTAAAATTTTGGTGGGGGCAGTGATGTATTTCAGGTAAGTCTTAAAATATAGCACTATATTCAACAATATGGCAGGTAAGGTGACGGGATAATGTGGTAGAGAAATGTAACAATCTTTTATCGCATTGTTGTTATAGGAGTTCATTCGCCCAATAGATGACATTGGTGTGTTCAAGAGATTGTTTTTATCAACTAAGTTTTGGGTTTAAAAATTTTTTTCATAGTAAATGAGTAATCTAATGTTATTGTTGTAAACAGGGGGAGATTTATCTATGGATACTGATTTTATAGCGATCTCTTTAAGTTAACGCGCCATTGAATATGATCGCAGCAGATTTGGTTTATTATATTAGAGTTATAATTCTTTATTGATTACTGCTAGTGGGTGTGTTGTTCAACTTCTCGAGCGTGGAGTTTATGTATTGATCAACAATATAATTTAAGAAGCCGTTCTTATTGAAAACTTCTTTAATATTTTTTAGTTCGATGAGTAGTATTTTTTGTTGGAAATGATAAGTTTTGCTCGGCTATTTTGTAAAGCTTTTGAAATTTTGAAGTCAAGCATTATAGCAGGAGGGTTTTTGTAGTTGGAAGTGCTAAATGTGTTATTAGAAATGTCAACAGGGACGTCGAGGAAAGGAATTTAATTATTAACATTTAATTCTGCATTAAATTTCTGTACAGAATTTTGCTCAAGAAAGTCCTTAAGTGCAAGGATTTTTTGGTTGTTATTAGCAAGGAGGAGGATATTATCTACATACCTTACATAAAATGAAGGGGTATAGGTGGTGTCGCGTATAAAGTTTTCGAAGTCACTCATGTAGAACTCACTGAAGATGGGTCCATAGGTTCCGTCCAAATTCATAATGATAAATGTCTTTTACATAAAAGATGGAAACGCGGGTGTTTCAATCCTTTATAGACTACAAAATTTAATGTAAAATAATATATTTCTTTATATATATTTTTTACATTGCTTTTTTATATCCTTAATACTCCAACCAAATTGCAGCTGAACCCAAAAAAATAACATTGCTAACGAAGGTTTTTAACTTGCATTGTGACAATTGATATCCTCTATTTCAGATAAAAAAAAGTTTACCAAAATTATCTTTGGCGAAAGGAGTCAACGGCCGCCATCTTTAAACCATTTTTCAGCCCTTGGACCCTGAGGTAAAATGCGATAACTGGTGAAAATGACGATACGTAATTAGCAAAATTACCAATTATCGTATTATAAAAGTTCGAAATCACGACCTTGGTGTTTTTGTAAGGTCGCCTAGGCTGATATATTGACATTTCAGAGTTCAAAAGGTAAACATCTAACTTAACTTAGTACCGTGACGTAAAATGCGATGACTAGCGAAAACGACTATACGTAATTAACAAAATTGCCGATTACCATATCAGAAAAAGTTGAAATATCGGCCTTGTCATTTTTCTCGCTAGGTTGCCAAGGCCTTTCAGAGTCCAAATGGTATAAATCACACTTAACAATATATACATTTCGAGACATATAATCCTTCACATTTCCTGATAAGTATGCCCATTATTCTTGACAATTACCGACAAAAATAAACATTTTCCTGAACCTTTATTAAATTAAAAATACTTTTTTTTGTAGAAAAACCCACACAGGCCCACTGTAAGCCAGGTTGATATTTTTCAGGTGTTTTAAATTGTAATCATATGTAACTATATGCTTATTAATAAATGAACACCAAAAAAATGTATAGTCGTTTACATTTTTAGAGATTTTATCTGTCTCACACAAACATGAATTTACACAGTACAAAAACAGACTTAGTATCCTTTTTCAAGGAAACAATTTTCACATTAATTCCTGAAATTGCATAAAAAGATATAGATACAAAATAATTAAAATTTACAATAAAGCAATGCTCACTTGGTCGAATGCCGGGACAAGGTTCATGCGTAACCACCAAAGAACTAGTTTATGAACGGAATAATAGGACCAATAGGTCAATGTCATTTGCTATCAAATAGTTTTCCCTGTGTGTGCAAGGTCTAGAACAGTCGTCACAATGAATACGTCAGCGTCTCCAGATACAGAGAATATTTTACACCATGCTTGCTTCAAACTCTTTCCCATCAAGTTGAGGAACAAGTGTTTGATGTGTTGATCAGCAAGGAAAACATCCCTTTTAATTTGCACACCATAAAAAGAGTCAGTTACACATTTACACCAACAGTGCACCCTGCTCGGCATCGGTGAGTCGCGTCCTTAATGGATGGACCACCATGCATGCCTCTCCATATCTCTTTGTGACATATCTGCGGTATTGGCCACATATCTCATCAAATGTGTGAGGGTTTTTTTGCCATGGGAGAATTTTAAGTAGTGTTCCTTTATTTAAAAGATAGTGTAGATCTGAAGACTGTGGACCTTATTGTACAGGGGAAATCAGTTCCCATATTGCGTCTACCAAACCGGTTATTTTGACTCTCACGGTAGTCCATAATAATCAAAAAGTGCAGATTGGTAACTACAAAGCTCATACTGGAAATGTTCTTGCTGCTGATGAGTTGAGGGTTTATTGCTAGATATCAAACACAGTCTCGGGAATAGAAGTTGTGGATCAGTCTCAACTGCTACATCTATGCTGAGCGTAACTTTGGACTTAAGTGTACTCGAATGATCCTTTTTTAAATATTTTAAACATTTTCACACGCCTTTGAATATGTGATTGCTTTTCACATGGAGTTTGCTTTGCCCACATTAATTTTTGCCTCCAGTTATTCCACTTGAAATGCTGTGAATGGATGGGTCTTCTGTGAAAGAGTCATATGTCAAAGCGCTTCCACATATCCCTTACATATCGCTCTTTTATTGTTGAAGTATCCTCCCGTTTCTGGTCACTAGTGCCCTAACGAATGCCTGTAGTTCTTTCATTAAAAACTTTATTTCAGCGCACGCTGGCAGTGATAGTGTCCAAAACAATCGTAAAATGTCCTCATCATATTACTCATTAGCACCTGCTCAATAATCAGGAATGCCGACAAGCCTGCTTTGTAGCTATCGCTCCGTCTAATGACATGGAATTCTTCAGAAAGTTATTAGTACATTTCAGAATGGATTTTCGGCAGACTCTCCAATTTCTGTAAGTAGAAGTAAGCCGACTTTGCACATATAATGTGTCCTACTGCAGCGAATATTGGCAGCATTTTCCTTACAGCATCAAGGTGCGATTCCATCTGCCTTGATAAATAATTGCAGGGTCTTCACCATATCTAGGTAGGGAATCCATAATGTTGCTGTTCGCTTGTCAACCATTGACTCCTTTACATGATTGAGTCTCAAGGCAATCCTGGTCAAAGACTCTGATGACAGAACATTATCCAATGTCCCAGTCACATCAAGGAAACATCTCAATAGCACCTGAGCTTTCTTCAGGTGTTCATTTTGAGGAAATGCCTCTTCTGCATCAGCGTTTGATTGATCATCTGCAGTGACATGCGAAACTGGCAAATCATAAGTTTTCACTAAAAAGATAGCATTCAGAGCAGCATCAACTAAGAAGTGAGCAGCAATGGTTTAACATGTGTTTGACTGTGTTTTCAGTATACACAAGTTCAAAATGTTTTTGTAATCTAGAATCTGCCATTAAATGACCGATTGACCCCAGCAAGCTCATCTGTGTACGGAGCCCACTAAGTCGCAAGACAACTGATTTTAAGGGACTGGAATGAAGATGTGACACAACTATCTCGTTGCTTGTACCAAACTGGCTGATCGAATGTTAGAAGTGGTGTAATGTTGTTTTTCCGGCTAAATCACTAATGTAACATAACGTTGAGTACACGCAGGTTGGGTTACTGGAGTCTATGTCGATGATTGGCAAAAAAACTGTGGCTGAGTTTCCAGGGTATGTCTCTTTGTGCACGGACTGCATAAGGCGGGTCAGGATGGATGTAAAATTAGATAAACTCCCAAAGTGGAATCGACAACTTTCTTGGCCTGGAATTCTTTAAATGTCACTGGTACTTTTGTGGTGTACTGTGAAACTAGGTACTTGATCTATATCATGGCAGCCCTTATTATATCATTTAAAAGAACCTGAATTCTTGAAACTTGTTTTGCTTTAAATTTTATTAAAATATGTTATGTTATTCATAATGTGAAGTGTGTTAAATCCATCAATACTCCTTACATTACTGTCCACATTATTAGCTACGAACTGCACGAATTCAATTTTAATAGGGGAAAGAGTTTCAGCGCCATGGAGAACAGCAGCACTTCTTTCGAATTTCTGGATTTCCGAGTAGGATGAAGAGAAGTCATGCTATTCCAAGTGCCTATCAAGAACTTCGATTCAAATTGGTTTTGCATGTCCACTGCTAAACCAAACTGTAATGGTCTAAGGAGAACTCTGGGTCTAACAGCATGCATTATTACTTGACCTATTGATGCAAGTTTCAAATCCTTGTCTTTGTTTGCAAATATCTTCCTGAGAAAGATCAATAATTTTTTAGGAACATATTCAAGAATTGAATCCCGTTAAAGATCATTCTTAGACGGCTAATATTCTGAACTTGTCTGGATACTTTTAATGTAATTCTTGATAAGCTTGGCTACCCTGTCTATGATTCTAATGGCCACTGATAATGAATTGCCTGTTGAGCTGTTCGCTGCTAGAATTCCTTGAGAATACATTTTGCGGTACTTAAGAATGTAACAACATTAGTTTTCCCATTAATTTCAATCGCAATGATTTTGTCTTTGAAATGTTCTTCCAATCGAAGTTTCATGTATAAGAGACTGTATAGGTCAAGAACTGTGTCATCAAGAATTTCCTCCATTTTTTTTTACAACATCGACAATCGTGAGTTGCTCCTCGTCATGTTGCCGCAAATAATTAGCAACTTCCATAAATGTCTGCGTTCATTTTAAATCCTCTGGTCTACCATGATTTTGTTTCTTGGAAGAATTAGCAGAAAAGAATTCCATTAGAAATGTTTTATTGGTATCAAAGTTTGCAAAACATGTCCTTTGGTAAGGTGCTTCTTGTAAAACAAGGTCTGCTACATAACCTATTCTACCTTTACTGTTGATGTACATCCATCATTTTTTTGGAATTTCTCACCAACGTTTAACACTCTGTCTTAAACACAGTAATTTCCACATGGAACAAATAAACACCTCTTTTCTTTCTATCAGATTTTGCTCCAGAACCATAAAAAAGACAATGGTTCTTAAAGTTAAACCCACAATAAGAGCGTAGTACACGGGATGATATGTGTGGAACTGTTTTTATGGTCAATTACTTTGTGTTTGGGTTGATGAAACGATATGTGTGTTTCTTGTGAAGACGTCGACCAATCTGAATGATTAAATTCTCTTCACATTTTTCAGAACCTCTTTATATGGAATCGATCGCCTTCTGGCTGACGATGAATTTTTCTTTATTACTGGACACTTCGTTGTTGCAAATAGCACACTTGCCAACATCCATAATCATTGGTACTTCACGTTGCCTGCCTGAAATGCGAATATCACAGATTATATAGTAAGCTCCCGCAGTAATACATCAATAGACAAAAATAAGGCATGAGAAATTATGAGGGATATGCACATTGTGTTATTAAAATACTACACGTGGAAAAAGAGAACCATTATCAAAAATGATTGTTCTCGACAAACAGTTACTGAGTTGAGAGAAAGGAGGCTATAATCGACGGGGCCCTTTAATGATGGCGGTCGTTGATCCCCTTCGTCAAGGCTAATTTTGGTTTACATTTTTTATCTAAAAGAGGTGTTATTCACCCCAATATACAAGTTTAAAACCTTTGTTAGCAATTTGTTTGAGATTCTCCCGAAAAACCAGAAAGAGTAACTGGATTATAACGCGGGGTTAATGTTTGGTTGGCAACCTCTTTTATACTAAATTTCGCAAAAATAATGTGCCAATATAATATTATTTTAAATACACACACATAATACACATGCCGCCCACGTTGCCTGGCTGTAAAATACGCATAAATATTATATTCTGATTCATACAGAAACTGAGACATACGCATGCGAGTATTATAGTTTTTTTCTTAACCTTTGTTTCTTGTAATTAAAAAAAAACTCGAGTTAAGATCGAAGCCAAAACATAAAGACATAAATTCAAGTATGATAACCAAGATGAAGGAATACTTATTACTATAAGTAATTATAATATCAACGCAATGTACACCATTCACGCATGAAACAGTTAAGATACATAAACACCTGATGGCCTTCACATAAAATGTTTTTAATTTTTACTTCTTAGCAGCCCTGTTTTAAGATAAAAACAGGTAAAACGTTTTCCGCGTGTCTGATATCTTATATACAACATTTCAATATATACCAAATTTAAAGTTTGTAGATGAACACTTTGTTGAGTAATGTCCTCACACATTCTTGCTTAAAAACTGATTACATATAATGATAGAATATGTATCGAGTATCAGGAATGGGTATGTTTGATCTGGCAGAACTGTGGTTCATAAACATTGTGGGGTCTGCGTTCGCGCCTGGCCCACAACGTATGGTGATAAAAAAATGAAAAACAAAACGTTTACAAGAGTGTTTGATACAGATGTACATGAGAATACTTTGATAAGTATATTTCAACTAAAATAGGGATGGTATAATAAAATTGTGGGTATGCGTTCGCTCCTGTACTCCATGGAGATATGGCACAAAGTTTAACAAATACTTTTCATATCTATTTGAATAAGTATACTTTAATAATTATGTTTCAGTTTGAAGAAATATGGTATAATAACATTATTGGGTGTTCGTTCGCGCCTGACCTCCATAGAATCGAAATATGTCACAAAGTTTAAAACGGTTGTTTTTAAAGGGGTGAGGGTCTACAATAACACCTTAATTTTAATCTTAATTCACGTAAGCTTTTATTTATATTTTGGAGTTGAATCATATTGTGTCGAATAAATTCACCTCATAAAGTCACGTTCTTATTAAAGTGAAAGCCAAAAAAAGTCGGAACTTTAGACAATTCTCGACACAAATTTTGCATAACTCTGTTTTTTCCTTCTCACCTTGCACGTGGCACTCTTTCGAAAATAGATAAATAGATATATAATAAAAATATAAGAACGTTACTTTTTGTGTCAAAATCAGAAAAAAAAATCCTGCTCACGTGATTACGTGTATTTTTAAAAGCATTTACACAATCTTTTTTATTTTTATTTATATATCTGTTTAAGCTTTTTTTCCAGTGTACTTGAGGGAATCCAGTTCATTTAAAGCCTTTCTGCGTGTTCTTTATATTACAATAGTACAACCCCGAATCCGACGGCGCAATACTACACCGTTCAATACTGTAAAACTGAAACGAAGTTGTTCTGCTTGAAAAGGGCGCCATTTTCTTCTTATTCATATTTATCTCGATTCTTTGCTGTAACAAACTAAATTAATAACGTGTTTGCTTTTTTAATATATATTTTTCTCTTTCGGATTATTTTACTAAAGTAAGTAAAGCTTCAATATTTTTCAAAACTGTTTTTGTTTCTTTGTTTTTCGATATTTCGTCAATATTATTTAGTAAGCGTGTTTAGCAGAAAAGTCAATAAACGACTACCCGAAAAAACAAATATACAAGAAATAAATGTTACCATAGTCAAAAAAGTTCAGTTTATGTTTTGGGGGGTTTGAAATAGTTTTAATGCTCTTTGCATGAAATAATTTCAGTGAACCGAAATTAGCACAAAATTTGAGGCGATAACTACTTAAATAGAATTTTATATAAGCTACACATGTCATAATCGAATATTCCTCAAGCACAAAATAACGGAAAACATTATGTTTATAAATATTCCTTACGTTGACAGAACTCTCTTAAATTGTTAACACAGAATGCTCAGGTGCCCCTCCTTCAAATTTAAAACGGGGCTCTCCATTTCAAAGTCGGTCCATTTTCATTTTTTTTAATTGGGTTCATGAATTTAATAAAAAATACAAACTACTTAAAAATACAAACCTATGAATTTTCTACTATAAATGTAACTTTTATTGACTATGGTAACATTTATTTCTTGTATATTTATATTATTATGTATATATAACATTTTCTCTTTCTAAGGAAACATCATTTTGTTGGTCACCCCTGGCTACGAATGGAAAATAATTGATATAAAATGATATATTTTCGCGAAAATTATCTTTACTTGCATCATACTTTGCTTACGGTAAAATTTTTGAGTATTAAAACCTATCTCTTTACAAACCTCTCCTTCTCATAATCTATCATACTTTCATCAATTACAGTCCATTTTCTGTAGGTTGTTTGTGAACCCAATCAATGACGAGTACTTCTGCTAGTATATATATATATTTATTTATGTATATATATGTATATATATTTATGTATATATATATATATATATATATATATATACATGTGTTTGTGTATATAAATATTTTCCCTTTGATGTTACTATTTATAAAACTAACATTCAATTAGAAATAACGGAATATATAAAAAATATATATACTAACCGGATGTAAAACAATATATATTGGATCAGTTAATTATTTCAGGAGTGTAATCTATATATATATATATATATATATATATATATATATATATATATATATATATATATATATATAATATTAGATATGCGAAACATGATCAGCCTATCTTAAGTGTATAATCATTAAATAGGGTGTGTTTCCTAAATTGTCTTGTACAATGCAGTATTATATAATAATATATAGTTTTGGAGAATTTAAGAAAACAATTTTGATCAGCTTTCTGTATTTTTCCTTGGGATATTTTTAAATAGGATCTAATCACTTAATGTTGATTAAATATACTTGTAATTTTCGTATGTATATATTCATGTACACACAAAAATTTAAAGATTTTAAAATATCTTATGTTGCTGGAATTCGGTGATCTATCATTTACCGAAATATAAAAATTGGTAACAAATTTAGCACAATAGCATGCAAAATAATTATATGAAAATTGTATGTGTTATCTTTTATTACAAATTTTAGCAAATGTATGTTTTACATTTGACTAAAACCGCCTTAATTATTTACACTAGGAGTTTTTCCTCTTAGTTTTTTCCTTAAATTTATGTGAAAATATAATATAATGTAATACTTCTTGTAAAAGCAATAATAAAAAAATATTTGATTTTTAAGACAAATTGTTTTTAGGTTTAGAACCGAAAATATATGGTTCATTTCTAAATTAGATACGACCAACAGGGTGAAAAACATAAAACGGGAATGTGCGACGACAAAAATGAAAATGACAGATTTATATATTGAAAAAAGAAGGTTGATTCTGTCATGTAACTACATAAGTGGGGTAAACTTACATGAAAATCTTGGGTTCAACAGAACCAAGTATCGGGACATCACGTCGAAGTACTTGACTAGTTTTCTACACGCAAGCTCGCTATAATTTTGTATTTTTCAAATACCGAGAAATGTAATACTTTCATTTAATATTTACTTTCATTAGAAATTTTAAGAATGGCACCAGATCCTGATCAGCAAAATTTAAACCATTCAATTATTTGACTGATGAAACATTCGCACAATGATTCGCGCCAGAGTCACGAGAAACATTATTTATCTTTCCCTTGACGTTTTCGAATAATCTAAAATAGATTTACGGAGAGAAATAGCTTAGTATTGATAGATGGTTACATCTTTGACACATCTCTAATAACTTTGGAGTTCTTTGCATGCGTACTTTTTAAAGAAGACGTTCGATTAAATCGTTCATTCCAGTGTTGTGTTCTTTGTAGTATATTAATCAGTAGTAATGTATTCCGAGCTAATCGCAAGCTCATTTATAAATTATAGTTATTATAAATCCTTTCTTGCACTGACATCCATTCATGATGGATTCGCTCTTACGATCTCCACAAACTTATCGTCACCAGATCCCCTTACTTATCCAGTATGTAAACACTTTCAAGAAGATCAAGATTGTATTGAATCGAGAAAGATTTTTGGTCACGACTTGCATTTTACGATTTGCCCCTCAGCCGACGACGGACTTGAGCAAATGGTTAAACATGAGTGCTAGTGCAAGTGTTACCGACCGCAAAGCTCCCTGCAGATTCCTTTCATCCTAAGCTTTTTAAGGTAGAGACGTTGAATACAGACCTCTTTAATAAACGAGTCATCGCAGCGAACTGTTCAGAGGCAGGTGATGTAAGGTTTGTATTATCTCTCCAGACAGAGGTTTACGTTCTATGGTTTATTTTAGCCCATCTGATCGTTTTTTACCGTGCGAACACTCCATTATTCCTGTGAAAGTCTCTGAAATAAAGACGGTTATGTCCTCGGTGAACCCAGAATCATTGCCCCGCACTCCACTGATGTAGCAAATGTGCATAGAACCAAACATATCTGCCTGTAATTTACATTGAAGACTCCAATAGAAGTATGTAGAACATCGGTCAGAACAGAGAGACCTAGTGCATCGACGGGCAGATAGCGAAATATTGTGAATCCATTTACCTGAATAACTGCCTCGGCGAACGTTAGAGAAAATAGTTCCATTTGTTTATAACCGACGACCACTAAAACAGATCCCAAGAAGCGAGGTTTAACCCTTTTCAAATATTTAGAATGATGCAAGTTGATCAACGCAGTATCATTTTTTATATTTCATAGTTACACACAAATCAGATGTATTATGTTTTTTTCTGAATCGATATCTTATGTACAGCTATATAAATTCTTTGAATATATTTCGAAAACTGTTTGATGGAATCTAGACCAAATGGTTAACTGCGTGGTTGGTTTTTTCCTTGTTTGGATTGGCTTCATGTTGCTTGTCCTGCTTTTTCAGTTAACGTCATAACGCTCGTCATACACATATTTGAACACCTCGTGAAAATCGGTACCAACATGTACGACTTCCTCAAATGAAATTCGCACTAACTTGTAGCCAAGCCAAAATACGCACCTTCTATATGAGACGGTAATTTTAAATGACCAAAAATATTTAATATGTTATTTTATTAATTTTCGATGGAGAATGCTATTGTAATATTAATTTAGGTGTAATAATAGCGCTCTCACATGAATTAGTCCCCATTTTTTTAAGTTATGAGGATAATGTTCTCTGAATATGTGGGTAATTTTAGTATTTATTCTGTTGCAATGAGGCGATCTTCCCAGGGAGTGTGCTTTCATTCAGTTTGGTAAAGGAGTAGTATAGTATAATTTCTGTGTTTAATGATAGAGTACTTACAGGCATTTTAATTCCATATCGAGATCTCAAAGCAATATTATCAATTTTAATAGATTTGTAGTATTTCTCTGTTTCTATGATATCATATCAGGTATCACCTTTTTTAAGATTAGGAGTATATGCATGTATGTTCATGATACACTCCTTGAAGGTATTGCAATGCCCTTCTTGGAAGCGATAAAATTATTTTAGATTTTATGTACATCTTATAGACGTAATACAGTGCAATCTTATTCGTCATGCTATATTTTCCTAATTATTTTTTCTGTGCTGGAAATTATACTATATGCTATTGCTCATGATATTGTGCTCTTAGGATTATCTTCATATAATGTAAGTGCAGTCACCTACGATCTATTTTATTGCTATGACATTCTCCGCATTCACTTCTCTGTTTTGGCCTTAGGGTTCGCACGTCATAATATCATCATCCCACAAATTACGTTCGAAGGTCACTAAATGTAGTTAATCATTATCATAGCCTATGCGACCTTAGAATATATATATATATATATATATATATATATATATAGATACACATATATGCGTATATCTATATATCTATAAAAGTGAAAATGTCTGCCTATGTGTCAGTGTTTCTGCCTTTGTACATTTCCCTATCAATAACTCTGTCAATTTTAAGTCTAAAGACTCGAAATTTGATATACAGGGTATGGAGATTTAGAAAAATCTTTGGAATCCGTTTTCGGCCAGAAATTTGGCTGGTAAGAGGTCAAAGTTTAACGATTTTAACTGTGAGAACTATACTAAACTCCTCCGCCATTTTTGGATATAAACAATTTAAACTTTAGATAGAGGTTCCTTGGACATGCTTAATAACTTGATTTGATCCCAAAACAATAAATGTAAAAGGGGTTATAATAGGGGGCAAAGGTAAACAAAATTTACATCTTCAGTCTCTACCACATTACTCAGAAAATGTGTGGTCTAAACATTTGAAATTTTACATAAAGGGTATTCAGAGAAAGTGCAAGCTTTTTAATCGGTCTGGCCAGAAAATTTGAGCTACAAATGTATAAATCTATGTATGTATGTTTGCGTGTCTGCCTAAAACTTTCGACAGAGACAACAGATTTTCACAAGATCCATATCGAAAAATTGGTTAAAAACATTAATATCTTAACCCTCAACAGGGCACTTTTCTTCAGGAAGGGGTCACTTTTTTCGCTGATATTTTCGAAGGTCATCCCCTCTTTTCGATTCGCTAGCCTTAATTTAAACTCACATCACTTCCGGTTCGGCTGTGATCGTAACAGCAAAGGCGTCACGTTATTTCCTGTTCTGTTCCTCCTTCGCGGTACGGGTTCAAGTCTGCCTTCCTACTACACTTTTATTGCTCAACACACACCTCCAAGCACCAGGGCAACGCCGGGCACTCAGTATATAAATATATATATATATATATATATATATATATATATATATATATATAAATATATATATATATATATATTTATATTTATATAAATATATATGCGCGTGTGTGTGTATGTATGCATACGTATATGTATGTATATTTACATAGGTATATGTGTGTGTATGTGTGGAAGCATTGCTTACAGCGATGTTTATACTTTTGAGATATTATGAAAAAATTTAAATGCTGCACTGTAATAACATTTTGACACAATTACATATAACTGATTCAATAGAAAATGTTCAGTAACGCTATATATGGTTAATGTTATTATTATTCTTATGATTAATTTTAGTGTTTTTGCTTTGGTGTTTAAATATGTGTACGCAAATGTATTTTTCTTGGTTAAGGCTTCGTTTAGAAACCTGTCTAAACCATCCTATTGAGAAGTTACATGATTATTACGCAAGATATAAATCAATTTTGAATATCCTTAATTTTAAGCGTACCTGCCTTAAAATAATACACATATTTGAAGTATTTACTATAACCCATGAATATGATATGAATTAAGTTTTATTCCTTATACGAACCGAAGAATGCCAATACCAAATTCTAGGGGTGTAGTAGCGGTACTTAATTTAATACGTATTTGACTTGCATGTATCTGGAGAATTTACTGAACGTTCAGGTTTATTTTCCGAAGTGTGACGTTGATGGAATCATTTATATACGAAAAGATTTTATTAATGTTCCAATTACAAACGTGAAGAAAGATTATTACTAGGGGCCAACTAAAACATGAGATTATTCATTTAATAGGGAAAATGTGTACGCTTGCGTAGTTAAATGTGATAATAAAGTGATTAGAGTTTTTAAATGTGCCAACCAACACCTCACTCAATTGCACCGCTTATTCTCATTAAAAGAACACTACTAGAAGATCATTACTTGTCGAGGAACTTACCATACTACTATGTGTTTTGATTTTTCATAAATATTAAGACACGATATTGCTATATTTTTTTTCCAAAATAATGTGTGAAGATCTGGAAAATAATTTTGGACTCACAGTAGATAACTGTGGTATGATTGTGTTGAGGGGACTTGCGTTAGAATAATGCCCATCTACAATTACATTTATAGACTTATCAAAAGTATTTAATTTGATAATTGCTAAGAAATTGCCAAGTATTCGAGAGCTAGCAAATATGTGAATCAACTCTCTTTCTGAGGTATTGTTTAAGGCATAAATAAGCCGATAACTGTAAAAGAAAGCACCAATAGCGTATATGCGATTATAGTGAGCACCCTGCAATTTTATATTAAAAGTGATAATATAGATTGCTTATCATTAGGTAAATGTTTAACTTTGATATTTGTACAGTGTTTAGAGAATTTAAAATTCTAACAATTAAGTCACAAAACACAGATTATTGATCGGTTATTAACAACATGCATATAATTACTCAGCTGTATTTAACGAATTCTTACAAATTAATCATCTTATTATAACAAAGATAACACTTATTATAACACAGATACACTATATCTCGCACCGATTATCAGAAGTAGGTTAGTTGTGGGAACCGAACATTTTCTTAGATACTTTAGACTTGACAAGTAGAGCAACGTTTACTATAACCTCTTTGCATTCGCTGCTAGCATTCTTGTAGGTGTCTTTAAGTTCTCGGCTTCTGTCTGATTTTATCTAATAGAATAGTGACAACTGCAGCGATACATTCAGGGGTGTACTATGCTGGGCTATTTGGATTAAGTTTTAATATTTTAGAGAGGATATAGCTTTCAAGTAAGCTGGAATAGATGACACCTTCTTTTTTGACCCTGAAGCAGAGAAGGGTGTTGATGAACGCTATTGTGTAGCAATACACAGTGCGATATAGAGGGCTATTTAAGACTTGTTACTCTTTGTCTTGTCTTATTTAAGACAAACAACAAATCGAAGGATCCCAGCAAAGACACATGTTTATTACAGTTTCGGGAAAGTAGTTCGAAAATATATAGAAAACTGTCAATTTGTCTATTAGCATCGAAACTGTGAGTGGATCGTAAATAATCTGGTTTAGATGATCGGTAAAGAAATATAAGGGAAGAACATTCTTTCGTAATCTGTCTTTTTACAGTGTACCAGACATTCAAGGTGGAAAGGCGTGAATGTTGGTTGAGTGAGGCACAGTTATGATATTATCAATTGTTCCACAAACATTCAAATATAGAGACACTATCACAATCTGGGTGAAAAATAAAAGCGAAGTTGTGAGCAATTGCTATTCGCTTGTAAGCAATCAGTTTAACCAGTTCAGTGAAAACTCCAAAATTTTAAGAAAAAAGCAATAGACTATGTATCGATAAAGTTAGATTATAATGATTAGTTTTCTCTTTTGTGATTTTAGAATGCCAAACAATTTAAAAGGGATAAGTGCATTAATAGTTTATGATTTTTGGTTTGTTTTTGACGCCTTTCTCTGTTGAAGTTTCTCATTCTACGTTTCAGTAAAGTTATTTAAAAAATACACTTATGTGGTACTAAATAATCTTGTTGTGAATAGTTTTCATTCATTACGATTTCATGACTAACTCATTATTGATCCAACAGTAAACGAAATGCTTTATTACTGAACTTACTTTCAATAACATTTACAAATCAATTTGCTATTGCGCAACAGATGTTTAACATCCATTAGTCGGTAAGCACCGCCATTGGTTGTCTGTGATTTTGATTATACTTTTTTATTATTTTAGTTCATTTTTTACAGGTAATAACAGTTTAATGTTGAACGAACATTTCTGTAATATTATTGAATGTTTGTGCACTCTATCTTTCCTTACATTCATATTATTTCATTTCTATATTTGAGTGCTATTTTACATGTGCTTGATCGGTGCTACATGGTTGTGTGGTTTAGTTTTAGCACTTAAGCTTTTTTTCTGTATATTTCAGCAGTTTCCTCATTACCATGTGATGCATGAATATTGTCTCGAGTTGATAGCCTAGATTGAATTGTTTGTTCGTCTGTCTTACAATCATTGTTATTACAAACTTTTTTTTATAGATATTATGTATTCTTTGTACACCCTTGGCAGTTCATTGCATTTTCTCAGCTTTGCTCACTTAACTGTCTCTATGTAAACAGAAGATTATCTTTCTTATATATTATCATAGGGAGTTTCTCTTTTCTTTTACGAAATCGCTTGTAATTCCATGTTTTAAATGCAGCCGTTTGTATAATTCAAACATTTATTATTTTATGTGCTTGTAATTTACTTGTTATTAATTATATTGTTTCGTTTTTGTATGAAAAATTATTCCTGACTGTAAGATGGTCTTGCTTTGTTTTAGATCATTCTGAGACCGTTATATTTTAGTTCATTATAAGAACGTTAGTCTATAGTTCATTCTGAGAGTCTTATCTTGTGTGGTTCTCAGTAGAGATTACATTGTTCAAATCTCCTCTTCATGATTATGCACGTGTTGTCTATTTTTATTGTTGTCTCTGGGTTTTTCTTCTTCCAATAAGCATGCAAATGTTTTACATTATCTCAACGGCCGTTTGTCATTCATTTCTCACTAGCAGTGAACTATAAACTGCAATTCCTTGTCTCCCCATTTTTCTAATTCTTGTAATTTTGTTTCAATATCGCCGTCACATTTGCAGTTCTTTGAGCATAGAAAATCAGCTTCTTTTTTAGCCTGACATCTATATATAAAGTAGTAGTGTTCATGTTTGCGTATGTCTGTGTGTAACTCTTCTACAGCCCACAAAACTGGACTGATCATTGCAAAATCTGGCACCATGCTGCTCACCTAACTACGGATGACGCACACAATTTTCAAGGATGAGGTCAAAGGTCAAGGTCATAGCGTATGTACATATACCCTCCTATAGTACACACTGGAATGATCATGAGCAAATCTGACATGATGATGGTCCGCCATCTAAGGATGGTATACACTATTTTTAATAGTAAAGATCAAATGTCAAGGTCATAACCAATTAATATTTCCTCCTATACAGCTCATACAACTGGAAAGATCATGGAAAACGATTTCTTTAAGACTTGTAGACTACTAAGTCTATAAGTCCTAAATAAATCGTTAATGCAATCTTCATTCGCTTATCTTATAAACGTGCATATGTAGAGTCTGTTCGTTTCATTCCACGGCTGCTTTGTCTCATATAGTCTCTAGCTAACATTTTTTAGCTTTTTATAATTTCTTGTATTCATTTCTTACATTTACTATTTTTTTTTAGAGTTTGTTTTTCAATGATCTCTCCATCGACTTTTTCATATAAAATTCCAAACGTCTAGATAGTTACTATTTACGCGATCCGTAAGTACTATCATAACCTCTGATAACTATTATATATTTCGTTGTTTTCAATTTTCTATCTATCATATCATATATTGGTATATGTTGGCTTAAGTTCCTCATTTGGTTGATAACTTTTTTTCGATTATTTTTTTAGTATAAATAGTTTTACATTTTTCGTAATATGAGGTAGTTTACTTATTCTTTATTTATGATAGCATGTATACTTAAACGCGTTAACTGAAAATATTACAGAGTATCATCATGGCTATAGTAAATATTTATTATTATTATTTACTCATTAGGAGTAGTCATAAAAGGACATCATGAAAAATTGCTTTCTGAGAACAATTTGTGGTGTTCCCTGGAGTCTGAGTGAAAACAAGTCCATCATTATTAATATGCCGTTCTCACAGACATTGTTTTCAATGATTACTCATCGGTAATAACTGATGCTGTTATTTAGCATATGAGTGGCATAAATCATCCCCACATATCTAATACTATGTGCAGCTTTCAATAAGCATTACATATGAGTTTGCATTATCGCAACTGCAGCTTATCATTTATTTCTCACTAGCACGACCATTGGTTTTCTATTTTAGGAAAAATTATAGAAAATAAGAAAATAGCTAACCGTTAAATGGTCCGCACGTGTGTGCCTCAGGTTTAATCAAGTGGCCTGGTAGTAAGAAAGACTCAAGATGGCGACGCCCGGAACTTGTATAACTCGCAGAGTGATACAAGATCTCGTACTCGTTTACAAAAATCGACTGCTTAGCAAGAGGCAGCGGAGAGAATGCAGACTGACTGTGGTACAAGAATCTTTGAAGACTGTTGTATGAGAATCCTTGGAAACAATTGTGAGGGAATACTTGAAAACTGTTGTTGCGTTTTCTGAGCCACTTTTCTGTCTTGCCATTTTTTATTATTTGTTCTTTTCATTTTTATATTACAAGCTATTTCTTTGTAATGGACAAATTCTACCTAAAGTTAGTCCTTTAAACGGCTCCCTCTCTGGTCCTTTAGTCGTTTAATAGGTTGAAAATTCCGAAAGCGTTTGCAGGCTGTTCAAAGTAAAAGAGTCTGCACTAGTCATCCAATTAAAGTTCACAAAAGGAGTACGTCGTTTTCCAGCAACTAGGGGACCATATGAACCTAGAAAAATGATATGCGGCCTTTAATAAAGACCTTTTCAATGCATGAAACCAATTTACTGAAGGACGACTCGAACAGGGAAGCAGTAGACGTTTACTTGGTTGATTTGAGGAAGCTAACATTACCGTTCCATGAAGCGAACGATCGCATACTGGGATGCACGTTTTTAGCGGGTTTTTTCAGACGACACCAGTCGCCTATTGCGAGCGTCACTCGGTCTTTTTGAACTTGGATTAGACGAATTACATACCAGAGCCTGAAACATTTAAAAAAAAAACTTGGGACCAATCGCTCTAACTATAAAGCACCCGACCAAACAACAGAGGCTTCTTGCTACTACAGATGTGGTGGACCTTACCATTTCTCTAGGGACTTCTTAAGTCAACGCAATACAGAGGGTAAAACATGGACAACAAGCCCGGGGCCGAATTCGCTGCTATCGTTACAAAAGCTAACTACATAGCACAGAATTGTCTGAGAAACGAGCATGAGGACAAGGCATCGTCGCTACCTCTGTCGCAGGTCGGTCAATAGATACTGAGTTGCCTGCGGTTGACATAGAAGTCAGCGGATACGGTGCTCGGCGCTCGGCGCCACTTGTTGTTCCAGCCAATAATTAGTGCGAATCGATGGCAGATATGAAGCGTCAACAAATAAGAATTCCGATGACTGAATCAGTGTCCCAGGTTTTCTATTGAGTCAGAATTGTGTATAAGGCGAAAGTAAATGCCCTAGTAGTAGTTGTAGTAATAGTAGTAGTATGGTATTATTATTATTATTATTATTATTAGTAGTAGTAGTAGTAGTAGCACTAGTAGTATGGTTTAGTTAGAGCTCTATATCGCTCCGTTTAGTCAGTCTGAGGAAGTCTTCATGCAGATGGACTGTTACATAACCTCCTTCCAGTCGGGTGACTCGACAGTGTAGGATCAGCTGGTCTGTGTAATAGGGAAATTTCTTGACCTTTGAGCAGATTGAGGAGTCTATTAGTCTCAATATATGCTTGTTTACTACAGCCCTGCAGTGTATTGTTCTCGTTCGGTTTACTGCTATGCACTGCTTTTTACTAATTGTAGCAAAACCTGTGAAAAACAAAGTTGGGTCTTCAATGATGTCTCCACCTTTGAAAATATTGTGTTTCTATTCCTCTTCCTATGGCTAAACTTGGTCGGAATTTTTGATTTTTAAGTTGAAGCACGACTTTCGGGCTTAAGCCTGAAGTTATATGGGTTATCTTTTAACATTTGTTGGGTTGATATACACTGGTGTCCTCCTCGGCGTTTTGAATCAATTTTTGGGTTGCCTTTTCCCTCCCTATGATGGGGGGTGCGATTGAGCTTGCTAGTGGTAGCCATTGTGTTGGAGTTGATTCTAGACATCATGAGGTAATACGCATTGTGTCCTACAGATTTTTCTTTGCTAATTGCTATTGTGTATTGACTCCGAGACCATGCAGAGGGCAGCTACTATTATTCTGCCGACACTTAGGGAGCTCCCCATCGCGTTCCTGTGCATTTCTTTACAATGTTTTTTTTTTCATTTGGTCATCTTATTTGCACATAACTTAAGGTGAGTCTGATAAGACAGAGTTTTCTCAAGGATGATTCCCAGGTACTTGGTAAATTTGTTAGGAGGGAAGGCTGCTTCACCAACTTTAACCGGAAGGGTACGCCTAGCCTTATATTTGGTAAGATGGAAAATTGATGTAACAGATTTTTTTGTGTTCATCCTTAAATACCACTTGTCAAAGAAGGTGTTTATAAGGGCCCCCAGTCAGCTTCTATTTCCAGTTCCTCCTAGCTGTTTGATTGATGGGTCAATAACAAATCGTTTGTGTATCCCAACTTTACTAAAGTAGTTGTGGAAATGTAACTAATGTAGATGTTAATGAATGCTGGTGCAATACTGACTGTGGAGAACTCCATTTTTCTGGCATTGTTCTTATCTTCTCCATGCGCAAAATCTCGCTGCAAGAGTGCATTAAAGGGGACTGCAGGGAGAATGCAAACAGACTGCTGTACAATAGTCCTTAGAGGCGGTTGAACGAGAATCCTTGGAAACGGTTCTACAGAAATCATTAACGACTGTTGTACAAGAATTTTGGAGACTGTTGTTGCATGTTACTGCATCACTTTGATGGCTTTTTATTTTTTATTAGGCGTTTTCATTCTTTTTTGTGGTACATCTTTATGTCTTGACATAAGCCTCCTCACGTTCTAGTATTCTTCACACTCTTTCAAATGAAGTTTGGATATTGCCTTCTTTCCCGAGGTTTTCCACTATTCATTAATAACTAATTTGTGTCTTCTTAGGTTGGCATCCACATTGTTTTTAAGGGAATATTTTAGTAAATATCTACTATTTTAAATTACTTTAGTGTTATGTTCTCTATAAGTGTTGCTTTATTTCTATTCGCGCTTTCAACGGACTGGATATCATTCGTAATTTATGTCAGGACGTTTAGAATTCATGATTTTTTCTCACTTTTAATCTCATTAATAACAGTTGTATAATCATACTATTCCCTTTGTTTTATATTCCTATCTGGTTTGATATTTTAGGGCTTATACAGATTGGGTTACTTTTATGTTTCATATCTATTGCAGTTCTCTTAAAATTCCGTACATTTGCATCATTTTTCTCTCTCTTTAATCTCCAGTCTGTAAAAAGATCACTATTATGACATATGTCCTTATTTGTTGGTGATTTATCTATTTGTAAAAACATATTACCAGCCTTTTGATATATCTATTTTTACAGTGATTTTTTTTGCGTTATTTACACCGGCATTTTCACCGAAACCGTATTCATCACATTTCCCTTCCACGTAAGGTCGGCAAGTACTATTCTTGATGTAATGTGCATAATGTAGGGACATTAATTTATTAGTCTACAAAGATTGATGTTAAAAAGTTTTTCTGTTATTCTCAGATAATTTTTTATAGTCTTCTCTTTAATTTTGTGTTCATTTTAAAGTGTTTGATATCAGAACTTCCAAGTATTGATAGTTATTTTTCGATAGTGTCATTATTATTTACTCACTGAGAGTAGTAAGGCATGCCATCATCAAAAATTGCTCTGAGAAGGACGTGTGGTGTCCTCTGGAGTCTGAGTGACAAAAGTCTCACGTGATTTTCAACATTCTGGACCTTATACCATAACTTTACAATTGATTACTCGTTGGCAGCGACAATATGTCTTTACTGGAATTTTGGTGGCAATAAGCCTCTCCAAGGTCCCAGTCCTCTTTGCCCTCAACCAGTGGAGGTTTCATTAGAGTTTTCTCTCCTCGGCCTTTCTATCATCCTTGAATCTAATATATTTAGTTTGGTGCCAGTTTATGGCGACACACAAAAAAGGAATACGGCGTCAGTTTTCAGTTATACCGTAGATTCCATGTCATGTTATTCTACTTGTTACATACGTAGTCATTTCTGTATGTCCAATGTGTTCCTGTAGTTCGTGTGTGTTAGTCACCACCCGCCAAGGCTTTTCTTAATATCTCTTCAGTTTTCGTTATTGTTATCCGTTCTATCTTCTCACTCCTCCATCTAATTCCAATCTCTCCTATTCTGTTTTCAAAGTGTTCTAGTATTGTTCCTAGCAACATACACTTAGTGGTGTTTTCTTGATTTTTTCCTGTACAGTGGTTTTCGTTTGTCTCATATTTCCTAATTTTTTTGAATCGTAGGTGTAGCTGCTTCTTTTTAAATGTTTTTGTCTTATTCACCGTCTTGTATTTTGCAATCTTGTTTGGTTTTTCAGTGTCTCTTGTTGCGGTAATTATTCTTTCGGTGTTCTACATTATGGATTTTCTAATTCTTTTTTCGTGTTATTTATACAGTCTTCTATACAAACCAGCCCTCTTTCTCCGTCTCTCCTTCTTACATAGAGTGGTTCAGTGCTATAATCTTTGTGTAATGCATTGTACATTGCCATATGTTTTCTGGTCTTTTGCTAGAGATGCCCCTATTTCTCCTTTGCTCCAACTTGTAAACGATGCAGAGTATCTTACTTTCGACACCGCCCATGTCCTTATACGTTTTATTACGTGCCAACTACATACTTTAGTTTCGATGAGGTGTTTAATTCTTCTGAAGTATTTCTTTTCAACGTTCTCTTTCATTACTGTTGCTTTGATGCTATCTGCTTCCAGAACTTTCAAGTATTTGCAGCAAACGTGTAAACCTAGTGCCCTCATTTAAGTTTGGTTGAGTAGTACTATACCTTCCGTTGTTTCCAGATTTCCCCTTCCGCATGATCACATGATCAGCTTTCATAGTGAAGTCCATTCAGGTATGCTGGCTGAAGATTGATTGTGTTTATTAGCGTTTTCAGTTTGTCTTATTATTCGTGCTATTATTATTATTATTAGTAGTAGTAGTAGTAGTAGTAGCAGTAGTAGTAGTAGTAGTAATAGTAGTGTCATTACCACTATTTGTATTTTGTTAGTAGGAATCACTAGATTTATAGTAAATTTTCAATAACACAATTTACCTAAAAATTATTACTACTCATCTCTTATTTTAAAACGAAACTAATATTCTACGGTCGGTTATAATAACTTTAACGTACACATTATCTTCTGCATTTGCTATATTGCAGGAGGAAGAAACCACCATAATTGTAGTATACGCTGTAGAATTTTACTTATTCATATTCGGTTTTCGTATCCTTAAAAAACGTTTAGAATTGCTTATTCTCATTGTTCTTGTTTTTCATTTTATTTTATTCTTTATTATTATTATTATTATTATTATTATTATTATTATTATTATTATTATTAATATTACTATTATTATTATTATTATTATTATTATAATTATTATTATAATTATTGTTGTTGTTGTTGTAAATAATCATTATTGCATATCATTATGAAATTCTTTTATTTTTATTAGTTTTACAAATATAACACCAATTCAAGTCGAAATAATATAAAAATACCAATATATAAATATATAAAGAATGAGAGAGAGAAACAAAAAAATAGATAAATTAAGTCCTAATGTACTGTTTTCCTTTTATCTTTTCCTGCACTAGAAAACATCAATTAAGTAGAAGGAAACATTTCCATTAGATTAGAAAATTTCTATTTTTGAAATTCCGAGCAAGAAATAACTAACTTTCAAAATCAAACAATAATGTATTTTAATGTAGCAATTTAAGGAAGTAAATTCATTAAATATTTGTTAAGTAAAGCACATATAAGTAACGGCATGGGGTTATTTTTTTTTTATTTCGCGTTTGTGTTTCACTTTTAGATTAGGTGGCCTTCCATTATTGATGCATGAGGATGCACGAACAACAAGAAGCAAATGCTCATGGCTTAATTCCAAAACTGAAATTCTAGCAAAAGGAAAGGTAAAAGTAGCGATTTAAATAAAGCAACAGTACAATGTCTATATGTAGTAAACATTGGTGTTAAAAACGATCAGTTAGATTTTTTACTTGTGTTTATATATATATATATATATATATATATATATATATATATATATATATATGTGTGTGTATGTGTGTATATATATATATTCGGGTCCTGGATATGACCGTAAACTATATCCAGTGGTGAGGCCTCAGCTTGTAGGCTTGGGGGAGTGTGGAGCCACCCTTTAATTACCACTGCTCCCAGGCCAACTCTGACCCGGAGTGATAGTATCTGTTAGCGTCCCAACTATGGGTTGAATAGAAACCCACGTGAAAACAACAAATATATTCTATTAAAAAATGTGTTCTTCAAAATCTTTGGATTCGGCATTAAATAACCCGAAAAGGGTTGATATGCCGTAAAACAAAAAACAACCAATTATATATATTCGTAGCTTTTATCCATCATCCATCATTTCCATTGAAATCTTCATGGATTTATATTTCTTTGTCTCACAAGACTGCTTTATTTGTAAATTTACGTCAAAACACACCGAAACATTCCAAAATTTGAACTATATTACAGCTGTATAAAATATTTCAGATGAGATATATGTTCAGGCTTTATTAACTAGCATATTGAATTCCGATTGAAGAAGTAAATATCAATGACGTACTTATATATTATCTCCTATATCTATAATTATCTTTATATTTGGATACCAGCCTCTCTTTTTCTTTCACTCTCCCTCACTAAAATTAGTTATCATAGCTTCAATGCATATGATATACATGAATAAGCTTTTTAACTAAATGTGGTCAATTAAGATAGAGATTTTGGTAAGTCCTTAAAAATCAACATTTCTAAAACCTAAAATGTTTAAGTAAAATATGTGGTCATCATATCACTAAGAACTGATGAGTGCATCATAATATAATTATCGAATAAAGATAATGTTTTATAGCAATAATTGTAAAATTTACAACCATCTGGCACAGTAAATAGCATTGTTTGCCTATTGAAAAATACAAAATAATCTATAATCGTATAATATTCTTGTCTTGATATTGATATTAAACATCCTTTTTGGTTTAATGTGTTAAATTGCATTAAAGCTAATTTGTATATTCTTTTAAACATCTATTTTAATTTATACCCTACTTTTAGTTTACTATTACGTGTAATTAAATTCATGCAGATATTCTACATAATTATTACAATCGTAATATTTGTGTAAAATTTACAGTAAACATAAACCTATTGCCATCTATATTAATGCACGCTTATATATATTTGTTTAAAACATTTAGCCTACTAAACTCGTCTGTCAGTTTTTGGTTTACAGACTTAAAAATAATATATAAGTATTCAAACCCTTGCGAAACTTTATATTTAGGTTTCAGCCGGGGGAAACATGGCAAAACGGTGAAAATTAAAATCATGGAATTTTCCAGGTGTAAGTCGACGACGGCCTTACAAATAATTTTGTGTTACCTAATAGCTATTGGTTCATGTTTTAATTTTTAGCCTTGCAGCAAATATGTCTTCATAGATCAGGTATTAACTTCAAAGGAATTAGTAAATCGTAAGCTAAACGTTTTGGTTTCGATTCGCGGTGCTGGCGCATGAATCATTTTATTTTACTTGTAAAAACATTATTATATATTGGGTCCAATATAATATAGTAAATACAAAATCTGCATAAATCAAAATATCATATTTTAGCGTATTGCACGACCGAACAATGCCGTACGGCGTGCTTGTCTCCTATAAAATATTTCGATCAAAGAAAGTCCCCTCTGACTCAAAGTACTGTGAGTTTTCATACCACATACATTTATTATATCTAGACTATTAGCCATTATCTTACGTAACTTTAGAACGCAATTTTAGACACATTTAGTCGTGAGAATAAAATCCGACATTGCATCCTTTGAGCAACATCTTCACAATAGCAATCACATTTAGAGGAAATGGTTCTTACTTTTCTCTCTAAATACTAGGTACTCCTACCGCTTTATGTCATCATCAGGAAGTATCTTACACTTGGGATATTTATGGGTTTTCACTATTCACTACTGAATCATAAATGCATACACATAACATAATATATTCCTTTTCCGTTACAAAAATAATAAAGTCCCATCCAGATTAATTTCGGTCCTTCTGATTGGATTAGCTCTTGTCATTCCTATATTCCGGAATAACGTTATTAGCATGCTAATCGAAAACACTAACGTACTATTCAAACATGGGTCGCAATAACACCGTACTTTTCAGTACATTTCTCGCTCGCTCGTTTTGTGCCTTTGTTTCAATAATTAATTATATTTTTCAGACATAGTTACGTTTTTTTAGTAATTCATTTATAAATGCTTTATTTAAATCAGCCGAATCTACTGGCTTCTCTCGCTGTATATAATCTTTCCAAACTCGTTCTTTTTCTCTCTTATTCTTCTTTAGCGCGCTTCAAAGACAAAACAAACACTCATTTCGTCTCTTTCTCTCTCTCTCTCTCTACCTCTCTCTTTCTCTCTCGCTCGTTCGCTCGCTTGCTTGCTCAACTTACAATTTACGATTGTTGCAAACAAGTGTTTTGCTTATACAAAAAACACAAAAAAAACAATTGTTGAGCAAAAAAACTAAAATCTTGAAAAAAAACTGTACTTACAATGTATCTTTAACAATAAACTATTTATCTTTTCTTAGAAGCAATGTTGATAAATACATGCAAAACAAAATGTTGAAAACATAAACAGAACATTTATATTCAGTCACTATACGAAAGGTGTTTGTTATTTTTATTTGGTGTATTTCTGTTTTTTCCGTTTGTTTGTTTATTCTGAAATTGAAAATTGAAGTCAGCGTCTGTTACTGCTCTCGGCTTTATCCGTTGGTTTCCGGTCGCTCCCGACCCAACAATTTTTTTCTGGCATTTTCTAGTGGGTATACTTACAACAATTATCACGGTTAAATCCCCCCAATAAAAAGGCGGTTGTCTACTCCGAAAGCCGTTCTTTACATGTGGATATTAGGGGGGTATTCTGAACGCCGTCCTTAAGATGAGTATGCTGGTGTCGTTTATTCCGAAAGCCGTTTTTTACATGGATAATAATGGATGCCTATTCCAAACGCCGTTTTTAACATAACACTCCTCAAAGAAGTGAAGTAAAAAGGTCGTTATTATTTGTTTCATACGTTTAAAAAGACGATATAAAACTGGAATTTACTTTTATACTATTTATGGAAGACTTGACAAGAAGAAGAAGACTTGTACAAAGAACGAGAACAGATTTCGATTATACTAAATAGTTCATATACAATTAGAATCTCTAACCTTTCAAAACTTCTTTTTACTTTCCAGTATTAATCTAATGGACAATTTTCTTACATTTATTAATTCATACTGATTTACACGTTCCATTAATTGTTTTTTTCTTTATTCAAACAAGACCTGCATGTTATCGGCCAAAAATATTATTAGTCATCAGTGGAAACCAGATTATTAAATTTCGGCCACGCCGCCAGTGGCCGAAATTGGTCCGGGACGACAGTGGTCAAAAATAACAATCGTAGTTGATTTTTTTCGAAATGTGGGCATTCTTCGCACAGGCAATGCTGGTTAATGGTTCTGTTAGTTTGTTATGAATAGATAAGATGAAACTAAATGAACGAAAAAGAAAACTCTCTTCAACAAACAAAATAGACAACTTTATGTTGGAATTGTTTTATGGACATTGGTAATTCGTCTTAGTTTGATTATCCGCAAATGTTACATAATATTTTACGGGTTTCGGCGGATTTATCCTTAGACCTTCTTAATTTTAGTATTCTCAAACTCGGAAGTCTTTACTTCTAACCTTAAATTTTATATATAATTTCGAGCTTTAGAGTGTAGTTATTTTAAGACGATAGATTGTTTAGTTTCGTCGTATACACTTCTAACCATACTCCTAAGCACAGATTTAGTAGAGAGTAAAGTTTAAACTTTCCGATAATTATTACTAAAAACTCATTATTAAAGCTTTGTCTGACACAAATCCAACGTTAATCAAAGAAAAACATAACACTACGAAAGGTATGCGGAATTCTTCCGTTGTACGCAATTATGTGTGTATGTCGACTATGAACGTAAATGATCGCAAGTAATGAATAGTATGTTTGACCATAAACATTGGACTTATATGATGAGGATAATTATAAAAAAATTAATGGCAAACTAAGATATTACAATATCATCTTTTGTTCCTTATTTTTGTGCATAATCATTCTCTTAAATATCCCTGTTGTTCATTCTATTGACTGCTAACGACATAGATGCGTCCAGTATTATTCAAATTCTTTATAAAATAATGTACTCATAAAATTCATTATATATATATATACATATATATATGTATATACATATATGTGAGTGTGTGTTTATTTATTCATATATATCTATATGAAAATATTTTCGTTCTCGTACAGATATATATATATATATATATGTGGGTGTGTTTATTTATTCATATATATATATATATATATATATGGGTGTGTGTATGAGTGGATTAATTTATATTTAACAAATAGATATAACAAACAGCATTAACAACACAACTATTACAATATAGAAATGATTGGAAGTAGTAAATAATGGAAAATATTGCAGTAAATAATGGACAAATATTGCAGTAAATAATGGACAAAAATTGCAGTAAATAATTAACAGATATTGCAGTAAATAATTAACAATTATTGCAGTAAAAAATGGGCAAATATTGCAGTAAATAATTGACAAATATTGCAGTAAATAATGGACAAATATTGCAGTAAATAATGGAGTAATATTGCAGAAAAAAAAAGAACAAATATTGCAGTAAACAATGGATAAATCTTTCAGTAAGAAATGGGCAAATATTGAAGTAAATAATGAACAAATATTGCAGTAAATAATGAATAAATCTTGCAGTAAAAAATGGGAAAATATTGCAGTAAATAATAGACAAATACTGCAGTAAAAAAATGGGCATATATTGCAGTACATAATGGACAAATATTGCAGTAAATAATTGACAATTATTGCAGTAAATAATGGAAAAATATTGCAGTAAATAATGAACAAATATTGCAGTAAATAATGAACAAATTTTGCAGTAAATAATGAACAAATATTGCAGTAAATAATGAACACATATTGTAGTAAATAATAAACAAAGATTGAAATAAATAATGAACAAATATTGCAGTAAATAATGAACAAATATTGCAGTAAACAATGAACAAATATTGCAGTAAATAATGAACAAATATAGTAGTAAATAATGAACAAAGATTGTAGTAAATAATGAAACAACTTTTGTAGTAAATAATGAACTAATATTGCAGTAAATAATGAACAAATATTGCAGTAAATAATGAACACATATTGCAGTAAATAATGAACACATTTTGTAGTAAGTAATGAACAAATTTTGTAGTAAATAATGAACAAATTTTGTAGTAAATAATAGACAATTATTGCAGTAAATAATGAACAAATTTTGCAGTAAATAATGAACAAATATTGCAGTAAATAATGGACAAATATTGCAGTAAATAATGAACTAATTTCGTAGTAAGTAATTAAAAAATTTTGTAGTAAATAATGAACAAAGATTGAAGTAAATAATGCACAAATTTTGTAGTAAAGAATGAAAAAATATTGCATTAAATAATAAACAAAGATTGCAGTAAATAATGAACAAATATTGCAGTAAATAATGAAGAAATATTGCAGTAAATAATGGGCAAATATTACAGTAAATAATGAACAAATATTGTAGTAAATAATGAACAAATTTTGCAGTAAATAATGAAAAAATATTGCAGTAAAGAATGAACAAGTTTTGTAGTAAATAATGAACAGAGATTGAAGTAAATAATGAACAATTATTGCAGTAAATGATGGACAAATATGGGAGTAAATAATGAACAAATTTTGCAGTAAATAATTGAAAATATTGCAGTAAAAAATGAACAAAGATTGAAGTAAACAATGTACAAATATTGCAGTAAATAATGATCAAATATTGCAGTAAATAATGAACAAATATTACAGTAAATAATGAACAAATATTGTAGTAAATAATGAACAAATTTTGCAGTAAATAATGAAAAAATATTGCAGTAAAGAATGAACAAGTTTTGTAGTAAATAATGAACAAAGATTGAAGTAAATAATAGACAATTATTGCAGTAAATAATGGACAAATATTGGAGTAAATAATGAACAAATTTTGCAGTAAATAATAGATAAATCTTGCAGTAAAAAATGGGCAAATTTTGTAGTAAATAATGAACAAATATTGCAGTAAATAATGTACAAATATTGCAGTAAATAATGAACAAATATTGCAGTAAATAATGGAAAAATATTACATTAGATAATGAACGAATATTGCAGTAAATAATGAACAAATTTTGTAGTAAACATTGGCCAAATATTGCAGTAAATATTGAACAAATTTTGCAGTAAAGAATGGGCAAATTTTGTAGTAAATAATGGATTAATATTGCAGTAAATAATGAACAAAGATTGCAGTATCAATGGACAAATATTGCAGTAAATAATCAACACAAATTGCAGTAAATAATGAATAAAGATTGAAGTAAATAATGAACAAATATTGCAGTAAATAATGTATAAATTTTGCAGAAAATAATGAACCAATATTGCAGTAACTGATGAACAAATATTGCAGTAAATAATGAACAAATTTTGTAGTAAATAATGAAAAAAAATTGAAGTAAATAATGAAAGAATTTGTAGTAAATAATGAACAAATATTTCAGTAATTAATTAAAAAATATTGCAGTAAATAATGAACAAATATTGCAGTAAATAATGGACAAATATTGCAGTAAATAATGAAAAATATTGCAGTAAATAATTAACAAATTTTGTAGTAAATAATGAACAAATATTGCAGTAAATAATGAACAAATATTGCAGTAAATAATGGATAAATCTTGCAGTAAAATATAGGCAAATACTGCAGTAAATTAAAGACAAATATTGCAGTAAATAATTGGCAAATATGGCAGTAAATAATGAACAAATATTGTAGTAAATAATTGACAATTATTGCAGTAACTAAGGGACAAATATTGCAGTAAATAATGAACAAATTTTTTAGTAAATAATGAACAAAGATTGAAGTAAATAATTAACAAATATTGCAGTAAATAAGGAACAAATATTGCAGTAAATTATGAACAAATATTGCAGTAAATAATGAACAAATATTGCAGTAAATAATGAACAAATTTTGTAGTAAATAATGAACAAAGATTGTAGTAAAAAAGGAACAACTTTAGTAGTAAACTTTAAACAAATATTGCAGTAAATAATGACCAAATATTGCAGTAAATAATGAAAATATATTGCAGTAAATAATGAACAAATATTGCAGTAAATAATTAACAAATAGTGCAGTAAATAATGAACAAAGATTGAAGTAACCAATGAACAAATTTTGTAGTAAATAATGAACAAATATTGCACTAAATAATGAACAAATTTTGCAGAAAATAATGAACAAAGATTGTAGCAAATAAGGAACAAATTTTGTAGTAAATAATGAACAAATATTGCAGTAAATAATGAACAAATATTGCAGTAAATAATGAACAAATATTGCAGTACCTAATGACCACATTCTGTAGTAAATAATGAACAAATATTGCAGTAAGTAATGAACAACTTTTGTAGTAAATAATGAACAAAGATTAAAGTAAATAATGTACAGATTTTGTATAAATAATGAAAAAATATTGCAGTAAATAATGAACAAATATTGCAGTAAATAATGAACAAATATTGCAGTAAATAATGAACAAATATTGCAGTAAATAATGAACACATTTTGCAGTAAATAATTGAAAATATTGCAGTAAATAATGAACAAAGATTGAAGTAAACAATGTACAAATATTGCAGTAAATAATGAACAAATATTGCAGTAAATAATAAACAAATATTACAGTAAATAATGAACAAATATTGTAGTAAATAATGAACAAATTTTGCAGTAAATAATGAAAAAATATTGCAGTAAAGAATGAACAAGTTTTGTAGTAAATAATGAACAAAGATTGAAGTAAATAATAGACAATTATTGCAGTAAATAATGGACAAATATTGGAGTAAATAATGAACAAATTTTGCAGTAAATAATAGATAAATCTTGCAGTAAAAAATGGGCAAATTTTGTAGTAAATTATGAACAAATATTGCAGTAAATAATGTACAAATATTGCAGTAAATAATGAACAAATATTGCAGTAAATAATGGACAAATATTACAGTAGATAATGAACAAATATTGCAGTAAATAATGAACAAATTTTGTAGTAAACATTGGCCAAATATTGCAGTAAATATTGAACAAATTTTGCAGTAAAGAATGGGCAAATTTTGTAGTAAATAATGGATTAATATTGCAGTAAATAATGAACAAAGATTGACGTATCAATGGACAAATATTGCAGTAAATAATCTACACAAATTGCAGTAAATAATGAACAAAGATTGAAGTAAATAATGAACAAATATTGCAGTAAATAATGGATAAATTTTGCAGAAAAAAATGAACTAATATTGCAGTAAATGATGAACAAATATTGCAGGAAATAATGAACAAACTTTGTAGTAAATAATGAAAAAAAATTGAAGTAAATAATGAAAAAATTTGTAGTAAATAATGAACAAATATTTCAGTAATTAATTAAAAAATATTGCAGTAAATAATGAACAAATATTGCAGTAAATAATGGACAAATATTGCAGTAAATAATGAAAAATATTGCAGTAAATAATGAACAAATTTTGTAGTAAATAATGAACAAATATTGCAGTAAATAATGAACAAATATTGCAGTAAATAATGGATATCTCTTGTAGTAAAAAATGTGCAAATACTGCAGTAAATTAAAGACAAATATTGCAGTAAATAATGGGCAAATATGGCAGTAAATAATAAACAAATATTGTAGTAAATAATTGACAATTATTGCAGTAACTAATGGACAAATATTGCAGTAAATAATGAACAAATTTTTTAGTAAATAATGAACAAAGATTGAAGTAAATAATGAACAAATATTGCAGTAAATAAGGAACAAATATTGCAGTAAATTATGAACAAATATAGCAGTAAATAATGAACAAATATTGCAGTAAATAATGAACAAATTTTGTAGTAAATAATGAACAAAGATTGTAGTAAAAAAGGAACAACTTTTGTAGTAAACTTTGAACAAATATTGCAGTAAATAATGACCAAATATTGCAGTAAATAATGAAAATATATTGCAGTAAATAATGAACAAATATTGCAGTAAATAATTAACAAATAGTGCAGTAAATAATGAACAAAGATTGAAGTAACCAATGAACAAATTTTGTAGTAAATAATGAACAAATATTGCACTAAATAATGAACAAATTTTGCAGAAAATAATGAACAAAGATTGTAGCAAATAAGGAACAAATTTTGAAGTAAATAATGAACAAATATTGCAGTAAATAATGAACAAATATTGCAGTAAATAATGAACAAATATTGCAGTACCTAATGACCTCATTCTGTAGTAAATAATGAACAAATATTGCAGTAAGTAATGAACAACTTTTGTAGTAAATAATGAACAAAGATTGAAGTTAATAATGTACAGATTTTGTATAAATAATGAAAAAATATTGCAGTAAATAATGAACAAATATTGCAGTAAATAATGAACAAATATTGCAGTAAATAATGAACAAATATTGCAGTAAATAATGAACACATTTTGCAGTAAAAAAGGAAGAAATTTTACAGAAAATAATGAACAAATATTGCAGTAAAAAATTAACAAGTTTGGTAGTAAATAATGAAAAAAAGTTGAAGTAAATAATGAACAATTATTGCAGTAAATAATGGACAAATATTGGAGTATATAATGAACAAAGTTTGCAATAAATAATGAACAAATATTGCAGTAAGTAATGAACATATATTGTAGTAAATAATGCACAAAGATTGAAGTAAATAATGCACAAATTTTGTAGATAATAATGAAACAATATTGCAGTAAAGAATGAACAAATATTGCAGTAAATAATGAACAAATATTGCAGTAAACAATGAACAAATATTGCAGTAAATAATGGACAAATATTACAGTAGATAATGAACAAATATTGCAGTACATAATGAACAAAGATTTAAGTAAATAATGAACAAATATTGCAGTAAAAAATGAACAAGTTTTGTAGTAAATAATGAACAAACGTTGAAGTAAATAATTAACAAATATTGCAGTAAATAATGGACAAATATTGGAGTAAATAATGAACACATTTTGCAGTAAATAATGAACAAATATTGCAGCAAATAATGAACAAACTTTGTAGTAAATAATGAACTAAGATTGAAGTAAACAATGAACACATATTGCAGTAAATAATGAACAAATATTGCAGTAAATAATGAACAAATATTGAAGTAAATAATGAACAAATAGTGCAGTAAATAATGAACAAATATTGAAGTAATAATTGACAAATATTGCAGTAAATAATGAACAAATATTGCAGTACACAATGAACAAATTTTGTAGTAAACATTGGACACATGTTGCAGTAAGTAATGAACAAATTTTGTAGTAAATAATGTACTAATATTGCAGTAAATAATGAACAAATATTGCAGTAAATAATGGACAAATATTGCAGTAAATAATGAACTAATTTTGTAGTAAGTAATTAAAAAATTTTGTAGTAAATAATAAACAAAGATTGAAGTAAATAATGCACAAATTTTGTAGTAAAGAATGAAAAAATATTGCATTAAATAATAAACAAAGATTGCAGTAAATAATGAACAAATATTGCAGTAAATAATGAAGAAATATTGCAGTAAATAATGAACAAATATTACAGTAAATAATGAACAAATATTGTAGTAAATAATGAACAAATTTTGCAGTAAATAATGAAAAAATATTGCAGTAAAGAATGAACAAGTTTTGTAGTAAATAATGAACAGAGATTGAAGTAAATAATGAACAATTATTGCAGTAAATGATGGACAAATATTGGAGTAAATAATGAACAAATTTTGCAGTAAATAATTGAAAATATTGCAGTAAATAATGAACAAAGATTGAAGTAAACAATGTACAAATATTGCAGTAAATAATGAACAAATATTGCAGTAAATAATGAACAAATATTACAGTAAATAATGAACAAATATTGTAGTAAATAATGAACAAATTTTGCAGTAAATAATGAAAAGATATTGCAGTAAAGAATGAACAAGTTTTGTATTAAATAATGAAAAAAGATTGAAGTAAATAATAGACTATTATTGCAGTAAATAATGGACAAATATTGGAGTAAATAATGAACAAATTTTGCAGTAAATAATAGATAAATCTTGCAGTAAAAAATGGGCAAATTTTGTAGTAAATAATGAACGAATATTGCAGTAAATAATGTACAAATATTGCAGTAAATAATGAACAAATATTGCAGTAAATAATGGACAAATATTACAGTAGATAATGAACAAATATTGCAGTAAATAATAAACAAATTTTGTAGTAAACATTGGCCAAATATTGCAGTAAATATTGAACAAATTTTGCAGTAAAGAATGGGCAAATTTTGTAGTAAATAATGGATTAATATTGCAGTAAATAATGAACAAAGATTGCAGTATCAATGGACAAATATTGCAGTAAATAATCAACACAAATTGCAGTAAATCATGAACAAAAATTGAAGTAAAAAAAGAACAAATATTGCAGTAAATAATGGATAAATTTTGCAGAAAATAATGAACAAATATTGCAGTAAATAATGAACAAATATTGCAGTAAATAATGAACAAATTTTGTAGTAAATAATGAAAAAATTGAAGTAAATAATGAAAGAATTTGTAGTAAATAATGAACAAATATTTCAGTAATTAATTAAAAAATATTGCAGTAAATAATGAACAAATATTGCAGTAAATAATGGACAAATATTGCAGTAAATAATGAAAAATATTGCAGTAAATAATGAACAAATTTTGTAGTAAATAATGAACAAATATTGCAGTAAATAATGAACAAATATTGCAGTAAATAATGGATAAATCTTGCAGTAAAAAATGGGCAAATACTGCAGTAAATTAAAGACAAATATTGCAGTAAATAATGGGCAAATATGGCATTAAATAATGAACAAATATAGTAGTAAATAATTGACAATTATTGCAGTAACTAATGGACAAATATTGCAGTAAATAATGAACAAATTTTTTAGTAAATAATGAAAAAAAATTTAAGTAAATAATGAACAAATATTGCAGTAAATAAGGAACAAATATTGCAGTAAATTATGAACAAATATTGCAGTAAATAATGAACAAATATTGCAGTAAATAATGAACAGATTTTGTAGTAAATAATGAACAAAGATTGTAGTAAAAAAGGAACAACGTTTGTAGTAAACTTTGAACAAATATTGCAGTAAATAATGAACAAATATTGCAGTAAATAATGAAAATATATTGCAGTAAATAATGAACAAATATTGCAGTAAATAATTAACAAATAGTGCAGTAAATAATGAACAAAGATTGAAGTAACCAATGAACAAATTTTGTAGTAAATAATTAACAAATATTGCACTAAATAATGAACAAATTTTGCAGAAAATAATGAACAAAGATTGTAGCAAATAAGGAACAAATTTTGTAGTAAATAATGAACAAATATTGCAGTAAATAATGAACAAATATTGCAGTAAATAATCAACAAATATTGCAGTACCTAATGACCACATTCTGTAGTAAATAATGAACAAATATTGCAGTAAGTAATGAACAACTTTTGTAGTAAATAATGAACAAAGATTGAAGTAAATAATGTACAGATTTTGTATAAATAATGAAAAAATATTGCAGTAAATAATGAACAAATATTGCAGAAAATAATGAACAAATATTGCAGTAAATAATGAACAAATATTGCAGATAATAATGAACACATTTTGCAGTAAATAATTGAAAATATTGCAGTAAATAATGAACAAAGATTGAAGTAAACAATGTACAAATATTGCAGTAAATAATGAACAAATATTGCAGTAAATAATGAACAAATATTACAGTAAATAATGAACAAATATTGTAGTAAATAATGAACAAATTTTGCAGTAAATAATGAAAAAATATTGCAGTAAAGAATGAACAAGTTTTGTATTAAATAATGAACAAAGATTGAAGTAAATAATAGACAATTATTGCAGTAAATAATGGACAAATATTGGAGTAAATAATGAACAAATTTTGCAGTAAATAATAGATAAATCTTGCAGTAAAAAATGGGCAAATTTTGTAGTAAATAAAGAACAAATATTGCAGTAAATAATGTACAAATATTGCAGTAAATAATGAACAAATATTGCAGTAAATAATGGACAAATATTAGATTAGATAATGAGCAAATATTGCAGTAAATAATGAACAAATTTTGTAGTAAACATTGGCCAAATATTGCAGTAAATATTGAACAAATTTTGCAGTAAAGAATGGGCAAATTTTGTAGTAAATAATGGATTAATATTGCAGAAAATAATGAACAAATATTGCAGTAAATGATGAACAAATATTGCAGTAAATAATGAACCAATTTTGTAATAAATAATGAAAAAAAATTGAAGTAAATAATGAAAGAATTTGTAGTAAATAATGAACAAATATTTCAGTAATTAATTAAAAAATATTGCAGTAAATAATGAACAAATATTGCAGTAAATAATGGACAAATATTGCAGTAAATAATGAAAAATATTGCAGTAAATAATGAACACATTTTGTAGTAAATAATGAACAAATATTGCAGTAAATAATGAACAAATATTGCAGTAAATAATGGATAAATCTTGCAGTAAAAAATGTGCAAATACTGCAGTAAATTAAAGACAAATATTGCAGTAAATAATTGGCAAATATGGCAGTAAATAATGAACAATTATTGTAGTAAATAATTGACAATTATTGCAGTAACTAATGGACAAATATTGCAGTAAATACTGAACAAATTTTTTAGTAAATAATGAACAAAGATTGAAGTAAATAATTAACAGATATTGCAGTAAATAAGGAACAAATATTGCAGTAAATTATGAACAAATATTGCAGTAAATAATGAACAAATATTGCAGTAAATAATGAACAAATTTTGTAGTAAATAATGACCAAAGATTGTAGTAAAAAAGGAACAACTTTTGTAGTAAATAATGAACAAATATTGCAGTAAATAATGAACAAATATTGCAGTAAATAATGAAAATATATTGCAGTAAATAATGAACAAATATTGCAGTAAATAATAAACAAATAGTGCAGTAAATAATGAACAAAGATTGAAGTAACCAATGAACAAATTTTGTAGTAAATAATGAACAAATATTGCACTAAATAATGAACAAATTTTGCAGAAAATAATGAACAAAGATTGTAACAAATAAGGAACAAATTTTGTAGTAAATAATGAACAAATATTGCAGTAAATAATGAACAAATATTGCAGTAAATAATGAACAAATATTGGTGTACCTAATGACCACATTCTGTAGTAAATAATGAACAAATATTGCAGTAAGTAATGAACAACTTTTGTAGTAAATAATGAACAAAGATTGAAGTAAATAATGTACAGATTTTGTATAAATAATGAAAAAATATTGCAGTAAATAATGAACAAATATTGCAGTAAATAATGAACAAATATTGCAGTAAATAATGAACAAATATTGCAGTAAATAATGAACACATTTTGCAGTAAATAAGGAACAAATTTTGCAGAAAATAATGAACAAATATTGCAGTAAAAAATTAACAAGTTTTGTAGTAAATAATGAACAAAAGTTGAAGTAAATAATGAACAATTATTGCAGTAAATAATTGACAAATATTGGAGTATATAATGAACAAAGTTTGCAATAAATAATGAACAAATATTGCAGTAAGTAATGAACATATATTGTAGTAAATAATGCACAAAGATTGAAGTAAATAATGCACAAATTTTTTAGAAAATAATGAAACAATATTGCAGTAAAGAATGAACAAATATTGCAGTAAATAATGAACAAATATTGCAGTAAACAATGAACAAATATTGCAGTAAATAATGGACAAATATTACAGTAGATAATGAACAAATATTGCAGTAAATAATGAACAAAGATTTAAGTAAATAATGAACAAATATTGCAGTAAAAAATGAACAAGTTTTGTAGTAAATAATGAACAAAGATTGAAGTAAATAATGAACAAATATTGCAGTAAATAATGGACAAATATTGGAGTAAATAATGAACACATTTTGCAGTAAATAATGAACAAATATTGCAGCAAATAATGAACAAACTTTGTAGTAAATAATGAACTAAGATTGAAGTAAACAATGAACACATATTGCAGTAAATAATGAACAAATATTGCAGTAAATAATGAAAAAATATTGAAGTAAATAATGAACAAATAGTGCAGTAAATAATGAACAAATATTGAAGTAATAATTGACAAATATTGCAGTAAATAATGAACAAATTTTGCAGTACACAATGAACAAATTTTGTAGTTAACATTGGACACATGTTGCAGTAAGTAATGAACAAATTTTGCAGTAAATAATGGGCAAATTTTGTAGTAAATAATGGATAAATATTGCAGTAAATAATGAACAAAGATTGCAGTAAATAATGGACAAATTTTGCAGTAAATAATGAACATATATTGCAGTAAATAATGGACAAATATTGCAGTAAATAATGGGAAAATATTGCAGTAAATTATAAACAAATATTGCAATAAATACAGAACAAAGATTGAAGTAAATAATGAACAAATATTGCAGTAAATAATTGATAAATTTTGCTGTAAATAATTAACACATATTTCCGTAAATAATGAAAAAATATTGCAGTAAATAATGAACAAATATTACAGTAGATAATGAACAAATATTGCAGTAAATAATGAACAAAGATTGAAGTAAATAATAGACAAATATTGCAGTAAAAAATGAACAAGTTTTGTAGTAAATAATAAACAAAGATTGAAGTAAATAATGAACAATTATTGCAGTAAATAATGGACAAATATTGGAGTAAATAATGAACCAATTTTGCAGTAAATAATGAACAAATATTGCAGCAAATAATGAACAAACTTTTAAGTAAATAATGAACTAAGATTGAAGTAAACAATGAACACATATTGCAGTAAATAATGAACAAATATTGCAGTAAATAATGAACAAATATTGGAGTAAATAATGAACAAATATTGAAGTAATAATTGACAAATATTGCAGTAAATAATGAACAAATTTTGCAGTAAACAATGAACAAATTTTGTAGTAAACATTGGACACATGTTGCAGTAAGTAATGAACAAATTTTGCAGTAAATAATGGGCAAATTTTGTATTCAATAATGGATAAATATTGGAGTAAATAATGAACAAAGATTGCATAAACAATGGACAAATATTGTCAGTAAACAATGAACATATATTGCAGTAAATAATGAACAAATATTGCAGTAAATAATGGGCAAATATTGCAGTAAATTATGAACAAATATTGCAATAAATACTGAACAATGATTGAAGTAAGTAACGAACAAATATTGCAGTAAAAAATGGATAAATTTGGCTGTAAATAATTAACAAATATTTCCGTTAATAATGAAAAAATATTGCAGTAAATAATGAACAAATATTGCAGTAAATAATGAACAAATTTTTGTAGTAAATAATGAACAAAGATTAAAGTAAATAATGAACAAATTTTGTAGTAAATAATGACGACATATTGCAGTAAATTATGAACAAATATTGCAGTAAATAATGAACAAATATTGCAGTAAATAATGGACAAATATTGCAGTATATAATGAACAAATATTGCAGTGAACAATGAATAAATTTTGTAGTAAATAATGAACAAAGATTGAAGTAAATAATTAACATATATTGCAGTACATAATGAACAAAATTTTTAGTAAATAATGTACAAATATTGCAGAATATAATGAACAAATATTGCAGTAAATAATGAACAAATATTGCAGTAAATAATGAACAAATATTGCAGTAAATAATGGGCAAATATCGCAGTAAATCATGAACAAATATAACAGTAAATAATGAACAAATTTTTCAGTAAATTATGCACAAAGATTGAAGTAAATACTGAACACATATTGCATTAAATAATGGATAAATCCTGCAGTAAATATTATGCAAATGTTGCAGTAAATAATGAAGGAATATTGAAATAAATTCTGAACTAATACTGCAGTAAATAATGGATAAATCTTACAGTAAAAAATGGGCAAATATTGCAGTAAATAATGAACAAATATAGCAGTAAATAATGGACAAATATTGCAGTAAATAATAAACAAATATTGCAGTAAATAATGAACAAATATTGCAGTACCAAATCGGCAGATATTGCAGTAAAAAATGGACCAATATTGCAGTAAATAATTCAGAATTATTGAAGTAAATAATGAACAAATATTGCAGTAAATAATGGACAAAATATTGCAGTAAATAATGAACAAATATTGCAGTAAATAATGAACAAATAATGCAGTAAATAATGAACAAATATTGCAGTTAAAAATGAACAAAGATTAAAGTAAATAATAGACAAATATTGCAGTAAATAAGGAACAAATATTGCAGTAAATAATGAACAAATATTGCAGTAAATAATGAACAAATTTCTTAGTAAATAATGAACAAAGATTGTAGTAAATAAGGAACACATTTTGTAGTAAAAATGAACAAATATTGCAGTAAATAATGAACAAATATTGCAGTAAATAATGAACAAATTTGGCAGTAAATAATGAACAAAGATTAACGTAAATAATGAACAAATATTACAGTAAATAATGAACAAATATTGCAGTAAATAATAAAATAATTTTGCAGTAAATAATGAACAAATATATCAGTAAAAGATAAACAAGTTTTGTAGTAAATAATGAACAAAGTGTGAAGTAAATAATGAACAAATATTGCAGTAAATAATGAACAAATTTTGTAGTAAATAATGAACAAAGATTGAAGTAAACAATGAACAAATTTTGCAGTAAATATTGAACTAATATTGCAGTAAGTAATGGACAAATATTTCAGTAAATAATAAACAAATATTGCAGTAAATAATGAACAAATATTGCAGTAATAATGGACAAATATTGCAGTAAATAATGAACAATTATTGCAGTAAATAATGAACAAATATTGCAGTACATAATGAACAGATATTGCAGTAAATAATGAACAAATATTGCAGTAAATAATAAACAAATATTGCAGTAAATAATAGGCAAATATTGCAGTAAATAATGAACAAATATTGCATTAAATAATAACAAATTTTGTATATAAATAATGCACAAATATTGTAGTAAATAATGAACAAATATTGCAGTAAATAATGAACAAATTTTGAAGTAAATAATGGGCAACTTTTGTAGTAAATAATGAAGAATTTTTTCAGAAAATAATGTACTAATATGGAAGTAAAAAATGGACAAATATTGCAGTAAATAATAAACAAATATTGCAGTAAATAATGAACAAATATTGCAGTAAATAATTAACAAATATTGCAGTAAATAATTAACAAATAGGGCAGTAAATATCGAACAAAGATTGAACTAAATAATGAACAAATATTGCAGTAAATTATGGATAAATTTTGCAGTAAACATTGAACTAATAGTGCAGTACATAATGAACGAATATTTCAGTAAATAATGAACAAATATTGCAGTAAATAATGAACAAATTGTGTAGTAAATAATGAACAAAGATTGAAGTAAACAATGAACAAATATTGCAGTAAATAATGAACAAATTTTGTTGTAAATAATAAACAAAGATTGAAGTAAACAATGAACAAATATTGCAGTAAATAATGAAAAAAAATTGAAGTAAATAATGGACAAATATTGCAGTAAATAATGAAAAATATTGCAGTAAATATTGAAATAATTTTGTAGTAAATAATGAACAAAGATTGATGTTAACAATGAACAAATATTGCAGTAAATAATGAACAAATATTGAAGTAAATAATGAACAAATATTTCAGTAAATAATGGGTTAATATTGCAGCAAATAATGAACAAATATTGCAGTACATAATGAACAAATTTTGTAGTAAACAATGAACAAAGATTTAAGTAAATAATGAACAAATATTGCAGTAAATATGGGGTAATATTGCAGTAAATAATGGATTAATTTGGCAGTAATTAATGAAGAAACCTTGCAGTAAATAATGAACAAATATTGCAGTAAATAATGAACAAATATTGCAGTAAATAATGGACAAATACTGCAGTAGATAATGAACAAATATTGCAGTAAATAATGAACAAAATTTGTAGTAAATAATGAAAAAGATTGAAGTAAATAATGAAAAAATATTGCAGTAAATAATGAACAAATATTGCCGTAAATAATGGACAAATATTGCAGTAAAGAATGAACTAATTTGGTAGTAAATAATGAACAAATATTGCAGTAAATAATGAATAAATATTGCAGTAAGTAATGTACAAATTTTGCAGTAAATAATGAACAAAGATTAAAGTAAATAATGCACAAATTTTGAGGTAAATAATGAACAAATATTGCAGTAAATAATGGACAAATATTGCAGTAAATAATTAACAAATATTGAAGAAAATAATGAAAAAATGTTACAGTAAATAATGAACAAATATTGTAGTAAATAATGAAAAATATTGCAGTAAATAATGAAAAAATATTGCAGTAAAAATGAACAATTTGTTTAGTAAAAAATGAACAAAGATTGAAGTAAATAATGAACAAATATTGCAGTAAAAAATGGACAAATATTGCAGTAAATAATGAACAAATTTTTTTGGAAAATATGAACAAAGATTTAAGTAAACAATGAACAAATATTGCAGTAAATAATGAACAAATATTGCAGTAAATAATTGACAAATATTGCAGAACATAATGTACAAATATTGCAGTAAATAATGAACAAATATTGCAGTAATAATTTACAAATATTGCAGTAAATAATGAACAAATTTTGCAGTAAATAATGAAAAAATTTTGTAGAAAACATTGGCCAAATATTGCAGTAAATATTGACCAAATTTTGCAGTAAAGAATGGGCAAATTTTTTAGTAAATAATGGATAAATATTGCAGTAAATAATGAACAAATATTGCAGTAAATAATGAACAAAGATTGTAGTAAATAAGGAACAAATTTTGTAGTAAATAATGAACAAATATTGAAGTAAATAATAAACAAATATTGCAATAAATAATGGATTGATTTTGCAGTAAATAAGGAACAAATATTGCAGTAAATAATGAACACATTTTGTAGTAAACATTGGCCAAATATTGCAGTAAATATTGACCAAATTTTGCAGTAAAGAATATGCAAATTTTGTAGTAAATAATGGATAAATATTGCAGTAAATAATGAACAAAGATTGCAGTAAATAATGGACAAATATTGCAGTAAAAAATGAACATACCTTGCAGTAAATAATAAACAAAGATTGAAGTAAATAATAAACAAATATTGCAGTAAATAATAGATTGATATTGCAGTAAATAAGAAACAAATATTGCAGTAAATAATGAACAAATATTGCAGTAAATAATGAACAAATATTGCAGTAAATAATGAACAAAGATTGAAGTAAATAATGAAAGAATTTGTAGTAAATAATGAACAAATATTTCAGTAAATAATGAAAATAAATTTTCAGTAAATAATCAACAAATATTGCAGTAAATAATGGACAAATATTGCAGTAAATAATGAAAAATATTGTAGTAAATAATGAACAAATTTTGTAGTAAATAATGCACAAATATTGCAGTTAATAATGAGCAAATGTTGCAGTAAATAATGAACAAATATCGCAGTAAATAATGGACAAATACTGCAGTAGATAATGAACAAATATTGCAGTAAATAATGAACAAAATTTGTAGTAAATAATGAAAAAGATTGAAGTAAATAGAGAACAAATATTGCAGTAAATAATGAACAAATATTGCAGTAAATAATAGACAAATGTTGCAGTAAATAATGGGCAAATATTGCAGTAAACAATGAACAAATATAACAGTAAATAATGACCAAATATTGCAGTAAATAATGAACAAATTTTGCTGTAAATAATGAACACATATTGCAGTAAATAATAGATAAATCTTGCAGTAAATAATATGCAAATTTTGCAGTAATTAATAAAGAAATATTGCAATAAAAAATGAACAAATATTGCAGTAAATAATCGAACAAATATTGCAGTAAAAAACGAACAAATTGTTTAGTAAATAATGAACAAAGATTGTAGTAAATAAGGAACACATTTTGTAGTAAAAAATGAACAAATATTGCAGTAAATAATGAACAAATATTGCAGTAAATAATGAACAAATTTTGCAGTAAATAATGAACAAAGATAAACGTAAATAATGAACAAATATTACAGTAAATAATGAACAAATATTGCAGTAAATAATAAAAACATTTTGCAGTAAATAATGAACAAATATATTAGTAAAAAATAAACAAGTTTGCGAGTAAATAATTAACAAAGTTTGAAGTAAATAATGAACAAATATTGCAGTAAATAATGAACAAATTTTGTAGTAAATAATGAACAAAGATTGAAGTAAACAATGAACAAATTTTGCAGTAAATATTGAACAAATATTGCAGTAAATAATGGACAAATATTGCAGTAAATAATAAACAAATATTGCAGTAAATAATGAACAAATATTGCAGTAATAATGGACAAATATTGCAGTAAATAATGAACAATTATTGCAGTAAATAATGAACAAATATTGCAGTACATAATAAACAGAGATTGCAGTAAATAATGAACAAATATTGCAGTAAATAATGAACAAATATTGAAGTAAATAATGGGCAAATTTTGTAGTACATAATGAACTCATATTGCAGTAAATAATGAACTAATATTGCAGTAAATAATGGACAAATATTGCAGTAAATGATGAACAAATATTGTAGTAAATAATGAACAAATATTGCAGTAAATAATAGGCAAATATTGCAGTAAATAATGAACAAATATTGCAGTAAATAATAACAAATTTTGTATATAAATAATGCACAAATTTTCTAGTAAATAAAGTAATAATAATTGCAGTAAACATTGAACAAATTTTGCAGTAAATAATCGGCAAATTTTGTAGTAAATAATGAAGAAATTTTGCAGTAAATAATGTACTAATATGGCAGAAAAAAATAGACAATTATTGCAGTAAATAATAAACAAATATTGCAGTAAATAATGAACAAATATTGCAGTAAATAATTAACAAATATTGCAGTAAATAATTAACAAATAGGGCAGTAAATATCGAACAAAGATTGAACTAAATAATGAACAAATATTGCAGTAAATTATGGATAAATTTTGCAGTAAACATTGAACTAATATTGCAGTACATAATGAACAAATATTTCAGTAAATAATGAAAAAATATTGCAGTAAATAATGAACAAATTGTGTAGTAAATAATGAACAAAAATTGAAGTAAACAATGAACAAATATTGCAGTAAATAATGAACAAATTTTGTAGTAAATAATGAACAAAGATTAAAGTAAACAATGAACAAATATTGCAGTAAATAATGAAAAAAAATTGCAGTAAATAATGGACAAATATTGCAGTAAATAATGAAAAATATTGCAGTAAATATTGAAATAATATTGTAGTAAATAATGAACAAAGATTGAGGTAAACAATGAACAAATATTGCAGTAAATAATGAACAAATATTGAAGTAAATAATGAACAAATATTTCAGTAAATAATGGGTTAATATTGCAGCAAATAATGAACAAATATTGCAGTACATAATGAACAAATTTTGTAGTAAACAATGAACAAAGATTGAAGTAAATAATGAACAAATATAGCAGTAAATATGGGGTAATATTGCAGTAAATAATGGCTTAATTTGGCAGTAAGTAATTAAGAAACCTTGCAGTAAATAATGAACAAATATTGCAGTAAATAATGAACAAATATTGCAGTAAATAATGGACAAATACTGCAGTAGATAATGAACAAATATTGCAGTAAATAATGAACAAAATTTGTAGTAAATAATGAAAAAGATTGAAGTAAATAATGAACAAATATTGCAGTAAATAATGAACAAATATTGCCGTAAATAATGGACAAATATTGCAGTAAAGAATGAACTAATTTTGTAGTAAATAATGAACAAATATTGCAGTAAACAATGAATAAATATTGCAGTAAGTAATGAACAAATTTTGCAGTAAATAATGAACAAAGATTGAAGTACATAATGCACAAATTTTTTAGTAAATAATAAACAAATATTGCAGTAAATAATGGACAAATATTGCAGTAAATAATTAACAAATATTGAAGAAAATAATGAAAAAATGTTACAGTAAATAATGAACAAATATTGTAGTAAATAATGAAAAATATTGCAGTAAATAATGAAAAAATATTGCAGCAAAAAATGAACAATTTTTCTAGTAAAAAATGAACAAAGATTGAAGTAAATAATGAACAAATATTGCAGTAAAAAATGGGCAAATATTGGAGTAAATAATGAACAAATTTTGCAGTAAATAATTGACAAATATTGCAGTAAATAATGAACAATTTTTTTAGTAAAAAATGAACAAAGATTTAAGTAAACAATGAACAAATATTGCAGTAAATAATGAACAAATATTGCAGTAAATAATTGACAAATATTGCAGAACATAATGTACAAATATTGCAGTAAATAATGAACAAATATTGCAGTAATAATTGACAAATATTGCAGTAAATAATGACAAAATTTTGCAGTAAATAATGAAAAAATTTTGTAGTAAACATTGGCTAAATATTGCAGTAAATATTGACCAAATTTTGCAGTAAAGAATGGGCAAATTTTGTAGTAAATAATGGATAAATATTGCAGTAAATATTGAACAAATATTGCAGTAAATAATGAACAAAGATTGTAGTAAATAATAAACAAATATTGCAGTAAATAATGGATTGATTTTGCAGTAAATAAGGAACAAATATTGCAGTAAATAATGAACACATTTTGTAGTAAACATAGGCCAAATATTGCAGTAAATATTGACCAAATTTTGCAGTAAAGAATGGGCAAATTTTGTAGTAAATAATTGATAAATATTGCAGTAAATAATGAACAAAGATTGCAGTAAATAATGGAAAAATGTTGCAGTAAAAAATGAACATACCTTGCAGTAAATAATGAACAAAGATTGAAGTAAATAATAAACAAATATTGCAGTAAATAATAGATTGATTTTGCAGTAAATAAGAAACAAATATTGCAGTAAATAATGAAAAAATATTGCAGTAAACAATGAACAAAGATTGAAGTAAATAATGTTAGAATTTGTAGTAAATAATGAACAAACATTTCAGTAAATAATGAAAAAAATATTACAGTAAATTATTAACAAATATTGCAGTAAATAATGGACAAATATTGCAGTAAATAATGAAAAATATTGCAGTAAATAATGAACAAATTTTGTAGTATATAATGCACAAATATTGCAGTAAATAATGAACAAATATTGCAGTAAATAATGAACAAATATTGCAGTGAATAATGGACAAATACTGCAGTAGATAATGAACAAATATTGCAGTAAATAATGAACAAAATTTGTAGTAAATAATGAAAAAGATTGAAGTAAATAATGAACAAATATTGCAGTAAATAATGAACAAATATTGCAGTAAATAATAGACAAATGTTGCAGTAAATAATGGGCAAATATTGCAGTAAACAATGAACAAATATAACAGTAAATAATGAACAAATATTGCAGTAAATAATGAACAAATTTTGCAGTAAATAATGAACACATATTGCAGTAAATAATAGATAAATCTTGCAGTAAATAATATGCCAATTTTGCAGTAATTAATAAAGAAATATTGCAATAAATAATGAACAAATATTGCAGTAAATAATTGATAAATCTTGCAGTTAATAATGGAAAAATATTGAAGTAAACAATGAACAAATATTGCAGTAAATAATGGATAAATCTTGCAGTAAAAAATGGGCAAATATTGCAGTAAATAATAAGAAAAATATTGCAGTAAATAATGGATAAATATTGCAGTAAATAATGCGCAGATATTGCAGTACATGATGAACAAACATTGCAGTAAATAATTGACAAATATTGCAGTAAATAATGGACAAATAGGCCAGTAAATAATGGACAAATATTGCAGTAAATAATGAACAAATTTTGCAGTTAATAATGAAAAAATATTGCAGTAGAAAATGAACAAATTTTGTAGTTAAAAATAAACAAAGATTACAGTAAATAATGAACAAATATTGCAGTAAATAATGAACAAATGTTGCAGTAAATAATGAGCAAATATTGCAGTAAATAATGAACAAATATTGCAGTAAATAATGAACAAATTTTGTAGTAAAAAATGAACAAAGATTGTAGTAAATAAGGAACAAATTTTGTAGTAAATAATGAACAAATATTGCAGTAAATAATGAACAAATATTGCAGTAAATAATGAACAAATATTGCAGTAAATATTGAACAAATATTGCAGTAAATAATGAACACATTTTGTAGTAAATAATGAACAAAGATTGTAGTAAATAAGGAACAAACTTTGTAGTAAATAATGAACATATATTGGAGTAAATAATGACCAAATTTTGTAGTTAATAATGAACAAATATTGTAGTAAATAATGTACAAATATTGCAGTAAATAATGAACAAATATTGCAGTAAGAAATGGACAAATATTGCAGTAAATAATGACCAAATTTTGTAGTTAATAATGAACAAATATTGCAGTAAATAATGAACAAATATTGCAGTAAGTAATGAACAAATTATGTAGTAAATAATGAACAAAGATTGAAGTAAATAATTTACAAATTTTGTAGTAAATAATGAAAAAATATTGCAGTCAATAATGAACAAATATTGCAGTAAATAATGAACAAATATTGCAGTAAATAATGAACAAATATTGCAGAAAATAATGAACAAATTTTTCAGTAAATAATGAACAAGTATTGCAGTAAAAAAAGAACAAGATTTGTTGTAAATAATGAACAAAGATTGAAGTTTATAATGAACAATTATTGCAGTAAATAATGGACATATATTGGAGTAAATATTGAACAAATTTTGCAGTAAATAATGAACAATTATTGCAGTAAATAATGAACAAATTTTGAAGTAAATAATGAACAAAGATTGAAGTAACTAATGAACAAATATTGCAATAAATAATGAACAAATATTGAAGTAAATAATGAACAAATATTGCAGTAAATAATGAACAAATATTGCAGTAAATAATGAAAAAAAATAGTAGTAAATAATGAACAAAGATTGAAGTAAACAATGAACAAATATTGCAGTAAATAATGAACAAATATTGCAGTAAATAATGGACAAATATTGCAGTAAATAATGAACAAATATTGCAGTAAATAATGAACAAATATTGCAGTAAATAATGAACAAATTTTGCAGTAAGTAATGAACAAATTTTGTAGTAAACATTGGAGAAATATTGCAGTAAATAATGAACAAATATTGCAGTAAATAATGGGCAAATTTTGTCGTAAATAATGGATAAATATTGCAGTAAATAATTAACAAAGATTGCAGTAAATAATGGAAAAATATTGCAGTATATTATTAACATATATTTCAGTAAATAATGAACAAATATTGCAGTAAATAATGGGCAAATATTACAGTAAATAATAAACAAATATTGCAGTAAAAAATGAACAAAGATTTAAGTAAATAATGAACAAATATTGCAGTAAATAATGAACCAATATTGCAGTAAATAATGAAAAATATTGCAGTAAATAATGAACCAATATTGCAGTAAATAATGAACAAATATTGCAGTAAATAATGAACAAATTTTGTAGTAAATAATGAACAAATAATTGAAGTAAATTATGAACAAATTTTGTAGTAAATAATGAGCAAATATAGCAGTAAATAATGAACTTAAAAACTAAACCCAGTTACAAAAATTGTATTACTATAGAGTGTTATATTACTTCAAATCTAAACATTCTATAAGTATGTTCTGATAAAATATAATAATTATTGTTGGAGTGAAATAATAACGGTTTTTTCTGAGTTGAGTAGCGTCTGGTTTAGTTAGTTGTAAAGTAGAAGCTATAAGTGGCGGGTGTTCATGCAATAAATATCGTTGAATGATAAATACTTTTAAGAAGAAATGAGATAATAAAATAACCTTTTTAGGTTTAAAACGCTTGACTCCCATTTTTGTAAGTTTTGATTAACTTTTAGCGAATATGTTTGCATCGCTCGTGATTCGTCTACTAGTGTATAATGTGTATGTATGTGTGTATACATTAATATTAACAAATATATGTGACGAAATCGCATTTACCGATTAAATATTACAACAGTAATGTGATTAGAAATAGCAAAGAAAAGACATATAAATTTAGATGATATTTGTATACTGAATTCACCAAGTATTTATATAGGAATATTTCTATTTAAAATAAATGATAAAATTTATAATTTTAAGTTACTCTGTCTATTTCCTTGAGGCGTATTTAAAAACGAGTACTCTTTAAAAAAATCATAAAATACTATTTACAAACAATCACTTATCAAGAATGTAAAATTTATTTGAATGCATGTTGGTTTCTTAAAAAAACTTCAGCAATTTTTATGAACTACTGTTTACACTGATTTAATGTTTAAGAGAAATAATTTTTGTTAAATTGAATTAGGGTGAGATTCAGTTTTTTTTTTAATGAGTAAGACATTGTAAATACTATACTGATGTCTTTAAATTTTTTCTCGTTTTTCATAAGGTATCTTTCTCTATATTTTCTGACAACGTTTTCTAAACTTTTTAGTCCCTGATTCTTACTTTTGAAATTTGATTGTCAAACCATATTCCTGTATTTTTCTTCTTTTGACGAAATGTTAATCAAATGTCACTTTTCAAGTTTATTATTACAGTGTGTCTTTAATTATTTCTATGAAAATATTTCCACGGCAAATACATTAAAAAATTTCAGTTTTCTTTTGCTACAAATATAAACAATTCTACGATAGAAATAACGAACTGTACAACATTCTGTAATGATCTGATACATAAGGAATACGAGAGAAAGCGACAATAGTTGGTCACTAGGTAAGCTAAATTACTTAACATCGAATATTTTTGTTTTTGCTAAAGCAACAAAAATATCTAAATAAGTTTTAATAGAGACACAGACATTTTTTTTATCAAGGTAAAGAGAGTTTGAACAATTTGGAAAACAAATTCCTGATTATTTTATATTGACAATTATCATTGATAGTATTCAGTTGAACCAATATCGACATTTTTAAGATGGAGATACGAGATAAACAAATATCTACTTTGACAAATAAAACAAAGTTACTGCATTGAACAGTTAGATAGATTTAGTGCTTTCTACATCCTTTAAATTTTCACAAGGACCTGGAATTTTAATTTTGGCAGTATTAATATAAGTTCAAAATCATTGTCCTGACTACGAAAAACTGATAATTAATCCTGATCGAATTAATTTCGTTTTTCATTTTTATTGTTGAATTTGTTTTCTTATAAGCTGGTTCGACTTGTATTTTAGATTTTTTTATATAGTGTCCTTGCAGACATAATAGTATAACGATGTATAGCTTATTTAGATATGAGCGAGAAATACGAAAAACATTTCGCCATCTCTTTTGTAATAGTTGTAAGACACTTCTGAAACATTTAATCATGCATGGTGTTCTTTGATATTTCGTTATTTTCATTGAATATCGTCAACTGACCTATAATCTCTTATCTCCACTTAAAAGATATTAATAAGAACAACCGTCGCAGTAAACAATTAAAAGTATTTTTTTGGATTTCTTCCGTGGAACACATTGCAAATGACGCAGACAAAAGAAGTTGTCATAAATTTCGCTATAAGTAACAAATTGCATTAATTCCTATCATCTTCTTAAATATCCTTGTAATATGATTATGCATTAAACTGAATAACACTGGCCAACATTTGTTTTTACTTTTAGAATGTTGTCTAGAATTCTTAAACATATTTAGAGTATTTCTACACTGTTAAATTCGGAAAAAGTATCCGTTTCTCTTCACTAGGTTATGTTCTCGAGCTAAGTAGATAATCAGCTGAATGTTGTCACTGCATATCATCTTTCTTTTTGCTACAATATCTCTGGATTACCTGATAGAAACATCGATTACTGCCAACTTAATGGGAGGGGGCATTGATAACGATGTGGCTTCCTTCAACTGTAAGGGTGCCTTCGCGTGAAATGTGTGCCGCAAGTGTTGCGCGGTCTTCAACCACGCTTCTCCTGAGTAAATATTGTTGCAAACCAATGGCAATTTGAGGTATATGACGAGATTAGCGGAGAACACATACAGCGCCTAGAATTCCCAAATGGTAACCCATCTGGTACTAGACAGGCTCAAAGTTGCTTAACTCTGGCGATCTGGCGAGAACTGGTGTGTCAACGTGATTATGTCGTATATTTTATAAGTTACGCAAGTACCCTTGGTCGTCTTCGTGAAACTTCGGAAAACTTGGCTCGTGTCATCTAAATCTCCGATAGACGGTCACATCAGATTACTGGTACGCTGAAAACGAATAACAAAACCTACACAGGCAAGAAAGACAACAGACGTTTGAATTATATTCTACGGAAGGTTAATTTCATAAATTTTACAGACTTTTTACATATATGTACACGTGAAGTTCTGAAGATATTTCTCCTCAGAGGCGGCGATGGATGGAGAGGAGAGTGGGCACGTCTTCAGGGAGCGATATTGCGTACAAACTCTGGCTGGAAACTGACTAATTTCGCGCGACACTAGCATTATATATTGGTGTGTGTGTTCGGGTGGAAAATCTCCTTAGCCAATCAAATTACGCCACGCATTTCGGAAAACCCTACGTACATGTAAACGAAAACGTACAAACCAACATGTGCTTATAAAAATGTCACCTTATTAAGTAAAACCAATGCGATTGTTAATTCAACGTATAAGATTCGTTATAAATCAGCTGAAGAAACGCAGACAATAAATTGTGTACTAATGTAATTAGTCTATTATTTAAACTATTGATTTGGTAAAACATATGTTATGGAGGTTTGTGGCATGTATTTGTTCATGATTAAACAGCTACGAGTTTAAATAATGTTTACCAACCAATTTGAATGGGGACCACTCTAGTGTGCTCCTTTTATATTAGCAAATGATGAAAAACGTAAAGCGACATTATTTGTAATCGACAGGTTGATTAGTTTTTAACAAAAGCAAATTAGACGGCTTGATTTCGACATATGAGTAGTATATACTTATACCATTTTCTTAAAGTTTGTTGTTATATATCCTATATTCTGATGCATGTTTAGTTGGTATGGCGCTATGTTATAGAATAGTTCTCAATTTAACTAACAACGAGAAAGATATAAATCAGCCAACTAATCTTGAATTGTATTGAAAATAATGGGAAAGGCACAAAAAACCTACATCAATCAAAAAGATGTATTCCGTCAAAAATTTTAACAATGCCGGTTTATAAAAGTTCGAGGCCTTTATCATTTTTTTTTCAGTTTTACTTTTTCGGTAGTATATATTAAAATAGAAAACATATTCAGGTTTAAGACTTTCAATTAATTTCTTTTTCTGAAACGACTAGTGTTTTCCGATTAATTATTTATGGCTTAGGAGTCTGCCATTTTTAATGCTGTTTTTCACGACATTAAAAGAAAACCAAAATGCGTTTCTTATTTCTGATTTTAATTAGAAAAATGTTTCATTATCTTTTTTCGATTAAACACATGCACGCACACACACGCAAACATACACGTGTATAAAAGCACACACACACAGATATATATATATATATATATATATATATATATATATATATATAATTACACTGTGCAACGCTAAAAAAAGTGAAGGATATCTGCAGCAATTTTTGTATACCTAGTAAGGTGGAAATTTTATTTCTGGCTTTCTTTTTGTTGAATTAGGTGCAATTTGTGCAAAATTGCCACAGTCGTAAATTTCAGTAAAAACGTCAAAAATGGGTTACTGACGACTTTGCAGTCACATATTATGTGTATTAAATTATACATCTTAAGAGAATAGCACAGTTTAATATATTATGTACATTAGTTGTTAAATCATTTATTTGAATCATTTATTTGCTAAAGTCAGCCGAAATGAGCTATTTTTTCAGATTTAAGAGAGCTAGATGACAGAGCTAGCTTGGTTAGCATAATATTTTCTAGACCAAGGGCTAATTTTTTTCAAAAGTAAAAACATAATGCTGTAGCACATGGTTTCGTGTTCACCACCTTCCGAAAAGCGATGGTATTCGTCAAGAAAGGCATTTTTAATGTAGGCTAAAAAAAATCAAGGAAAAGAAGCTAAAACCTGCCTCAGAACCTTATTTGTAGGGGACGGGAAAAATCTGAGGGTTAAAAATAGATATCCATTTAATAAAGTATTTTTTAACTAAAAACTACAATAAAGACCGGGTTATTGTGTATTTTAATTTTTTAAACATAAAGAGGACTTTTATACATTCTTTTCTGAAAATTTACTAAATTAAATGCAAAAAATAGAAATGAAATTTTATCAACCCCTTACTTTATGTACGAAAGAATCTAATAACTTGCTAGTGGGCGTTTATAATGGCTGAACATGTTAACATTATGGAATCCTTATTTTTCTTTATTAAACAATTTACTTTTTTTCTTGTCTTTATTCTTTAGATGCAGTATAGGCTTTGACGATGACTTCAAGACAGTGCAAAAATGATCCAAGCAAATTCTGCTACATATGTGGCGAATTAACATTTGCTAAAGAAAGGCGCAGCATTACAAGCCATATCAAGAAAGTGTACAAGGCGTACTTTCATTTTGATATAGGAGACCAAGACGTCATGGGCTCCTCATGCCTGTTGCCTTACATGTGTGAAAACATTGAGCGCATGGTATGCAAAAAAGAATGTTCACATGACTTTTGGTGTGCCAAGGATTTGGCGAGAGCAGAAAGATCATTCTAATGATTGCTATTTTTGTCAGCAAGACTATACGGGCTGTACAACAGCAAAAAAAGAGAAACATATTGTTTACCCAAATTTGCAATCAGCAATGCGCCCAGTTGAGCACTCAAAAGAATTACCTGTACCAAAACCCCCTGATCAGGAAATGTGGAGTTCAAGCAGTGGGGATGAACATTACAGTGATGAAACAGTAGAATTTTCTAATTCAGAAAGCAATAATAAACCAATACTATTTTCTTTTAACTTTAACTTTTAACACACATCTCACGAGAAAAGAAAAATGCGCCTTTGAGTCATTCAAGAAAGTTTGTGATAACTTCCTGGGAAAACATCGTTCAGAATACTATCTGCAAGTTGTGAATGATCTATTGCATCATTTTCATGATATGGGATGTAACATGTCTCTAAAAGTTCATGTGCTCCACTTTCATTTTGATCTTTTGCTGAGAATCTTGGCCATGTGAGTGATGAACATGGCGAAAGGTTGCATCAAGATATTTCATTAATAGAAAAACGTTTTAAAGGAAAATGGAACACTGGTATGTTGGTAGACTACTGCTGGAATTTAAAAAAAAGATGATGACACTCTACACAAGAAAGTTAAGAGGACAAATGTTGTTTAAACTGGTGAATTCGGTGTTTTTTTTTCAAAATAATTAATAATAAAGTACATGAAAATGGTACCTAATCCAGAGAAATAAATGTCAGATTTGGAATGAGCATACTTTTCTTACACCGAAACAGGTCTTATATGTCTTGTACTTTTTTTTCAATTCAAATTTGTTGCACAGTGTTATTTATGTGTAATAAATTTCTAACTTTGTTTTACATTCATTTCGAAATTTATTTCGAAAAATTCTGTTTTCTTTCAAAATACCTTAGCAATATTTTTCCTACCATCGAGAGATTTACATGTAACAAAAGACACGCACACACTAACACACCCACGAAATCACAGACCTATACCCCCTACACACATATATATGCATGTATATAATTATATATATATTTATATTTACATATATATATATATACTTAGTATCTTTTTAGATAAACTGTTAACTAATAGAATAGGCAAAAAATGAATGATAATAAAAATATAAGGAATTCTAAATGAGATGCAAATATATAAATGAAATTTACAGAGGCGATTGTAATTCAGATGTAAATGGAATTAGCTCTCAAGCGATGCTGTTTTAATCAGAAACCTGTCGTCACTAAGAAGTTATATCGGAAAAAAATTACGATACTTAAAATGTATTTTTCCTAACTTTATTCATTGTATGTTTTGCATTACTTTATTTGCCCTATGGATTCAGGCAATAGTATTGATATTTTATTTCCTTTGAAATATGATTAATATCTTATGTTTAGCTTCATTAAGCTTGAGTGTTAATAAACAGAAATTAACAGTGGCTAAACATAAAGTCACCTGTACAATACGATTTATTTTACAAAAGTTATTTAATATTTAATATTACCAGTACAAAGGAAAGGTTCTGCATAAAAACGAAGGTTTTTTTCCTACATGTAGTGTGTGTAGATATAATTAAAACAAAATCCAATAGAAACAAACATGTAAACGATGACTGTAAGGATAATGAGCAGCCGATGAATAGTCGCTGTTGATTCAAAATGCCAAATGTGTAGTCTCGGTAAGATACAGCAAGGGTTTTCATTACAGTAAAAATATAATTTTTTTTTTTTTGGCAATATTTCCTTTACAAATACATGTTTTGCTTCTGAAATCAAAATAAAAAAATATCGTTAAACCTAGGATTGCTCATTACTTAAAGGATTTGCTTCAAAGATGCAACTTACTTTTTCTTTCTTTTTCATGCACACACACAAACACATTTATACACACATGTATGCACACATGCATATATACAAATATATATATATATATATATATTGTACGATATATTATGTTAGTACATAAAGGTGATATAACTGCTTTTTTTAATTGCTCCTAATAATTTTATCCCTATATATATATATATATATATATATATATATATATATAAAATGAACTCATTTTTCCTCTATGATTCTGACCTTAAGAGGATTAAATATCAAGACATTTCATGCGAATATAAGATGCACAAACTCCAGCAAAATATCTGATGCGTGTTATAGGCATACTACCTCTTCACTTCCTCGATAATCGCAGATTCCTCTATTTTTTCTGGTGAGAGTTTACTGCCAAAATCACTTAAAATCAATTGAGGTAGTACACTCTTTTCTGTCTTATTAATTCATCCCCCACGCTACTACTTACGCCGTTTCCGGGATTGTTCACAAGGGGCAGTTACGAAGGAACATCGGTTTGGGTTTTCTTTACTTCGTAGTCGCTTAAAAAAACTGGATTGGAATTTTATCGTGACTTTCCGTTCTACGCTTTCTACTGGGTGAAAAGCACAATTCGAAGAGTTATTTATGCCATTTGTTTCGCATTATTTTATTTGGTAGTTGCTTGGAAAAACTGGAATGGAATTTTCACGTGAAACGCCCCATGCACTTAACCGAATTTAAGAATTGTTTACGCCATTTTCTTTTTTTTTCGCCTTATTTCTGTTTGTAGTTACTTAAAAAAACTGGAATGGAAGTTTAACATTCCTTTCCGTTCTATGGTTTCTACTGGACGAAACGCATCATGGGCTTAACCGAATTGAACTAATCTTTCATTCCATGATTTACTACAAACTGAATTGCTCTCCGAGTCTTACTCATAACACGTTTGCTTTAATACTTAGCAGCCGATATTCAGGTGAATGCACTTTCATATAACATTGCATTATACAACCTTTCACTTCATTCATGTTAACTTACTTACAATCACTAAACACAGTTGCAGTGCTTCGTGATGTAATTTAATTTAAACAAATTTAGTTCCTTTGGTTTGCCGGGTGGATAATAAATAGAGTTTCATTTATTTGCCATTTTTGGCCACTAATAGAACTGTGATTGTTTCCATTTTTTGGCACAAAACAAAAAAAAATAAATAAATAAAAATCATTTCCGGTTTATTTCGTTTCCTAAATAACGTCCGCTGTTTACATTTCCTTAAATTTTACTCCCGTCATATATTAGCTAAATCGTTTCATAGAGTAGTAAACTCATACAGTTCATTCAGTATTTGAAACGTTGAAATTATTTCTTTGTTCGGTAGCAGGGGGAGGGGCGAATTAAAACATAAACTGAATTGTGTCACCTTTTTTCAAGTTTAAAAGGCGATCAAATATCAAAAGTCAAACAACAAGAATATACAGTTCATTAGTTGAGTATATAACAATCTTTCACTTTTTACACAATAAATTTTTACAATATGCCACCAAAAAATGCTTCCCTTAGGCATAATACAATATCAGTTGCAACCAGAAGAAGAAGTCGACAATGGCGACATTATGAACAATCTCAGGAAAACACTTTTGGTACTTCCTTGAACGAAAACGCAAATCGAGATTATGGGTCACATCAGCAGGTAATTTTTAACCCAGGCAACGACCTTTTATTATTATTTTGTTTTGATTTACCCAAAACCACACACACCTCGAAAAAACCGGGCAACGCCGGGTACTCCCCCTAGTATTTTTTTATATACTAACGTGTATCCAGGGTGTTTTCCACAAACGGTATAAACACAACACCTTTTACACTGAGCGCAATGCTCCAAGCGAACTACAGTATCCTTCTCGTATATACATATATGTATATAGAGTATATATGGTGTTGGTATGCTTATATATATATATATATATATATATATATATATATAGAGAGAGAGAGAGAGAGAGAGAGAGAGAGAGAAATGTTACAATAAGTTTACTAAGGTAATCCAAATGGTAATCTTAAAATATATTATAAATATTAAAGAGTTAAATAAGTAAAATAAACTCAGCCAGATGTAAAAAGCTCAATAAAACCGAAAAGGAGATAGAGCTTATAATATTGGATTGAAATTGTAAATTCAACCGTTTTGGATTTTACCATTTTTGGATTTTTACCCTTCACCGGACTATCCATTCATGTGAAATCTTTTTATTATTTTCCTTTTGCCTCCTGTTCCCCTTACCTCACCCTTTTTTTTTTAACCAAGTAAGATCTTTGACTTACTTGTAGTTTCATTAAATACTTTTATATGCAAAATTCGATCCTGCATTTTGCTAATTCCTGCCCTCTGAGGAGAAGGAGAGTATTTTTCGAAACTCCGCGGATTAAGGACTATCCACTTATCTTGTGCTTCCTTTTTTAAAATCAAATATGTTTCTAACTCTTTTTCAAGATGTATTTTAACATATTTTATTAATCATTTGTTCATATATATATATATATATATATATATATATATATATATATATATATATATATATATAATTATAAATGGGATAAGTCACAGATTAGAAGTCAAGTGAATTGTCCTGTCAGATATTATATTGAGGTAATATCTCCGCATCTCCAATGCCTCTGGATTTCTTCTAAACTTCAACATCAATGGATCTTTACATTGCAGAAGAGGACAGGCATCTTATATACCCTTCGAAACTACGGTATGGCACAAGCAAATATTCTGGATATATCGGAGTACTCGATCACGTGTGATTTTCCCCTTGGATCACTACTCGTCCGACCTGGCAGTAATATCCCGGAAACTATTGAACTAATTCTGATATTGGATAAATAACTTCTAAAAGACATTTTCAATATATGTGCTGAGAAGCAAACTATTTGTTTATTCATTGCTGAACATTTTGCTAATTGCATTTCATTTCCTCTGATGATATGTGCTATTATTGAAAATCCATGAATTAAGAAAATAAATATAATATTTCTCTTTAAATTCCTTGTTTCAAGCAATATATTAACTTAAATATATATTTATATATATTTTAATCTACAGATTATATCTACTAATTATATGTATATATAAATATATATATGTATATATTTATGTACTATATATATATATATATATATATATATATATATATATATATAATTCTGGATTTATTCTCATTAAATGACGGGATTGCCCTCCGACCATGTCTTTTATGACTCTAAATCCCTATATATAATAAAAAGGGTGCAGTTCTTCTCCACTGGAACAAAACACGGTAGGTTTGCAAGAACAGACGCCACATACTAGTTTATTATATTTAAACTATTTTCAGCCACTTTATCTAACTCTTGGTCGCCGTTAGAGACACATCTTGTCGTTGAATTAAAACCCTTAATTACATCCTAGAAGAGGCAGCTTTAAAACCGCCGTCATCTACAGAGGAAGTAGTTTTAACTTTTCTCTCTCTAGCTACAGTAATCCTCCCGACCCCAGTCTACACATGGAAAATATATACACATGTTATCTATGGCCTCTAGTCACCCCTCTTAACTGGATTATAAACTCTTATATAAAGTATTAACTTTTTATTTCATTTACACGGTGTTGGAAGTGTGTAAGTGAGAAATAATTATTTAATGATTTCTCCCATACACACTTACAGTACTTCCCATTGGTGGCTATTACTCAACCAGCTTATTCGAGGAAGGATACCTTACTGAATAAACGAACACACTCTATTAATAAAACATGACCGCTAAATCGCCGGTTTCTTGCCTGTTTTATTTCCTTATCCTGACTATATTACTTAAATACTTCTACTGTTTTCCGTTGTACTTATTTTTTCCTGAAAAAGAAACACATCCGAAATCACGATATACCAGCAGGGGGGGGGGGGCGAATTATTTTGTAAATAAATACACACCTACACATAAAGACAGACAGACAAAATAATATCGACTGATTGGGAGACAGGAGGTAGGTAGATATACTGATACCTAGATATAAAATAAGAGACTGGAGGAGAGAAACAAAGAGCGAGAGAGGCAGAGAGAGAGAGAGAGAAAGGGGAGAGAAAGAAAGCGAGAGAGATATAAACACCTTTTAGAAAATATTAAACACTTTTATTTAGTTTAGACAAAAGCTTTTTTAAAACAATTCACATAGTTGTTTACATATTATATCGATTATTAATCAATATAATTGTTTTTGGCATTATAATGATTTATGACTAACAGCTATCAAAGATGAACGTAGGCGAAAACGTGGGTATATTTTTTACAAGAATGATAAAGAATGCAATCGATATGTATAAGCACAATATTATTTTATAGAAAATGAAGTTTCAAAAGTATTTAAAATCCAAAGTCATTTCTTGTCTACCTACGATATTTAGGGAATATTTGCGTTTTATCATACAAAATTATTTTCTAGAAAATACATCATTTTTACACAGGATTCACCGCTTCTCAAGGCCCAGATGTTAGACATTAGTCAATGTGATTATATCTTAATAAACGTAAGTAGTGAACATTTTTTGAATTGGATTACTAGGGGGATGGTTCATCGAGAACTTGTTTGCGTTGAACTTGAACACAATCAGATGGAAAGCAGGCAAACGGAAAAGAGTTCCACAGGCGTGCAGCTCTAAGAAAGAAGCTTTGTTCATGGAATCTACGTTTAGGCGTAAGCACAGATAAAGAGTGTGGGAAATTATTTATAGTGTTTTTTGTTAGACGAGTGTTTTTCGTGAAAGTTTGGCGAGGGAGACCAACAGATTGTACCTATTTACTATGCCTCCCCACGGGACAGAGTTAGACAGCAGGGTCGTTTTTTAACGTGGAGAAAAGGTACAAAAATAAAAATTGTCTCAGTCGTGAAGGATTTCTCCTCCACCGAAAGAGAACAAGGAATAGAAGTGCAGCATCTAAAGAACAGATACTACACTTTGATGTTGTCCCGAAGGCCAACAGATTGTATTTATTTGCTCCCCCACCGAGCAAATTAGGCACAAGGCCAATTTTTAATGTGAGGAGTCAAGGGAGGGGGAAGGGAAAAAAGGAGACCAGCTCCCGAGAGGAGGGAAATGGGAGCTGGTTAAGGGTCAAACATGTGGGGTTGCCCCCACATCTGGTCTTTGCTAGTCATAGCTAGTCCTAGCTAGTCATAGCTTGCAGTATCTGCCGGAACAGATACTACACTTTGATCCCGGCCCGAAGGCCAACAGATTGTAGCTCATACGATCACTCACCATAAAAATAACGATAAAGCAACCACACGCTAAAAACATCTATTCTGTGGGAAAGGGGTTGCAGGGAAGAGAAAAGGGCATTCTTAGCTAAGCTACGAAGTCTATTTTGAACTCTGTGAATGTCTTGTAAGCTCCTGTCCTGACGTACTTGGCTTTTAAATAGGTAGAGAATTGCCTCAGGAATGAGATATCAACTAGATAGGTAGAAGGACCCCACCATTTTCCTAGCGATCTTGGCAATGGACGATATACGTGTTCAATTTCAAATCAGGAGTAAAGATCAAGCCCAGAAGATTGCCAAAACATGAAGCCTCCCCAAGGCGAGAACCAGTCATTTCAATTAAGGCCAGATGGGCATCAAAGGGTTGATGATGTCAAGATAGAAGCTTGGTTTAAGATGCATTAAAAGTGTCCAGCCACTTATTTCCCCATTGTAGCACGCACTCAAGATTAGAGAGAGAATCCGGGAGAACTTGGTCGTTTACGGTCTTTGTTTGGCTACCATAGATGGTAGTGTCGTCAACAAAAATGTCTACGAATGATGTAAGGATGTGATTTGGAAGATCATTAATGTAGATCCGGAAGAGAGTTGGCCCCAAGATGGATCCTTGAGAGACTCCAACATTAATACTGAGAGCTTCGTATTTCTGCCCATCAACCATCGCTCTTATGAACCTATCAGAGATAAATGACTGAATAATTGAGAAAACATTTTCAGCTGGAGATATTGTCAAGTAGATCTTTAGGGCATAGCTTATCAAGTGCCTTTGATATGTCAGGAGCAACTGTCCTAGAGAGGAGCTTCCGTCGATAGATTCGCTAATCCTATGAGATATAATTGTAAGCACGCATGTTGTAGATTAAGCAGAACGGAAACCACATTGCATGTCGGTAAGAAGGTTATTTTTACCTGACTACTTCTCTATTTAGCACAGATTCCAGCAACTTACTGATGACGCACAGGGGGCTTATTGACCTGTACTGAGAGGGATATCAATTCTTAAATACAGGGCATACCAATGAGATTTTCCAAGGTGCTGAGAAGCATTTCTCTTTAAGACAAAGTTTAAATAACTTTGTAAGTATGTGCGCTAGTTCTGGTTAAGCTTTTGGGGCACTATAATTGGAATTCCGTTATGGGCAGTTGCTTTACTGGAATCAAGGTTTTCCATTAGCTTGGTAAAATCACATATATATATTTGTATGTCGCATAGAGTGTTTTTGGATACAGGAGGAAATACTGGGGGTTGCCGACATTGGTCGTAAAGGGCAGAATTAGCTGCAAAATTCTTGGCAAAGTGTTTGGCTTTGTCTGATGCCGATGAGATTACCATTCATGATAGTTGGGATAGAGCTCAGGATTCTGTTTTCTACTAACCAAAGTTGATCAGAAACGAGCCGCTGCTCCACTACGTTGAATTTGATAGACTTAGCATACAACTCTCCCGCGTTCTTCATTACTTTTTTACAGCGGTTGCTGGCGGTCATGAAAGCGGGTTTAGTCTCATTACATCTATTACGTTGGAATTGATTTTGAAAAATTATTAAAATAGAAATGATCATTTACTTACGTTATTAGTGACCTTCTTGAGTTTAAAAGAGCAATCGCATTTAAACTATCAGCAAATCAATAGTTTTTTTTATAAAAACTGATTATTATTGTTTTCCTACATTATTTGAGACCTATTTACGTTTAAACATAAAATACCGCATTATCATTGTACGCAAATATGTAATCGAATATTAATCAATATTGTTCACATTACTATTGTGACTTATTTGGGTTATTAAAAGACTAATATTTAATATAAGTTTTCGGGCAATGTAGATCCCGACGTGCCTTTTATTTCTTTTGTTACTGTTTTTTTATCTAGACCGACTCACAACCTATAACTAAAAATGGATCTTAAAGGTAAACACAGATATCTCGCTTGATTAAAGCATACGTTTATTCTAGATTTTCAGATGAGCAATTTGTCTAAATTAAAAATGCTTCACAAAGATTATAATGTTAAATTTAATAACGTCATTATTCAACATGTAATCATGTGATTTTTAAATTTAAAGGTGGAAGTACAGATCACTCACAAATCACCCTCCTCTAACATCTTAAGAATGGCTTTTAAAATAATGATATTACTATTGAAGCACGCCTACAAAAAATACGTAAGTACCCAACATTTACATTTTTCCTATCGACACTGCACACACACAATTTCAAAGTTGTTTCATAGTATTTGCGCGCGGGGATCATGACTACGATTATCAAAATTAAATTTTGGGGCAGATATTTTGATAATCGCCCCCCCCCACAGAATAGGGAGTTTATTACGAAAACAGTTCCTAACAAGGTAGGTTGACGGTATTTAGACTCAAAGTCATTATTCTCATTAGGATGTTGGGAGTGTCTATTTCAAAAGCTATTTCCTAACATGATTGGTTGGGGGTTGACAATACAAGCAACAGCCGTACATAAACTTTTTACGAGAGGTGGCATGCTTCCACCGGGCAACGCCGGTTAACGGGTCCTGCCAGTAATAAATTAAGTGTAGCGACTTAGGATAATTTTGTTTACCTTAATTTTATAAAGTTATACAATTCTCGTTTCAGTAAGCATTATGAACGAGGTCATTGAAATTCATGTTTTTATTTATTTTTGAATACATAACACCTGATATATATATATATATATATATATATATATATATATATATATATATATATATATATATATATATAAAGCTGAATGTGTGTGTGTGTCTAGTCACGAATAGGCTCCTATATGGGTGACTATTTTAAAAACTGATTACATATAATGATAGAAGAGTTATCGAGACACAGGAATAGGTATGTTTGATCTGGCAAAACGGTGGTCCATTAAAATTCTGGGGTCTGCGTTCGCGCCTGGTCCACAAAGTATGAAAATAAAAAATAAAAAAAATTAAAAAAAACGTTTACAAGTGTTTTTGGTATAGATGTACATAAGAATACTTTGATAAGTATGTTTTAACTGCAATACGGATGGTATAATAAAATTGTGGGTTCTGCGTTCGCGCCTGGCCTTCATAGAATGGAAATAGGCACAAACTTTTATAAATACTTTTCATATCTATCTGCGTAAGTATACTTTGATAATGTTGTGTCAGTTTGAAGAAATGTGGTATAATAAAATTACGGGGTGTTCGTTCGGACCTCACCTCCATATAATGGAAATATGTCACAAAGTTTAATAAGGTTTTTTTAATTATAGATCCCTAGAATATTGTGATAAGTGTTTCAGCGTGAACAGGTATGGTATAATAAATTATGGGGTTTATCTTTTTTATTTTTACTTGCATCAGATTTTGCTTTTGTTTTGATACCCCAAAATTCAACCCAAATTTACAACCCTTCCTTTTCATAAGCTATCATACTTTCATAAATCAGAGTCCATTTTCTGTATGCTGTTTCTGAACCCAGTCAACGACGGACATTTTTGCTAGTGTGTGTATATATATATATATATATATATATATATATATATATATATATATATATATATATATATATGGGGGTGCGTATGTGTTTGCACATGTGTGTAAGTGTGTAATAAACAGTCATCGAGGATGGCCCTTGTGGGGACAACTAACAAGTTGATAATATCCTTCCTTCGCTTAAAATGTTTTGAATGTACATACGTTTTCTACTACTTATTTAGTGTTTAACTGAATTCATTATTTACTATAGTGATACCATTATATTATTTTAATTGTATCTCCTATTGCTCCGTATTTTACTCCCTCTATACTTCTCTTAGTTATAATTGGTGGTTTAATTATCCTCTTTCCTCATTATTTATAAGCCAAAAGGTCCAAGGGGTCATTTTAAAAAGTATTGATAATATACTTAATAAAACTCCTATGAAAAAATTTCATAATGAATTTCTTCGAAGCCCACGTACGTAAGCACATTTCCATACAGTATATTTCGATTACATGAGTATTCTCCATTCTGTGTAGAAATGCGTAGTTTTATAAAAAAGACGTATTAACCGATTGTGCGGTGGCAAACCGGAAAAAAAACACGATCTTGCGAATGTAAACAGTGGATAGATATACGTCAGATTTCAAGATAAAATTGTATTTGCGAGAGCTAGAACACAAATATTGTTCATTCTCCTCTGTGCGTCATCATATGTCTGCATTTCGAATTAGTTTCCTAAAGCGTCATCCGTAATCATCTGAACAAAATACGTATTTGTTAAAAAGAAAAAAATGGAAAACAAACAACCATTATACAATGCCATCATTTTCATTTCAGCCAGATAACTGAATTGACTTACAAACACAAATCTATGAGAAAGAAAAGCATAGAAAGAAGAGTGTATATGAAACCGGATATCATCGCTTAACTAACTACTGAAAGCAATGTTTTATATATAATTTTCTATCCCGTTTTATCGTCTGAAATTAAAATATGGCTTCGTCATCGAAAGCACAAAGAATAAAACTGACCTTCCTATTTACGATGACGTAAATGATGACTTTTAGAACGATATCAAAGCATCCTTTTCATTCATAATAAAAACGTGTCATATATTGACTAACTCATTCATTAGAATTATATGATTTTTAAACAAATTGAACTTCCTTACACTCTCATTATTAAAAAAAATAATACTATAGCTGTATACGTACTAGACGACACGCCATTCATTGCGTCAATGTACGTACATTTTTAGTATTTCTGATCTTCCCGTTTTACTCATTTTTTCTTGTTTCCTTGTTTCATACTTTAAAGTTATATTTTATCAATGCCATTTTCACTGTGTTTACCTTACAACGTTTATACTACTATAATTGTCTATATTTTCCTATTTCATTTCACGCCAAATTCATACGTAGCCGTCAGGCATTGCATCTACTATTCATTTATAAACGTCATTTCTCGATCGCTGATGCTATTGCTGTTATGAATGATACTTTCTTGACTTATTATCTCCAGCCATGTCTAGTGCCATTCATAAATATCAGGGGAGCATTCTACAGAGAGAATTAAGCAATATTTATCAATAAACTTGAACAATCGTGCTTTTTTCATTGATATGTACTCACCATTGAAAATTATAATAATCCGTTTAAAGAGTGCACTAACTAAATGTTAAAATATGAAGCTGGCAGAACATACGGTTCTTTCATATTGTTGTTGCACTTGATGCCACTCACTTGCACATATGCACGTGATTATGAAATTGTTCTTTGGGCTTGCGGGTGTCTCCTAAATCCGATCAAAGCTCTGAAGTAATCTCGTGTGTGTTGAAACTTTGGAATGATTGTGAACTTGTGAGAGCTTTTTATAGTCTAAAGCTGGATATGTGAACCACATAAAGTCATAAGAAATACGAACTTATGTATCATTACCTCCACGATCTGATTGGACAACTTGCTTGTGTGGTGTGTGGCCGGATATGAATATTCGGCCACACACCACATATGCTGCATATGGTTGTGCACATAGAAACTATACCCCGGAGTTGTCCAGTTAACCCGATGCAGACACTCGGCTTTATGTGTTATCTTTGTTTCAGGCCATGGAAGTCAGCTGCTTGTTTGAAAAGCGACACACTTTTCATGATTTTAAAAGTTATAAAAATATGGCTTTGGGGACATCCACTACAATCGAAATAAGTGCCCCAGCTTTAGTCAATATTTACCGTTTCAACATCGCTATCGTCTGAGTCACCGACAGTTAGATGGACCAGGTTAAAAGTTAAACGACGTCATGCGTGGAATATTTAGTTTTCCACCTTCGCAAAAGCTAACAGCATAGGGTAAAGAGATTAGCTTTATTAGACTTAGTCTCTCAACGTCAACTTTTATTGAAAGGTTTACTACGTAGCACTTATCTGTACAATCTAAAAACAAAACCAGTTTCCATATGTCCAAATCTAATATATATTAAGTTTTAATACCAAACAATCAGTGTTAAGTTTCTTAGAGACTCTCCGTTCACACTAAAACAATGTTATTTATATATATATATATATATATATATATATATATAAATATATATATATATTTAAATAAGGGAGTAGTCACCAACAATGTGTATTTTTAAACATTATTTTTTTATTCAGTGTCTTGGTTTTTCATTGAGAATTATGTTTGGATCATTGTAATAATGTTTTTAGTCATTGCAATCGTTTACGCGCGTTTCAGACGTCTGAGATGCGTCCTCGTCAGAAATTATTTTCAAATGTGTAAAAATGGCGATTTTCGTAGTTAATTTGAAGTTTTTCCAAGGGGTGGAGGCTTGTAAGTGTTTATTATTCATTGGTATGCTGATTTTTTTTTTTTGCTTGTCCAGGGAGACGTTGACCTCGCTGTAGTCGCTATCTCTTTCTGCTAATGTTTTTTTCTTTTCCTTTAGGGTGGGGTAGGCTGTGTGTGTGTGCGTGCGTGTGTGTTTATGTGTGTGTGCGTGCGTGTGTGTGTTTGCTTTTATTGGTTTGGGAATGTGTATATTGTTTTAGTATTTTGGGGTTATTTGCTTCCTTAGGAAGGCGGCTGTGGTCCGAGGTCGTTACTAATGTGTATGTGTGGGGAGGGGGGACTGGCTCTTCTGAAATAAGGGTAGGGGTGCTTTCATTCTATTTTGATATTTATTTTTTGGATTCTTGGATTTTAGTATTGTGATTTTTCGTTTTAGTCTTATATTATGTTTGTTTAGAAAGAGGGGTGTATTTAAAATAGGGGATGTTTTAATGTTTCTATTTATTTGTCTCCCCATGAGGGTATGACCAGACCCAGGATAGGTTCCTAGTGTGGGGAAGATTTTGTTCCCCAGGGGGGGGGGCATTGGAGAGGGTGTAGGTATGGGAGAGGGATGATAGAAGGGATGATAGTCGTTTCAGTCATGAGGGGGTTCTCCTTCACTGACTGAGGAGGGAGCGAGGTGTTGATATTATACTATGGTTCTAGGTGTCTCCTAGTGGTGTTGGTTTCGAGGTTAAGTAGGGTTGGTATTGTTCAGTGTGTTGTATTAGAGATAGGGGTGTTATGTCTGTGTGTGGTTGTATGCGCGCACGTGTGTGTGTTTTAATGTGTCGGTTCTGATTTATGTGTGGGTGTGTATATGTGTATGTGTATGGGTGTGCATGCGAGTGTACCTTGCATTTCATGTTTTTGTGTGATGGTATTAGGTTCTGTTCAGTTCAGGAGTGAATCTGGTGATGAAGTTTTTTTCCTGTTTAAATAAATCAAAATAATTGTCTGTTTGGAAGATTGGCATTATTTTGAAGCTGTTTCCACTGCATGTGTGTACGTGTTTTGAAACATAGATGTGTCTGTTATCTGCAATTTTGATGTTGCTCTTATGTAAGGCCACTCTATTGCTGAAATTTTTGGTGGCGCCTTTGTAGGATTTGTTGCATGTTGTGCATTTTAAGGATCTAAATTGCACCTCCAGAAATGTAGTATATGCACTAAGTGCATATACTACATTTCTGGAGGTGCAGTTTAGATCCTTTTTTATTTTGAATGTTTGTGCTGGGTTTTTGAATGTGTATGTGTTACCTTCTATTATTATGTCACATACTCCACATCGCGGTGTGTTGCATTTTGTAACTCCTTTTGTAGTATATGGGACGAGTTTTGAGGAAGTTAGGATGTGTTTTAAGTTTTTGGGTTGGCGTTTGCTTTTTATTATTTTTGTTGTTTTAAGTATGTTGTTTAGTTTGTCGTTCTGATTGAGGAGGATAAGGTTTTTTGTTATCTGTGTGAATAGTTCTGGGTTGTTTGTGTTGTGTGTAGAGACGTATGTTAGAATTTGTTCTTTGTTGTGTTCTTTTGGGGTTCTTAGTTGGTCTATTCAGCCAGTTCAATACCTTTCTGTATTAGTGGTAGTGGGTATCCTCTTTTCCGCAGTGTTATGTGTAGTTCATTCAGTCTAGTTGAACGGAGGTGTATGTCTGTTACTATGGTGCAGACTCTACGTGCTAGGGAGTAGGGTATTGATTTTAGACAGTTTTTTGGATGGTGGCTTTTGAAGTGGAGGTATTGTTGAGTGTCTGTGGGTTTGTGGGAGATGTCTGTGATTATGTTGTTGTTTTTTATTGTTACTAGGATGTCTAGCAAAGGTAGTTCTGTGGGGCTTTGTTCTAGTGTGAAGTTTATTTTTGGGTGTAGATTTTGTAGCAAAGTGTGGAGTTCTTTGATATTCCCCCATGAAGTTCTCCATAGGAGGAAGCAGTCGTCTAGGTATCTTTCCAAGATTTTATGAAGTGTTTTTATATTGTGCCCGTACTTTTGCTCTATCCTTTCATAAAGGGTATCTTCTAGGAAGGCGAGATAATAAAGAAAAAAAACGCTGGGCGTTCATAGACCCATATGCATATTCACAACGAGACATATATTTATATATATACATATACATGCACACATATAATAAACATAGACGCACTAACATGCACATAAGCATACGTACACAAATACTAACATACATACGTATACTTATATATATATATATATATATATATATATATATATATATATAAATAAATAATTTTCAAATATTTAATTTCTAAAATTGAAACACGACTAATGGGTCAACGAGTACATTTACGAACCCTTTTTTCGACACACAAGAATTAACTTACAAACAGACACACTTGATTAAACTTGATGATCAGTTCAACTCCCCCACCCACTAACACAACCTAGTGTTCTTGTAAAATACGGCACCATTTAATAATTTCAAATTAAACTTGTCTATAAATCAAGTATTGGAAATTATGGGTTGAATACCAATTCTCCATTTTCATCCTTATTTTTATAGTCCTTTACTAAAGAGCTCAGTTTTATTTTTTTTATATTGCGTCGAATGTACAGGGTTGCCTGATCAAGTCTTATTGACTGAAAAAGGTGGCCTATTGTAGCGAATAAATGTAACTGTTTACCTTCGAATAAATAAATGTTGCGCTTGTTATCGGGCATTATCTAACAACATTGGTGTATTCATTAGTTCCTATGTTTTAACATCTCAGCCTGATTATATATATATATATATATATATATGTGTGTGTGTGTGTGTGTGTATGTGCGTATATATATATATATATATATATATTTATATATAAACTACCACTTAAATCATTTTTATATATCGATATATCTACTGTATTTTGGGTTTTTAAGACGCACATGTATATGCGTAGAAGCTAAAATAAAAAAATAAAATACGCGTGTGTACCAAAATAGAAGTAAATCCTTTTATTGCATTAGATTTTCTTTTATGTTTTAGAACAAAGAATACAATTAATGAGATTTATGCAATTAATAAAATGTATTGCATTAATTTGCGAATAATTCTGCCTATGAAAAAATCATTACTGTATAGAGTGTAGTATCCTCATTTTGTTTAAGTTATGGTTGTCTTGATTAATTATGTAAACAGTTTATTTGTGTACGCGTGTGCACCATATATATATATATATATATATATATATATATATATATATATATATATATATATATATATGTAGGAGAAACACACATGTACACACATATATACTTATGCATTTATATACACACACACACACACACACACACACACATATATATATATGACAAATGGAATATTAAAAAATGCACACACATATATATATACATGGAAATGGATATATATATATATATATATATATATATATATATATATAATATTATTGAAGAACACGGAGTTATGCTGTTTTACATTTTTCCTTTCTATCTTCTCCAATCTCTGAATAGTCCGTTTAGTGTTCTTCTCGAAATTGTATATGTTGGATCCATAATCGCGAGCGCTTTCGACAGAAGTACTTCTATCATCCTCAGGCAAGAAATAAAACTAGCCATTAGTAATCTGAATCAAATTAGTAACATTCTAGAACCTTATCAACCTGTTAATATATATTACCGTAATCAGTTACACAAGAACTCAAAAATCGATGAGAGTATTCTTAAAAGCATAATCCGTAGATATGTAACTCCCAATAATAATTTTAAAAAAATAAAATGTATTATATATTATAAAAAAAATACAGACAACAAGCCCTTGTAATGAAAAAGAACATTTCGCAAATAAACGACCTGCTGGAAGGGACCAATGTAGGTTACAAATTAAGCTGCCCAATAGGACAGTGTATCTTCAATATTAGTAGCTATGTTGGTTCAACAACTAAAACATTGTCGCGAAAATTGACTCTCAACCTCTCTGACTCTAGCTCCATGTCACAACATTTGAAGGGACATGCCTTCCAACATTCGGAATTTCGAAGAATTATTGTAGAAAATACAAGAGTATGTCAGAGTGAGAGAAATGTAAATAGGTTAAGAATACTCGAAGCATTGTACAAAGAAGTCTCAAATAAATAATATTAATTATGAGTACAGCCGGAATGTTTTGAAATTTTTGGTATAAATTTTTGAATATGTATATGTGTTTATATATATAAATATGTTTAATATATGTAAAAAAAAAAAAAAAGAAAAAAAAATGCCCGCCCACCTAACTTGTAACAAGCTACCAGGGGACTAGGAAAAATGTATATATGTAAGTAAATTTAAAAACAATTTCTACATTTATTTCTAAAAAATACCTGAGGATGATAGAAGTACTTCTGCCGAAAGCGCTCACGACTATGGATCCAACATATACAATTTTGAGAAGAACACAAACGTGCTATTCGGAGATTGAAGAAGATAAAAAGGAAACATGTAAAACAGAATAACTCCGTGCTATTCAATAATATTTGTCTAAATGAGAAAATGCTTCTTAATATACACAATATATATATATATATATATACTCGGGTTTTTTTTTATATTCAAAAGTAATGGACTAATGAATTCAACGAGGTTGTTAGATAGTGCTCAATAAAAAGAGCTGATAATACTTGTTTATTGTTATATAAACATGCTCACATCCCGCTGCTACAAATAGCCACTTGTTTCAATCAAACAACAGATATCATCAGGCAGCGACTTGACTATTCAAAAGTTCAATGAATAACCTTTCATTGAACTTTTGAATAGTCAAGTCGCTGCCTGATGATATCTGTTGTTTGATTGAAACAAGTGGCTATTTGTAGCAGCGGGATGTGAGCATGTTTATATAACAATAAACAAGTATATATATATATATATATATATATATATATATATATATATATATATATATATATGTGTGGGTGTATGTGTATATATATATGAAAAAAATAGCCTATAGAAAAAAATTCTGTAAGGCTAAAATAAAAACATACACCAATAGCTGCTACTTTACGCATGCACATTCGTAATGCCCTCGTTCGACTTACACCAGCCTAATTTGATTTTTTTTTTACTTTCACACTTTTGTACAGATTTCACCCGGCTTAATCCCAAATATAAAATGTCGCATTAATCCGAATACTATATATATTAAGTTTCATGTCTGTAGACCAAATACTGACAGAGCAATTAAGTAGGCAATATTATATATATATATATATATACATGTATGTATATATATATATATATATATATGTATATATTCTTATTCTTCATCATGATGTTGAATGGAAGAATTTTAAGTTAAGTTCACTTGATGTTAGCTGTGTTTTTCTTATGTTAAATGTAACACGTCTCTTATTTGATTATATGTATATATATATATAGAAAGAGAGAGAGAGAGAGAATGAAAGAGAGAGAATGAAAGAGAGAGAGAGACTTACATAAATATATATAGAAAAAGGTTGGTATTTAATATAAGCGTTTTACGGAAATATTACGCAAGTACAAATCATGTAGACCATCTGCATCTAAGGAAATGGAATAGTTATCGTAAGATGATCATTCTATAAGACAACCGAAAACCTTATAAGGAATTACTTAAAATCAATGTTTAAAAGAATATGAAAATTAGCTAGATTATTTGCTTGTGAATGCAATTTCACAACCCATATACAACAAACGGTATCTTTTAATAGTTTTTAATATGAATATAAATACACAAAACATCTACATTTATAGGAGTATCATTCAAACACTACCCTGTTTGAATATATGGTTAAGTGGCGGTTTTAGTAATTTAGAATTGCTTTACAGCTTCAAAGCTCATTTTCCACCAAATTTCAAGCAATTATTACCGTTTATAGGTTACCTACTCAGCTATATTGTGAAAAAAAAGTTAATTTCCTTTCAGTAAAACAAAAGATATGATAAATTTACTAGTGTTCAAAATCGTAAAAAAAACGTAAGGAGGTGAGCGACTTCTTTCTGACTGGTATCCATAGAAACTATGTCACTTCAACGACTAGTGTTTCTACTAACTAACCGGTCTCGCGAAAAGAGAGGTAACAAGTAAGACAGAGAGAATGAAAGCAGACTGGGGGGTAAATAAGACTGAAATTAAACAAAGTACACCCACACACATATACATATATATATATATATATATATATATATATATATATTTATATATATATATATGTGTGTGTGTGTGTGTGTGGGTGGGTGTGTTTTTGTGCATGTGTATTTTTTCATATGCCATTTTTTGCATATGTTTATGGGTAGTAAATAAGACTGAAATTAAACAAAGAACAATTGAATTTACTGGAAACCTGAAAATAGCATGAATTACAATAAAAATTGCGAGCATGAAAAGTACTATGGTTAAGCTTAAATACGAAAAGTAAAGGACTAATAGTCTACTAAAAGATATAATAAATTCATAACTTAAAATATTGCAGCATTAAGATTTTTTAATTAAATTCATAACATTATATGATGCTGCAATATTTTCAGTTATCAATTTATTATATTTTTAATACAATATCTTGTCCTTTTCTTTTCCAGTTTTAACAACTGGTCCTTTACTTTTCCATGTTTAAGCTTAACCATATTTCTTTTCATGCTTACATGTTATTATATATATATATATGTGTATTTAGTAGAAATGGTAATTAATAAAAACTGAAGAAAGTGCTCAATACTGTTGTAGAGCAAATATGCGTTTTATTTTTTATTACCGTATCTTTCTGTTAAGTTACATTAATGTTTCAACTACCCGGCTGTTTTTGGCCGACTGTAGCTTGCTCAGACTTTTACAGAACTGTTCGTTGTTATGGGACGAAATAGTGAAAGAGTAAACAGGGGAAGGGTGCGAGGGGAGCGGGGGAAAACGAGGAAGGGAACAAGGGGGAAAGGTGGGAGCGGATGCTTGGTATGTTGGTAATGTTCTAGTTTTTGAGTTTAAGGAACTTGTTGGGGAGGATCTGGGAAATAATTTCTGGTGTGGCTAAGGGCATAGGGATACATGGATGGGAGAAGGGGAATATGTGGGGGTAGGAGGAGGAGGAGGAGGTTACGTTAAAATTCGAATCTTAATGTTAAACTTTTTAGCGTCTAGTTGGTGAGATGATTTCTTGGTAAGTATGTCTTGCCCTGTTGGGTGTTCGGTTAGGTTCAGAGGCGGGGGGTATTATTCGGTTTATTTATTTATTTTTTATTTGTTGTTAATTGTTTGGAGAGGGTTAGCTAGCAGTCACGTGCACACATATATACTTAAAGAAACGTTCACATGTACACATACATCTCCGCTCTGGCATACAAATATATGCACATATGTTCGCATGCATGCATATACACCCGCGTCGCTCTCGCTTAGGTCAAAATTTCCTTAAGATGCTAAAATTGGGTTCGTGTGAGCAAGCATGGATGCGCTCATACACAGATACATACACAAATCGACGCCCCTACCCCCAAGGACACGTGTACACGGCCCATGCGCGCATATTGATTCAGGCATACCTACATCCCTACGCATACATGCAAGCGCATGTGCACACATATAACAATACTCGTGAACACATACATCGACATATATACACAGCTGCACGCTCTCACACACGTGCGCATGTATGCATGTGGATGCAGGTATGCCTTAATCATTATATATGTATATATATATATATATATGTATATATAAGTAATGTGATTGATAATTTAAAATTTAAAAATGTAAATAATAATTAAATAAAAATTCCGTTTCATAAGAAGGAACAACAACAAAATCAATTATCTGTACGATCGTTTCGGAAAACAATGCTTTTTATTGTGGTATACATCAAGTTACGTACAATAATTCACAGCAAGCAAAACCGGCGAAGTCACCACCCCACAAGCAAATCGAAATAAGATTTGATAAAAATTCATCTGCCTCACTTTTAATGCTAGGTTTATTTACGGTGTCTTTTAAATTCAATAAAAAACCCTTCAAAAATTGCTGACGAGGAGACCTTGCTTATTAAAAAACTATATGTAATTATTGTACGTAACTTGATGTATACCACAATAAAAAGCATTGTTTTCCGAAACGATCGTACAGATAATTGATGTTGTTGTTGTTCCTTCTTATGAAACGGATTTTTAATTTAATTATAATTAAGATTACTAATGTTAACTTCATAAGGCATTTTCTTTATTTACTTACATTCCACGTTATTATATTTTTAGGGATTCAATTTTGTTTGAGAACATATATTTTTAGTATTTTAGGTATCATTAATTTGCACTTTACTTAGCTCTTACTCTTTTAAGGTTTCATCTTCCATGTCTGTCATTGTCGTGAAATCGCATGTTCTTTTTATATGCTCATAATATCCCCTCGTTATCCTTTCATTTCTCACATTTTTCATCCATGTTTGTTAAAGTCGCATGCACTATTAAAGAGAAAGAGTATATTGCTATTGTCTAATTAAAATGGGGTTGCATTACGAACATAATACAACTTTACGCGGAGAAAGAAAAATAACCGGCAATATAGAGACAGTCGTAGATATTTAATATGATTATCAAAGGAGATACAGCGTCAGAAACCAGAATTTCGGAAATCCTCCTTTAATTTCTTAATTGTCATTCGAAACTTACTTTATTTCATACAAGCCAAGGAAATTTGTGAGATAATTCTGTCAAACCAAGAACATATTTTGTATATTGTTTGATTGCGTTGTGCTTTGATTTTTCCCCAGAGGGCAATGCTCACAGGAATACTTACTCCTTCGAGATTGTGTTAGTCTTATGTTTCTTGCATGTATTTATTTTTCATGTCTGCATATAGCTATAAATATTTATTATATATTTGATATTCATTTGTCTTCTAAATATGCAGTGTGCATTTTTCCATTAAAAGTAACTTACATTCGGCTATTAATATTTGACATTTTAAAATTTACTTACAAATAAAAATTAATTTGTAGATACATCCTTTTACATATTATAAAAATAGTTCTCTTCCAACTGTTATTGAATGTAGATTCAATTAATTGATGGAATATTTAATCGAAAATATTTCTACTTGAAAATGTGTTTATATCTTATTTTCATCGGAAACATTATTATTTATATTTTTTGCATATATAAACGTTGACTGTTTAACATGTATTTGTATTAATATATACATGTTAACTATTACACACGTATTTGTATTAATATATAAATGTTAACTATTAAACAAGTATTTGTATTAATATATAAATGTTAACTGTTAAACAAGTATTTGTATTAATATATAAATTTCAACTGTAAAACATGTACTTGTATTAATATATAAATGTTAAGTATTAAAAAAGTAGTTGTATTAATATATAAATGTTAACTATTAAACAAGTATTTGAATTAATATATAAATGTTAAGTGTTAAAAAAGTATTTGTATTAATATATAAATGTTAACTGGAAAACGTGTATTTGTATTAATATATAAATGTTGACTATTAAACAACTATTTGTATTAAAATATAAATGTTACCTATTAAACAAGTATTTGTATTGATATATAAATGTTAACTGTTAAACATGTATTTCTATTAATATATAAATGTTAACTGTTAAACAAGTATTTGTATTAATATATAAATGTAAACTGTTAAACATGTATTTGTATAAATATATAAATGTTAACTTCTAAACAAGTATTTGTATTAATATATAAATTTTAACTGTTAAAAATGTATTTGTATTAATATATATATATATCAACTGTTACACATGTATTTGTATTAATATATAAATGTTAATTGTTAAACATGTATTTGTATTAATATATATTTGCAACCTGTTAATCAAGTATTTGTATTAATATATAAATTTTAACTAGAAAACGTGTATTTGTATTAATATATAAATGTCAACCGTTAAACATGTATTTCTATTGATATATAAATGTTAACTGTTAAACATGTATTTGTATTAATATATAAATGTTAACATTTCAACATGTATTTATATTAAAATATAAATGTAAAATGTTAAACAATTATTTGTATTAATATATAAATTTAAAGTGTTAAATCAGTATTTCTATTAATATATAAATTTTAACTGTTAAACATGTATTAGTATTAATATATAAATATAAACACTTAAACGAGTATTTCTATTAATATATAAATGTAAACTGTTAAACACGTATTTGTATTAATATATAAATGTTAACTGTAAAACATGTGCGTGTATTAATATAAAAATAGAAACTGTTTAACATGTAGTTGTATTGATTTATAAAGGTTAACTGTTACACATGTATTTGTATTTATATATACATGTTAACTGTAAAACAAGTATTTGTATTTATATATACATGTTAACTGAAACACGTGTATTTGTATTAATAAATAAATGTAAACTGTTAAAAAAGTATTTGTATTAAAATATAAATGTTAACTGTTTAACATGTATTTGTATCAATATATAAATATTAACTGTTAAATAAGTAAGTGTATCAATATATACATGTTAACTCTTAAACATGTATTTGTATAATTATATATAAATGTTAACTGTAAAATATGTATTTGTATTAATATATAAATGTAAACTGTTAAACAAGTATTTGTATTACTATATAAATGTTTAATGTTAAACACGTATCTGTATTAATATATAAATGTTAACTGCTAAACAAGTATTTGTATAATTATATAAATATTAAGTGTTAAACAAGTATTTGTACTAATATATAAATGTTAACTGTTAAACAAGTATTTGTATAAATACATAAATATCTACTGTTAAACTACTATTTGTATTAATATATAAATGTTAACTGTTAAACATGTATTGGTATTAATATATGAATGCTAAACGTTAAACAAGTATTAATATATAAATGTTATCTGTTAAACATGTATTTGTATTAATATATAAATGTTAACTGTTAAACAGGCATTTGTATTAAAATACAAATGTTAACTGTCAAACAAGTATTTGTATTAATATATAAAAGTAAACTGTAAAACGTGTATTTGTATTGATATATAAATGTTTACTTAAAAACAAGTATGTGTATTAAAATATAAATGTAAACCGACAAACATGTATTTGTATTAATATATCAATGTTTACTGTTAAACAAGTATTTGTATTAATATATAAATTTGAACTGTTAAACAAGTATTTCTATAAATATATAAATGTTTACTGTTACATATGTATTTTTATTAATATATAGATGTTAACTGTAAACAAGTATTTGTATTAATATATAAATATTAACTGTTTCACAAGTATTTGTATTAATATGTAAATATTAAGTGTTAAACAAGTATTTGTATTTATATATATGAGTTAACGGTTAAACAAGTATTTGTATTAATATATAAATGTTTACTGTTAAACGTGTATTTGTAATTATATATAAATATTGACTGTTAAACAAGTATTTATATGATTATATAAATATCAACTGTTAAACAAGTATTTTATTAATATATAAATATTAAGTGTTAAACAAGTATTTGTATTAGTATATAAATGTTAACGATAAAAAATGTATTTGTATTAATATATAAATGTTTACTGTTACACATGTATTTGTATTAATATATAAATGTTAACTGTTAAACAAGTATTTATATTAATATAAAAATGTTTACTGTAAAACGTGCAATTGTATTAACATGTAAATTTTATCGGTAAAACAAGTATTTGTATTAATATATAAATGTTAACTGTTAAACAAGTATTTGTATTAATATATAAATGTTAACTGTTAAACAAGTATTTATATTAATATATATTTTTTTCTGTTAAACAAGTATTTGTATTAATATATAAATGTTAACGGTTAAACAGGAATTTATATTAATATATAAATGTTTACTGTTACCCATGTATTTGTATTTATATATAAATGTTAACTGTTAAACTAGTATTTATATTAATATATAAATATTAACTGTTAAACAAGTATTTGTATTAATATATAAATGTTTACTGTTACACATGTATTTGTATTAATATATAAATAATAAGTGTAAAACACGTATGTGTATTAATCTAGAATTTTTTTACTGTAACAAATGTATTTGTATCTATATATAAATGTTAACTGTTAAACAGGTATTTGTATTTATATATAAATTGGTACAGTTAAACAAGTATCTATATTGATATGTAAATGTTTACTGTTACACATGTATTTGTATCAATACATAAATGTTAACTGTTAAACAAGTGTTTGTATTAATATATAAATATCAACGGTTAAACATGTATTTGTATTAATATATAAATGTTAAATGTTAAACAAGTATTTGTATTTATTACGAAATGTTTACTGTTAACATGTATTTGTATTAATATATAAATGTTAACGGTTTAACAATATTTATATTAATATGTAAATGTTTACTGTTACACCTGTATTTGTATTAATATATAAATGTTTACTGTTACACATGTATTTGTATTAATATATAAATGTTAACTGTAAAACAAGTATTTGTATTAATATATAAATATTTACTGTTAAACAAGTATTTGTATTAATATAGAAATATTAAGTGTTAAACAAGTATTTGTATAAATATATAAATGTTTACTCTATCACATGTATTTGTATTACTTTATAAATGTTAACTGTCAAACAAGTATTTGTATTAATATATAAATATTACCTGTTAAACAAGTGTTTGTATTAATATATAAATGTTAACTAATAAATGTGTATTTGCATTTATATCATAATGTTAACTTTTTGATATGTATTTGTATTAATATATAAATGTTAACTGTAAAACATGTAATTGTATTAATATATAAATATTAAGTTTAAAACAAGTATTTGCATTAATATATAAATTTATAATGTTAAAAGTGTATTTGTATTAATATAGCAGTGTTAGCTATTAAACAAGTATTTATATTAATCCATAAATGTTAACTTTTAAACAAGTATTTGTATTAATATATAAATGTTTACTGGGGAAAATGTATTGGTATTAATATAAAAATGTTAACTGTTAAACATGTATGTGTATTAATATATAAATATCAAGTGTTATACAAGTATTTGTATTAATATATAAATGTATACTGTTAAACATGTAGTTATATTAACATATAAATATTAATTGTTAAACATGTATTTGTATTAATATATAAATGTTAACTGTTCAACAAGTATTTCTATTAATATATAAAAGTTTTACTGTAAACAAGTATCTGTATTAATATATAAATGTTAACTGCTAAACATGTATTTGTATAAATATATAAATATTAACTGTTTAAAACGTATTTGCGTGTATATATAAATGTTCACTTTAAAACAAGTATTTGTATTTATATATAAATGTTTACTGTTAAACAACTCAATGTATTAATAAATAACTGTTAACTGGTAAAAATGTATTTGTATTAATATATAAATGTTAACTGGCAAACATGTATTTGTATTAATATATCAATGTTAACTGTCAAACAAGTATTTGTATTAATATACAAATTTTAACTGTTAAACATGTATTTGTATTAATATATAAATGTAAACTCTTAAACAGTATTTATATTAATATAAAAATGTTTACTGTTAAACATGTATTTGTATTAATATATAAATGTGAAATGTCAAACAACTATTTGTATTTATATAGAAATATCAAATTCTAAAAAAGCATTTGTATTAGTATATAAAATTTCACTGTAAAACATGCATTTGTATCATTATATAAATATTAATTGTAAAACAAGTATTTGTATTAATATATAAATATTAACTGTTAAACAAGTATTCGTAATAATATATAAATGTAAACTGTTAAACATGTATTTGTATTAATATGTAAATGTTAACTGTTAAACAAGTACTTGTATGTTTGTATGAATGTAAACTGTTTAACATATATGTGTAGTAATACATAAATTTTAACTGTTAAACATGTATTTGTGTGAATATACAAATATTCAGTGTAAAATATGTATTTGTATTCATATATAAATGTTAACTCTAAAACAAGTATTTGTATGTACATACAAATGTTAACTGTGTAACAAGTATTGTATTAATATATAAATGTTTACTGTAAAACGTGTATTTGTATTGATATATAAATTTTACCTCTTAAACAAGTAGTTCTATTGATATATAAATGTTAACTGTTAAACATGTATTTGTATAAATATATAAATGTTAACATTTAAACATGTATAGTATTAATATATAAAGTTTAACTGTTACACAATTATTGGGATGAATATCTAAATGTTAACACTTAAACGAGTATTTCTATAAATATATAAATTTTACTGTTAAACATGTATTTGTATTAATATGTACATGTTAATTATTTAACGAGTATTTGAATTAAAATATAAATGGAAACAGTTAAACACGTATTTGTATTAATATACATTTGTTAACAGTTAAACATGTATGTGTATTAATATATAAATATAAACTGTAAAACATGTATTTGTATTAATATATACATGTAAACTGATAAACATGTATTTGTATTAATAAATAAATGTTAACTGTTTAACAAGTATTTGTATTAATATATAATTGTTAACTGTTAAACATGTATTTGTATAAATATATAAATATTAACTGTTTAAAACGTATTTGCGTGTATATATAAATGTTCACTTTAAAACAAGTATTTGTATTTATATATAAATGTTTACTGTTAAACAACTCAATGTATAAATAAATAACTGTTAACTGGTAAAAATGTATTTGTATTAATATATAAATGTTAACTGGCAAACATGTATTTGTATTAATATATCAATGTTAACTGTCAAACAAGTATTTGTATTAATATACAAATTTTAACTGTTAAACATGTATTTGTATTAATATATAAATGTAAACTCTTAAACAGTATTTATATTAATATAAAAATGTTTACTGTTAAACATGTATTTGTATTAATATATAAATGTGTAATGTCAAACAACTATTTGTATTTATATAGAAATATCAAATTCTAAAAAAGCATTTGTATTAGTATATAAAATTTCACTGTAAAACATGCATTTGTATCATTATATAAATATTAATTGTAAAACAAGTATTTGTATTAATATATAAATATTAACTGTTAAACAAGTATTCGTAATAATATATAAATGTTAACTGTTAAACATGTATTTGTATTAATATGTAAATGTTAACTGTTAAACAAGTACTTGTATGTTTGTATGAATGTAAACTGTTTAACATATATGTGTAGTAATACATAAATTTTAACTGTTAAACATGTATTTGTGTGAATATACAAATATTCAGTGTAAAATATGCATTTGTATTCATATATAAATGTTAACTCTAAAACAAGTATTTGTATGTACATACAAATGTTAACTGTTAAACAAGTATTGTATTAATATATAAATGTTTACTGTAAAACGTGTATTTGTATTGATATATAAATTTTACCTCTTAAACAAGTAGTTCTATTGATATATAAATGTTAACTGTTAAACATGTATTTGTATAAATATATAAATGTTAACATTTAAACATGTATAGTATTAATATATAAAGTTTAACTGTTACACAATTATTGGGATGAATATCTAAATGTTAACACTTAAACGAGTATTTCTATAAATATATAAATTTTACTGTTAAACATGTATTTGTATTAATATGTACATGTTAATTATTTAACGAGTATTTGAATTAAAATATAAATGGAAACAGTTAAACACGTATTTGTATTAATATACATTTGTTAACAGTTAAACATGTATGTGTATTAATATATAAATATAAACTGTAAAACATGTATTTGTATTAAGATATACATGTAAACTGATAAACATGTATTTGTATTAATAAATAAATGTTAACTGTTTAACAAGTATTTGTATTAATATATAATTGTTAACTGTTAAACATGTATTTGTATTAATATAAAAATGTTTACTGTTAAACAAGTATTCGTATTAATATATAAATGTTAACTGTAAAACATGTATTTGTATTAATATACAAATGTTAACTGTTAAACAAATATGTTATAATATATAAATGTTAACTGTTTAACATGTATTTCTATAAATATATAAATGTGTACTGTAAAACTGTAATTGTATTAATATATAAATGTTAACTGTTAAACATGTATTTGTATTAATATATAAATGTTAACTGTTAAACATGTATTTGTAGTAATATATAAATGTCAACTGTGAAACAAGTATTTGTATTAATATATAAATGTTAACTGTAAAACAAGTATGTGTATTAATATTTAAATGTTAACTGTAAAACGTGTATTTATTTAATTATATAAATGTTGACTATTAAACAAATATGTGTATTAATATATAAATGTTAACTGACAAACATGTATTTGTATTAATATATCAATGTTTACTGTTAAACAAGTATTTATATTAAAATATAAATTTTAACGGTTAAACAAGTGTGTATTACTATATAAATATAAACTCTTAAACAGTATTTTTTTAAATATAAAACTGTGTACTTTAATCATGTATTTGTATTTATATATAAATGTTTACTGTTAAACAAGTATTTTTTAATATATAAATAGTCACTGTTAAACAAGTATTTGTATTAATATATAAATGTTAAATGTTAAACTTGTATTTGTATTTATATATAAATGTTAACTGTTTAATATGTATGTGTATTAATATAAAAATGTAAACTGTTAAACAATTATTTGTATGAATGTATAAATGTTAACTATTAAACAAGTATTTGTGTGAATATGTAACTGTTTATTCTTAAACATGTACTTGTATTAATATATAAATGTTAACTATTAAACAGGTATTTTAATTAATATATAAATGTTAACTGTTAAAAACGTATTTGTATTAATATATAAGTGTTAACTTTTAAACGTGTATTTGTATTAATATATAAATGTTAACTGTTTAACAGTTATTTGTATTTATATATAGATGTTAACTGTAAAACGTCTATGTGTATTAATATATAAATGTTTACTGTTTAACATGTATTTGTATTAATATATAAATGTTTACTGTTAAACAATTTTTGTATTAATATATAAATGTTTACTGTTAAACAAGTATTTGTATTATTACATAAATGTTAACTGTTAAACAATTATTTGTATTATTATATAAATGTTAATTGTTAAACAAATATTTGTGTTAATATATAAATGTTAACTGTTAAACAAGTATTTGTATTAATATATAAATGTTAACTGTAAACCAAGTATGCGTATTAATATATAAATGTTAACTGTTAAACAAGTATTTGTAATAATAAATAAATGGTAACTGTTAAACATTTATTTGTATTAATATATAAATGTAAACTGTTAAACCAGTATTTGTATTAATATATAAATGTTAACTGTTAAACATGTATTTGTATTAATATATAAATGTTAACTGTTGAGCAAGTATTTGTATTGATATATAAATGTTTACTGTTAAACAGTTATTTGTATTAATATATAAATGTTTACTGTTAAAAAAGTATGTGTATTAATATATAAATGTTAACTGTTAAACAAGTATTTGTATCAATAGATAATGGTTACTGTATTTGAAAACTAGCATTGTCCGTTCTTTTATAATTTCGTGCACAAAGACCGATAATTATTTTGGATTTTAACGCAGAGGAGATCTGTGTGTACATGTTTATGTGTTTCTACAGATTTTGAACCGAAGGAGGTGAATTCTATGAAAGAGTATTATTGCTTCATGTGGGGAGGATCTGCTTAATTACTCTTTCGCTGCCTTCATAAGTTAAACGTCTCTTTTATTCTATTGAGTTAACCCCAATTTTTTTTACCTTGCTTCTTTTTTTTCACAGTCGATCTCTTCCTGTCCTATCGTCATTGTAATAACATATCTTAATTAAACTTCTATCTGTGACTTTTCGTGTGAAGAATAAACCATCAAGTGTTTTTTGTAAAGCTCGTCTTGTGTCTTATGTTTCTTATACAAAGGTAAAGTCCAATTGTATTATGTATTTGTGTTAATATATGTATTTACATACACGTATCAACATCATCATGTCTACACAATGTTCGAACTGTCTGAACACTATATCCCTTCATTCTAAGAGCTTTCTCCTTCTTCCATCAGCAAGATGTAAGAAAGAATATTTTAATATATACGAATCATAATATGAACAATCTATCTAATTCTCTTCCAACATATCTCTCTAAGTCTCTTATAAACGAACAATCACTCTCTCGGAGTTTTTCAAACTCCCTCACTGTAATAAGACTCTTTCTAAGCCTCTCTCTCACTAAGAAAAAGTATATCTCTCAATACGTCCCCCTATATAACAAATAGTATTTTGGTGTTAGTGAACCAGTTTGCATCAGCGATGCAGAAACCGAACCTGGGGTCGATACGACGGAAAAAAAAGAAAAAGAAAAAAAATTACACGATCACAGAATGCGAAAAAGAAAAAAGTAACACAACGTTTTAAAAGGGTCCAAGATAATTAAAAAAATAAATAAATGAATAATACCACGGATAAAAAATTACACGATCACAGAAATGCGAAAAAAAAAGAAAAAAATTGAGCACACACGCACACAGAGAACAAAAGATACAAGAAATATTAAAAAGAAAAAGAAGGAAAGGCCGATATGCCGTAAAAGAAATCCATAGTAATGAATGGAAAAATAGTAAACACGTTACCATGCGTAATTCATTGATAAATGAATTGGTTTGATAAGAAAAACACACACACACACATACACGCAAATGCAGAGAGTGTGTCACCCATTATTGTTTTGAAATTTGTAGAAGTGTCATTAGAAAATGTGTGTCAATATGAAATCGTTTGGACGAATTGTTGAATTTAATCTGTCAACCAAAGAGGAATTTTTCAAAGGTCGCATGTACTCTCTGAAACAACGTGTAAAATTTGTTTGGAAATGCAGTTTTGTGTTCATAATTGAACTTTTCGGCTTTTTATTTTTTTGTGTGTTTCATTTAATTTAAAAAAAAGAAAAAGGGACAATTGTTTTGGACAGACTGTCGAATTGTTGTTTGTTACTGTGGATTTTTTTTGTTGTTGAAAAAAGTTATAAGTGTTGCAAAATGTTTAAATGTATAAAGGTATTTTTTTAAAAATGTTTTTATGATGTTGAACAAATATTGTAAATTGTCTTATGTATGTAAATTTTATTGATTTTCACAGCAAGGATTCAAAGTCAACAGTAAATATACAGTAGATTTTAACAGCCTAGGAGAAAATAAGATTAAGACGTATGGTTGGCTAACAGATTCAGTTAGAATTTTAGAAGGGGGACAAGAATTAAAATTACGTAAACGGGTATTTGAAGAGTTTTTAGATGTGATAAGCCGTAAGAAAGATGTTTTATTTAAGCATTTGGTTTTGTTGTTTTTTTAGAGATCCTAAAAAATTTTCTCCAAGAAAAGTGACTTGGTAGGGATTGATAAGCAAAGATGTGCCCCTATACGAAAAATTTTGGAACCTGGTTAATTAAGTGCTTAAAATAAGCTGGTTGCACGTACCGACTCCAAGCAAGTGGTAAGTCTTGGCTTAATTAATAAACAGGCGTGGGAAAGAATACGAAAATTCTTAAAGGGACCAGTAAACCGAGGATAGGTAGTCCCGAGGCAATCACATATAGCTTAATGAAGTAAGAGACAGGCAAAAATATGCCGTAGATTACGTAAGAAAGATATAACCTTGTATTTTTTAGAGATGCATGAATGTGGGATATATCTGCTGGATCTTAGAAGCTGGTGAGAGGAAAGAAAAATCACAAAAAATCGGGCAATTAGATAGAATTTAGAGCGCTATTAAGGTGTTGGGCGCAGGAAAAGTGTTAGTTAGTTAGGGGTGATATTTCTAAATCCTCATCGAAGTTTCAAGAATCCACGCAAGGAAATCCGAGTGAATCCGTATGAGAGGAAAAAAAGGTATATCTTAAACTTCTAAAGCCAACCACAAAGATTTAAGTATATGAGCTTTGGTATGTCCCGTATAAGATAGTTATATAATAAAAAAAAATACAAAGCCATACTTGATAAGACTAACCATGCGGAAAGAATTGATCAGAACACTTTTGGGACAAAGGAAGACGTCCATTTCGAGAAACGTGAAAACCTCTAGTCTGCGGCATATGGGTGGCTGGAAAATAGCTGATGTGAATCATAGGTAAATACCCTACACCCAAAAAGTAAATGCCACAAAGATCAGAAAGGTTCTGATCTTATAAAAAAATAGATAATTGTGAAGTTGGCCGTGAAGGGCTGACTGAAAAATATTTTTTTTTCGTTTGTTTTTTTAGCCTAATCTTTCTAGCCGTGTGGTTGTGTAGATGTGTAAAAAATGTACTAAATTTAAAAATGCATACATTTTCATTTTGTGAAATATGGAAGGGAGGGATGTTACATGATAAGGGTTGTCCCCTTTTCATGTAAGTATAAAAATGGATAATTTAGTTTAAAATGAAAATGAAAGAGCAGAGGCGAAATTCGAACCTCGTAATCTAGTTTAGAAATAGATTACGTGTGAGAATTTAAAAATGTAAAACAAAACATTTGTTTAGAAATAGATAAATATGCTAGAAAAATATGTGAGCTGTCAAGTTTATTATGAAATTTTAAATTGAAAGAATGCAGCTTATAAGATAATGTTTTAACATATTGAATATAGGTTAAAATTCCTTTTGTAGAGATAGGAAAAGTTTTGGACACGTATGTCCAGGACACGTGGAAGAATGCACATGTTTTAACATGTGTATGACGTCACGGAAAATAGAAAGTTCTAGAATAGAGAAAAACTTTAGTTAGAAAACAGTCGGTGAGAAAACTCAGAGGGAGGATGTCGTCTGGGAGCGAGACGCCACTTCAAGGAAAAATGTGAGACTTTGAATTCTTGGTGATGGAACACGGCCGTGTGAAGAATAAACCATCAAGTGTTTTTGTAAAGCTCGTCTTGTGTCTTATGTTTCTTATACAAAGGTAAAGTCCAATTGTATTATGTATTTGTGTTAATATATGTCTTTACATACACGTATCAACATCATCGTGTCTACACAATGTCCGAACTGTCTGAACACTATATCCCTTCACTCTAAGAGCTTTCTCCTTCTTCCATCAGCAAGATCTAAGAAAGAACATTTATATATATAAGTCCCTCTTCTAACATGAACAATATATCTCTAAGTCTCTTATTACAACTTCTCTCTCTCTCCCACAAGAAAAAGCATCTCTTCCTAAGACTCTCTCAAGACAAACTCTCACTAAGACTCGTATCTTTACTAATAAGAACTCACGTAACATACGCACAAGTGGTACTCTCTTCTAATACCCCTATATGTAACATTAGGTAATAGTTTATTTATGGGCATTTTCAGATTAAAAAGCAGTTGTTTCAAATTCTACAAAATTATTTCTTTCCACGTTACCATAAAAATAAGCGAAAATTTAATCTAATGCATGGAAAGAATACCCGCAATTTGTCGACAGCATTTTTCAATTATTAGTTCTAAACATTTCTAGAATTATTGCTTTTTATGTGAATTTTTATAAAACACTGTTAAGTTGAAATATTTAGTTATTTGTTAATATGGTGACACCAATCGCCCTCTATACAATTCAAGTGGCTGAATTAGCAAATGATTTAATACTCATAAATTATTTGTAATAATTTAATACAAAGGATGTAATATGCTTAAAAATAACGTTCAATTTGATATCATATTCCTTAAGTTGAGAAGGCGGGTGTTCAGGCAGTCGGATCATCATGTCTTTCCACGTGTATTTAAGTTATATTTGGTTTGCCTTCATGTGCGTTTATTTATGAAGCGTTAGGTAATGTTTAAAAAACATATTTAATGTGAGTACGAAACAATCTTAAAATTCGGAAAGGAAATCATTGCTATAATTAAACAATCGGTTAAATAGGTTAACGTTTCCGGCAGGACATATCAGAATACTCGTAAATGTACCTGTGCCATTAATTTCCAAGAGCTTCTACATGAACAACGTTTTAACCCTGAATAACAATGATTTCATAAAGATGTGTAATTGTAAAGGTTTTTAGGACTTCAAATGCGTGAGTAACAATCATACAACTGGCCATGAGAAAAGCAATGAGAAAAGGAGAAAAGATTAAGTCCAACAATTTGTAGCTTTGTTCTTGTTCCTTATTTATCAACACCAATGTTTATTGCGAATTGTAAACGCTAAACTGTAATGTCATGTTAGAATGGAATAAGGGAAATCCGAGAAATTAACACAATAATTAACATCTTTAATATTTTCAAGTTATTATAATAGATTTCAGAACATTAGTATTCAAAGATTTCGTTGCTAACCGTGTGTTGATACACAATTAAGGTTGCTCCAGATTTCATAATAATACAATTGGAGCCCCTTTCTTCAATATCAGGTCATGATGTGACATTCAAGTTGGTTGTAGAAATTGTACAGGTAATTCTACTGCCTGATATCAATAGCCTAATAATAGGCTTACCCATACAACTTTTGCAATAGATTATAGTTGATCATATCAGCAGCATAATTTCTAGGAGCAAGATTTTTCTTTACAAATCCATCAACATAGTGGAATTTTTCTAGCAATATCTTGGAAAACCTTAGTCATCAGGAAACCAATTGAATTTACCATCGGACAAATGGTAATTTGTGCAATTGAAGATATCTATTTAATTCTATTTATTATTACCAATGGAAACGAGGGGATGCCGACTAATTATCAAATGTTTCATCATAATCATATTCTCCAAATTTAAAACCAAACACGTGAGTACCACGCAGCATTGCAGAAGTGTTGGATCTTCAGATCATATTTAATATGGAAATAAAGATTTGAGACTGCATCAAACTTTCGGTTCCCAAACATAGGAGCATTTCGGTTTATAGATAAACAACTTATTTCAATTTAAAACGCTTTGTAAGACCTTTATCTTTTTAAAACATTCTTATAGTAATATCATAAATATAAATAGTTTGAAGTTCTGTTTTAACATGATTTCGAAATGCAATGTAAAATAATAGAATCCTACTTACAATATTGCAATAACTTTGTTAATGCTGCTTGCCACTTGACACTTCTACCGACGCGGGGTGGATGAACATAAACTTTTAAAATTATTTTTTTTGAAAAAAATTCAAATTTTATTGAATTTCGTTTAAAAATAAAAAAAGTAACGGGCAAGAGAACCTTTGTTTGTCTGAATGGATGTTTTCCTGTGAACTTTTCATTGGTTGATTTTAGTCTCGGGAAGTTTTTTTAGGTTTTAAATATTTGCAGAAGACTTTTTATGATATGTACGGATTTTCGTCTGATATTTTTTCAATCTTGAATACATGTTTTGTTTTATATTTACTTTTATTTTTATGAAAACTGTAATCGCAGAAATTAAATATTCTCCTTTTATGGTATCTAGATATGAAGTGTCAAATATAAGTGACTACATTTATTTTATTATGTCTTTAAAATATAAAGATCGTGATACAATTGATATGTTCAGGTATAAAAAATTAACTTAAAATTTAATTACATGGAAAAACAGAATCAAAGTCTATAATTGTTGAAATATCCAATAATTATCTAAAATGATTGTATTTTAGTTAGAGAGACGAATTATCGAAAAGTAAATGAGATCTGAATTTGTTTATATAATCGATAAATGTATTTAATAAAATAAAAGCATGACTGCGTATATTTAATTAAACATGTTAAGCTCATAAAACTTTATTCTTTATTGTAAGTGAAAATTATTTAAAGAAAATATATTTTAAGTAAAAGGGAGAAGTTATTTTAAATAAAGGAAGGGTTATTTACAGAAAATAAAATATTCTAAGAATGAAAGAGAGAGAGAGTGTGTTTAAAGAAAAATTACACATTATTTAATTGAGGATAGACAAATGTTATATTTTAAGAATCACAAGCAATAGTTACGTATTACTAGGAAAAAAGAAGAAACAACAAATGAAAAGCAGTGACCTAAAATCAGCCTCAGTAAGATTGTCTTGTTTAGAAGTTGTCCGCTGTTTTGTAAGATTTCCTTAAATAAATTTTATTCTTAATTAGTTGAATTTTGTATTCGGTCGTGAAGGATTTAATTCATTCATTCATTACAAAAGAAAAAGTTTCAACATTGTTACGAAAATTGCAAAATTAGAAAAGATAGAATAGTCTTCTCAAAATTACTTCTATTGTATTAGTTCGGGACATTAATATTTTAAATAAATAAACTTCTGTTTTATATTTTCATAATTTCCTTACATTTATTTGAATTCAAAAAAATCTGTAAAGGAAATTTTCTCACAAAAATCCCAAAATACAAAACACACATTCGCAAATTTTTTAATGTATGTTTGCAATTAATCGTTGTTTTGTCTAAAAATTAATTGCAAAGAAACGATATATAGGTATGTATTCGTATATTTCATTTAACATCTCCAGCCCAAAGGGAACAGAGCGAAAATTTTAATTAATATAATAAAAGTTAGGTATTATATTTTTATATTTATTTTATATTTTATAATTTATTATATTTATTTTATATTTAATAATTTATTATATTTATTTTATATTTTATAATTAATATAATTAAAGTTAGGTATTATATTTTATATTTATTTTATATTTTATAATTTATTATATTTATTCTATATTTTATAATTAATATAATTAAAGTTAGGTATTATATTTTTATACTTATTTTATATTTTATAATTTATTATATTTCTTTTATATTTTATAATTAATATAATTAAAGTTAGGTATTATATTTTTACATTTATTTTATATTTTATAATTTATTATATTTCTTTTATATTTTATAATTAATATAATTAAAGTTAGGTATTATATTTTCGATTTCAGAATCTCGACGAATATTTACGTATTACATGAAAATATGGAGGAAAAGAATAGAAATGCAGGAGCCAGAAATAAGTAAGCTTCTCTATCAAAACTTGTATGTAGAATTTACCCCCTGTCGAGCAAAATATATTTAAAAAAAGAATATATTTAAAAAATAGAACGTTGACTTCGACATTGAGGGATTTCCGACGAATAATAAATGTTTTCAAATTTATTTATCGTCTTAAAAGACTGTAAAAAAGGAATTGTTAAAATAGATGTATTATTCTAACGCATTTTCATTTTCCCTAAAATACTTTTAAGTATATTTAAATGCATGCACATTTTGTATTTATAAAATAAAATACATGATTTCAAAGTTTTAAAAATGAATGGTGCCCTCAACTAAAATCGAAACCAAAGCATTTACCGTTCCTGCCGCTGCTGTTATCTGGAAATGAATAATGAATATTAAATGATTTGGAGAAATGAATGTAATTTGAGCATAGGAAGAATGAAATAAAGACAGGTCGGCCAGTTGAAATGAACATTTAGCATTTAAACTTACCGATATTGTCTGTACGCGTTATTATATTATACAAATAAATATTTTATAACTTATAAACCATCCTTGGTGCATGGTTTCTATTTTCTGTTAATTTCAGTGTTTTCTGACCAGTAGTTTATAGAGTTTATCCGTTAAATCTTTTCACAAACATACACTTACTGTATTACTTATATATTTACTTATGCAAATAGAACATCTTGATTATATCGTCTTATCAATGTTTCATTGAGTATGCAGGGTTGCGGAGTTTGGAGTCGGAGTCGGAGTCGGAAGGAGTCGGAGGTTTTAGCTGGAGTCGGAGTCGGAGACAGATTTCTAACAGTATTGGGAGTCGGAGTTGAATTTTTTTTATCCGACTCCGACTCCTTAAGTCCAATACATTTATTTTTTACATGGTTTTCCTGTGCAGTTTTACCAGTTTTTACTTTTTGTTTTAATTCATTTTTACCCAAACAAGGCACTTTGCCACTCTGCTGTACCGTGCTACTATCAGAGATCTAAGTTGCAGGGATATTATGTAGAAAGTTTAGAAGAAAGGAGTATGTTCACATTACACGTGCGCCTCTGCATGTCAGTACAGTTAGTAAAAAAGAAACCTGGAAGAGATTTCCAAAGTCCAACAGTTCTGTGGAAGAAACTATTAGAATAGAAGGCATTTTTTACATCTAGGGGTCTCTACAGTGTAGGGTAGGACTTCGCTGCTTGTTGGGTTCGTTAAGGGTATTTTCGTCGACGGGGCGTGTGGTTCGTAAGAGCGTACAACATTAAAATATTTGTAAAACAGACAGAGGATGCAACATTTCCTCGAGGGGACAGGAGCTGAAGCTTAGATGAAAGTTAAGGACCTATCAGGTCTGTTTTGAACCCTGCCCAGGAGCGAGAAACTAGTAGCAGATGCCTAGCCCAATTGTGACATCAGTACTCCATACATGGGCGAACGGTGGCTTTGTAGAGGTACTATACATATAGATAAGTATAGGCGTAAGTAACTTTCTAGCACGGTAGAGAAATCCCACCTTCTTTGCAGAAGCCTTGACAATGATCTCGGTGTATCTATTCTTACTCATGTTCCCTGAGTTTGAAGGAAGTACTTTCAGTTTATTTAACTTTAGCTATGACTATTAGTGGTTGGTAAGGTTTCATGTAATTGTTTAAGGAACTGACCTTTGTCTGGGCAGCGCTGGACGTTACCATCAATTTTTGTCCCCATTCCAAGACAGACTGAAGCTCTTCTCTTAGGGTTTCTGCCATTACCTAAGATATGTGCTCTTTAGTTTCCCCCACGTACCTGCTATAAAATGTGGTGCTGTCGGCAAATATACTAATCTCAGAGACAATTTTATCAGGTAAGTCATTTATGAATATCAGAAATAATAAAGGACCAAGGATCGATCCCTGAGGTACACTCGATTTATATCATATTGTTTAGACGTACGTTCATCGGGAACAATCTAGATTCTTCTTTCATTTAAGAAGGATTTAATTGTGTTCAGTATTCTTCCAGTAATACGATAGGATATTATTTTCATGAGAAGACTATCGTGCCATAACCTCTCAAACGCCTTAGATATCTAGTATCTAGGGATACTGCGTTCTCTTCCTCTGCCATACCCAGTGCTTGGTATATACGTTCAGAGATTACAGCTAGGATATCTGCAGTAGAATGGGCTAGTTTAAATCCATATTGAGTGTCCGCAGAAGTTTAGCACCTGTAAGGTGGTGAACTAGACCTTAGTTAATTAAGGATTAAAATATTTTTGCGAAAAGAAGGGAGGAGACTAATTGGGTGATAATTTAATGGGTCAGTTCTTTCGCCAGAGTTTCTGTAAACTGGTATTACAGAAGCAATTTTCCAGCAGTCAGCAAATCAAGATTCGTTAAGGCATTTGTTAAAGAGTTTAGAAAGAATTGGAGCCACGTCAGTGTAGCATTTTATTAATAGCACAACCGGGATGAGATCAGGTCCACATGCTTTTGAGATGTCTAGATTTTTTAATGATGCCATGATGAAAGGGTGATTTTCAGATCATCTTGTGTGGTTTCTATCCAAGGGGCAAAGTCAGCAAGGGAATGGTTTGCTGGGTCCAAGGTAGAGTTTAAGGCAAACTGACGCGCAAGCATGTTAGCTTTCTCAGCTGCTGTGCAAACAACCTCATGATGGTATTGTTCATTGCTTATTATTTACTACACTATTATAAATTTTCCAGAAATCAGGAGTTCGTAATTTCTGCACTTTAATGCGTTTCCTGGTGGTTTCAGTATATTCCTTAACTGTCGCTACTTCTTTCTTACAATTAGTTCTAGCATCTATAAACTTTTGTACGGGACTTATGCCGGATAAATCTATGGTATACATATTGCCCTGGAGCAATGGCAGCTGCGCATGTATAAGTAAACCATTGGGGAGAGTGTGTTTTTTCATAGAACTTCTGTGTAGGAACATGTGTTTCAATTGTTGCTTTGAACCATTCAGCAGACTGATTCACGCACTGTTCCGCCGGAAGAGAAAATATATTTCCCCATGGGGTGTCTCTGATGTGATATCTAAGGGCGTCTCAGTCAGTCTTATTGTAGTACTTTTCCGTTTGCAGCAATGGCTCTTCAACTTGAGGTGGACAGTTTAGAGTGATATCTATCATTGTCACTGCATGATCAGCATTCCCGAGTGGGCAATGAGTGTGTTTTATATAATCTTCATGAACTGTTGTAAGAAATAGATCCAGACGTGAGGCTTGCTGGTCTTGACGATCTGGGAGACGGGTCGGGAATGTTACTGTCTGTGTCAAGGAATGGGATATAGCAAAGTTATGCATCACGGTACCAGCAGTGTCAGTGTAGTCAGAGAATCCAAGCCAATTTCTGTGGTGAGCGTTAAATTACAAAATACATGTATTTGCGCGTTAGTGTCAAAGGCGAGTGCTACAACTATGCTTTTAGAAACATGAACGATTATAGTACAGTCCTGGGTTGATGGAAAGTGATAAAGAAAATACAGGTAGCTGACGCTATGTCATAAAGTTGTTTTTTAATGCACATGAAGGCCTGATCACCTGACTATAGTTTAGATTCCCTAAACATGGAGAGGATGTTACGAATATAGACTCCAAGTGCATACATGTGTCTGTCAGAGTCCTTACGACAAATGGAAGACAACCAGACATGTTAAAGTAGTAAGATGGGATGGATGAGTGCAAGTTTGTTTTACTTAGTGCTAAGATATCCGAGGAATTTGCTAGGAGAAATGATCTAAGTTAGTCCACAGATATTTGTAAATGCAAGCCTCAAGGAAGGAGGAGAATTCTTTGAGTGTGTGTCTGGTTTGGACGTTTGGGGGGGGGTGAGCTGTCATTTCATTTTATTTCGTTGTTTCAGATCTAGAATGAGGTGCAACGCAAAAAACTGATGTACATACGCACCACCATGCAACACATCACGACCATCAGCCGGATCCTCATCTACAGGAATGTGACCTCGAGAATGCCCACCATGCGCGACATTACACTACAAACATACCGATATTATACAACTGATGATAGAGCAGCCACTCTAAGCGCTAGCAAAGAGTTAGAGCACCTGTAATGTCAGTCGGAAACAGTAACAAGCAACCGTCAAACCAGTACCATCAAACCTGTCCGCATGTTAGCATATATGGTAAACAGTGGCATATATCATGTTAGCATATATGGTAAACAAGCACCTTCAAGATGTCCAGCTATAGAGGAAGAAAATTAGGCAAATGTGGTGGATGACATTCATTGCCCTAGTCAGGAAACAAGGCTAAGCAGTGGGCCTCTCTATTTTCTGGTTTGCATAAACCAGACATCATTTACGTTACTTATTTGACAACGAGGCAAATGCGGATGCTTTTATTTGTCCCTTAATAACGTTAATCCAGCACTTAAGTTTACGGTAGACAAGAAAACGAATTCTACTCTTCCGTGTTTGGATGTTTTTGTGTCCAAGACATCCTTGTGTTTTCTTACTTCTGTTTATCGTAAACCAACTTTTTACGGGTCTCTATACGCGTTGGGACTCTTTTTTCCCTATAAACCAAAAATATATTTTAATCAAAACTTCAGCACATAGGGCCTTGATGATTTGTTCGGAAGTTAATTCGGATGACGAACTCAAATTAATCACTAAGATCCATTGTAATAATGTTTACCCCTTGGATATTGTTGAAACTACTATCAATAAGAAAGTCTCCAATTTTCATAAACCCAAAGAAATTATAGCTAATAGATGTCCTGTGTACCTACGTCTACCTTGGCTAGGTAACATCAGTGACAGATTTGCTAAGCAAATTTCTTTGTCTGTACAAGGTTATTATTTTGCATCGTGTGTTGTTTTTTCAACTAGGCCTATGTTGCCGTCTATTTGCAAAGATGCCCCCCATAATAATTCTATTATTTATTTATTTAAATGTAGTTGCATATTTTTCACCCTCGGAAGTTCTGAGTAATACGTTTGGTTCTGCGATTTGCGACCATCTTATGAATAACCATGCGTGTGCCACGAATTTCAGTGCTGACATGGTTACGATCCTTAGTAAGTCGCACTCCTTATCATTTGAGAATTTTAGAGAATCTTTTTATTAAGTCTTTGAGACCTTCTCTTTGCAAGCAAAAAAAAAAACTTCTTGGACTTAATTTAGTCTCTATGTAATTTTTCCCACGTTTATTTCGTTTTTCCTACCCCGCCATATTCATGATCTTTGTTTTTGTTTGTTTTTAATCGTATTTTCCTCAAAAATTAGCTTTGATAAGTGAGGAACGAAACATGGTCAGCTAACCTTTATTTGCATTTTTTTATTTTTAAAATTCATTATGCTTTTGTCTGTATTTAGCCGTTATAAAATTCTGTACCCCCCAAACATTTTCATATATATATATATATATATATATATATATATATATATATATATATATATATATATATATGTATGTATGTATATATATATATATATATATATATATATATACAGGGGGTATATATTTATGTGCATTTGTATATATATGTATGTGTATGTATCTGTGTGTATATGTTTGTGGGTATGTATATATGCGTATATATATATGTGTGGGGGGGTATGTCACTACCTTAATAGCATAATTTTAAATATTTTCCATATGGAGATATACATTTTATATAAATATAATTAGCTAGTGAAAATAAACAAATAAATAAAACTTTACCACCTTGGTATATAGGCCTAATGCATTTAGATAATGATAACATATATAATAGCAAAATATATATAAATTAAATAGCTGTACCCGGCCACGCGTTGCTGTGGCTCAGTTTGTTAACATGGAACACATGTGAAAGTAGAGAAAAGTTTGATTCCTTTTTTCAAGTGAATGTACAAATTATTTATTTTTTTAACAGATGTTAAAAAAATAAATAGAAAAATACTTCCATCATTAATTATGCAAAAAAATAAATAAAATGTTGATTTAGTGTTTCAATATGCTTATAAATTACGATAAAACTTGCTGAGTATGCACTGTTTTACGGTTGTTGTAAAAATGAAACGGAAACTTAAATTTCGCTTCATTTTAATCTTTCTTAAGTTTTTAATTGCGCCCCCCAACGAATATAATCAAAACAGTAACATTCAACAATTGTACTTTATGTATATAAAACACAAAATGGGTGTGTGTATTACTGTACACATAGATTCGAAAAAGTTGTCAAAAAACAAATATATAACAAATAAATGTTATCAAAGGCAAGATAAGTTACTTTGCTGCCAAACTGGATATATTTATTGTGTTTTTATTCAATGCAACATGTTTATTCAGCTCGAAAAACATACAGTGTTTACCGATGTATTCGAAAATTCAATATGGCGTCTCACACCCTCTTTAACACCGTAAGTATGGAAAAAGGTGTTATAAATAAAAAAAACTATACAAAATACTATTGAAACTCCGCCGAATATATGTCAACCTATGTCACGGTAACATATATTGAGCCAGTTTTTAAGAGTATTTTATCCGGTTTTTTATTTATAACATCTTTTCCCACACTTCCCGTGTTAAAGAGAGAATCAGACGCCATCTTGAATGTTCTAATACATCGGTAAACACTGTATGGTTTTCGAGCAAAAATAAATTCTTGCGTTTTTATTTACTACTGAAACCCATAACTTTAGTAAAGGTATTTTTTGTTTAAACAAAATAAAACATTTTCACTAAGAGTTAAGTAAAAACAATTAGTTCATTATATTCTGCGATCATTATTTGAAAAATACTGCAATTTTCATTTAAATTCGTTAATTTCCTGATTTTTGGTGAATTTTTAAGTAAAGGGAGGAGTCAAAATGTGTATACACTTTGAGCGTCGGCATTCATTTTGCGACCACGTGTGGTTAATTTAAATTAAAGTTCAATCTCATGGTTACATTATCAATAATCTTGTAATTAAACCCATTGAAAATTTACCGATATTGTAAACACATTCTGTAGTGTTTTTTTAAAGATGCAATGTTGTCAACTGAGATTTAAAAAAAAACCCGCGAGATCAGGAGAAAGACATGTGCAGAAAATCTCTAGATTTTTAAGTTATCGTCTGAAATTTTCAAAAATCGCCCCCCCCAAAAGAAACTCCATAATGTTCTGTGTTTTCTCACTACGGGTTTGTATTACTGTACACATAGATTCGAAAAAGTTGCTAAAAAACAAATATATAACAAATAATTGTTATCAAAGGACATACAAGTTACTTTTCTACCTAACTGGATATATTTTTCGTGTTTTTATTCAATGTAACATGTTTATTCAGCTCGGAAACCATACAGTGTTTACCGATGTATTGGAACATTCAAGATTGCGTCTGATTCTCTCTTTAACACGGTAAGTGTGGGAAAAGATGTTATAAGTAAAATACCGGATGAAATACTGTTAAAAACTCGCTTAATACATGCTACTGTGACATAGGTTGACATATATTCGGCGGGTTTTTAATAGTATTTTGTATAGTCTTTTTATTTACACCTTTTTCCATACTTACGGTGTTAAAGAGGGTGTGAGACGCCAGCTTGAATTTTCGAATACATCGGTAAACACTGTATGTTTTTCGAGCTGAATAAATTTGTTACATTGAATAAAAACACGAAAAATATATCCAGTTTGGCAGAAAAGTAACTTATATTGCCTTTGATAACATTTATTTGTAATATATTTGTTTTTTTTTGTTTGTTTGCTGTGATATCTTGCTTTTTACACTTTTAGATTGTATTTTAAACTAAACTTCGGAGGTTGGAATGCCCCCACCCCCACCTAAAATGTACTTGGAAAAATCGATTTTATAGTGAGATTTAAGAATGGTTAGTCGAGAAAATGGTGAACAACAAAACAAATAATCAATAAATAATTGTTACTAAAGGCAAAAAATGCTACGTTTTTTTACTTACATGAATGAGTTTATTTTATGTTTTAATGTATTTTCAAGCGCTTTTCTTTATTTTTTAATAATCTAATGCGGGTGTGTGGGTGCCAAATACCTCCAGATTTTCTAGAATTTCCCGCTAGATTGTAAACGAAATCTCCAGACCTAGCAGAAAAACCGCTAAATTTTAACAATGGTCACGTGACAGGAAGCGGTAATAAATAATTGTCCCTAAATAAAAAAATGGCCTCTCGGTACAAAAAAATCCACCTATTTATCATAGAAAAATTAAGTATAATGTTATAATTAAAAAGAAATATATAAAAACACGCATGGATATAGTAAACATATTATACCAAAAGATGGAAGCCATCCGCCCAGTGTTTTTTTAGACAATTAATTCCGAACGAACCAAGAGTTACATTTTTATATATGTAGATATTTAATATGAACAATTAAGGTAAGTATGTAAATATATTACACATAATATATTATTTTAAGGTGGGGTGATAAAACAAATAAAATGAAATAAATAAACGAATAATTAAATAAAAACAAACAATCCAAAAATAAAATAAAATAAATAAATACATAAAATAAAAGAGAATACATCTTTATTGTACAATGTAAATATTATTAGCTAGTGAAAATAAACAATATAAATAAAACTTTACAAACGTGTTATATAGACATAATGAATTTAAATAATTATAGCGTATAGAATGGCAAAATATATCTAAATTAATATTTAATAATTAACAATGAAGGTAAGTATGGTAATAAATTACACAGGAAGGAAAAAAAGCGTGCATCTATATGATACAATAAGGAGTGGAGGAAGAATTAAATATTAAATTAGTATAGGGAATAGAGATGGATCATTATATTATTACTTAGATTAATTATAATGTTTATAGTTGGAAAAGTTGAGTTTGTTAAGTGGCGTAATTTATTGATTAGTAAAAAAATAAATATTCAATAAATAAATAAAAAATAAATGCATAAATAAATAAACGGAAATAATTATAATATAAAAATCTATTTATATTAGTCAGACTCCAAATATTGATCTAAAATTAAAATATGTATGATGCAACAAGATGATTTACAATTGACTGATAAGTGGTTTCAAATGTATACGCCTAATGCTACTAAAACAAACTATATATTTTTAATATATATATATATATACTCATTACATTAACGTCTATAACTTCATTTAGGAAGTATTAGTTAAACTTACTTAAAAAATTAAATAAATAAATAAAAATATTAAATTAAAAATACGATATAATTAAAGTACATAGGGCAGGGGGTTAAAAATATGAGGAAAACCTAGGTTGGATATGGTCTATAATTTTTAGGTCTAAATAATATTTATAAATCTTATTAACTTGAATTAAAATTAGAATTAGTTTTAACTTAAACATATATTAATTTAATTATAATTAAAGTAACCTGTTTTCAGACGAAAAAAACTCTGAAACATACTTATTAGAGAATTAGGATAAATACAATGATAACAAAAAATATGCTTAAATAAGAAACAATTTCGTAAAATGTTTATTAAAAATAGATTGTCGCATGTAGAATTGAGTTAATTTTGTGAAATATAAAAATAAAAAACATTACTTTCAATAAAAAATAATTGCTGGTGCTCATATTGATAATAATATAAATAAATATATAAATACATTAATAAAAATTAAAGTAAATGATTAATCTACGATTCAACACTAGCCGATATGAAGTATAACTAAATGACTTATGATTATCGATTGAAAAAAAATTGTGAATTAATTTACAATATAAGTCGATTTAATTTTATTTAAAATAATATTGAATGAAAGACATAAAAACTATTTTAAAATTAAAAATCAATTATTAGTTGAATATGGATGTCAGTGCGTCGTGGAAAACTAATAAATATACGCAAAGTTTATTTCAGAAGATTTGTTCCAAAGAAGGTAACTCTGCTGCATATATTAAGTTAATTACATTATGGACGACTACGATATAAAAGAACTTTCAGATTATTCTACACTTAACAAAACGTAAGTATAATTCTTGAATTGTATGATATTACAATTATAATCTTAGGTATGATGTGTTTGATTTTAATAACTGATACATTTGAATTATGTAGTGTCTTCAATTTGGATAAATTGTTTAGTTACGATAACTGACTAAAATGATTAATCATTTTTTCGTAGCTTAGTTTAGTTTCGCATATACATACATATATAATATTTTATAATTTGCTGATATCATTTTCATAAGTATGTATACATAACTTAGAATTAATACATTTATTAATTATTAAATAATCCATTTTGGTAGAAGATTCATAAATTAATTAAAATTGTTAATAGGAATAGTTGGTTTTTCTCTCATTTTTAGCTTAGTTTAGATTCGTATATACAAACATATAATCTTTTATAATTTGCTGATATTATTTTTATAAGTATGTACACACAACTTAGAATGAATAAATTTACTAATTATTAAATGGAACATTTTGGTAGAAGAGTCATAAATTAATTAAAACTGTTAGTACAAATAGTTGGGTTTAATGACTTTGTTTGATAAAAATTCAATATGGCGTAATGGAAAAATATAAAGGTAACTGCAGCTTTTCTTCCAATGTTCGGATTTTTACCATGTCAAATCACATTTCAAATCCTTTTGACAGATAGAGTGTTGCTATTTCTTCTGATGAGTTAAGGCCATAATAGATTCACCAATTGATATAATAATTAAATGATTGATTCTGTGCTACAAAACAGATACCGTCAAGAATTGTATAAATCGACTGATTTAAAGAAATAAACTATAAAATAGACAGCATCATGAATCTTTGAATATAAATTCTTGTCATTTATTCTCTCTCTCTTTCTCTCTTTCTCTCTCTCTCTCTCTCTCTCTCTCTATATATATATATATATATATATATATATATATATATATATATATATATACTCTGCTGCAGAACATCGGGTCTAATGCGAAATAGAAAGTTCATTGTGTGTAGCAAAGTAAAAATAAAAAGCTCATGGAAATAAGCAATTCATATAATTATTAATTTTATAATAATTTTTAAATTTTTGATGATAGACGTACGAATAATAAATAATCTCATTTTAAAGGGTTAAAGTAGATCGTCAGCGGATTTTTAGGAACGATTTTTTTTAATGAAAACCGCATTTTGTGTAATGTGTTGACATGGAGTCAGTGCCATGTATCTGACGTGAGGGGTTGTTGTGATATTGAAGATATCAGAAAAAGAATTAAGAATAATGATTAACATCATATAACAACGAAAACTAATTGTAAGTTTAATTAGAAAATGTCAATTCAAAATTGAAAATAATAAAATTAAATTTGCATGCTGCATAGAGCGTAAAATTAAATACGTATTTATCAAATTGTATTTTTAGTTGAAACCTTAAACTAAGATTCAATTTACCATGATTAAGCACAGCCAGAAACCTAATTACAAAGGTAGCGGTAATTTAAGACGCTAACGCTGTTCGCCGTACAACACAATAATAAAAAAAATATCCATGACATCAACAAAATAGCATATGCTGTTAATATTTTTATGTAGTGTCCCATATAGCAGAGATGATGAATCGGTATGTGGTTGAGTAGAAGTGATTTCGGGGTGAATTATGGACGATGGTACTTGAGCATATGATCTGAGTCGGTATGAAAAAGAGGGTAAATATTACTTAAAAGTGTGCGTAAGGAAATCGTACCCTAACTATATCTATCCGTGACGCGATGAGTGTTTATCTGATAGCAGCATAAAACTATCGAACTGCAACGACTGTTAAATCGAGTCAGAGTAAAGGATTCTGAGGGATTCAGAGTTAGTAATTTCTCAACGTTGGAGTATAGATATGAAATTGAATACTCCCAAATCAGTAGAGGAAAAAACATAAAGCATGCATGGACAAAAAATCGTGTCTGGTGTGTGTGGCAAAAAAAAACAATTTCAAGTCCCCCACAAAATACCGATACTTAGAAGTTAATAAAACCTTAGAGAACTAATCAGACATTTTACTGGCCAGGGATCATGGGAGACATAACAGGGTTCTACAACACCTGTGGGATCGAGCAATAGACTGAAATGTCCAATCGAACTATCCCACCTGGACGAATCAAATCGATACCAGTAGCGGAGGAACGGTTGTCATCATAGATTGCGTGGTGCCATTTTCCAGAACAAAGAAAAGGCACAAATTTATAATAACTATAATGTGCGTTTCTACAAGGTTTTCCACGTCGTAACATCTCGAAAAGAAAAATAGTAAACGCACTGGTAAAGTTTTTCACCAAGATCGGGCTACCGAAAGTTATACAGGCCGACCATTGGTCTTACTTTATGTCGAGAATATTTAAGCATGCGATAGAACAATTAGAGCATCACCCACATGAAAACCAGTGTATATAACCCTCAGTCGCAGGGACCACGGAAGGTATTACATGCGACGCAGAAAAACCATGCAATAAACATAGTCTGTTGAACAAAACACCGAGTGTGAGAGAAGGACCCGGTCTGTATTTTTCGATGCATGTGAAGCAGTGCAAGAATTATTAGAATCCAGTCCTTTTGAGTAGATTTTTTGTCACCCGGTATAGGATTGGTTGGAATTGATAAAGAAACAGTTGGACAGTTATGAATCTATACCCTATACTATGTCAGATTATATCGCTAAAATATGACGGACATTTTCTGAAACGCTGAAGCTGACGCTAACTCGCTTAGAAGATAATCAGACATCTATTATGGTTTTATATGACGGAAGGAACAAACTGGGAAGGGCGTGTTTATGCACGCACTACTGAATGGACAACGGTTCAAAGGAAAATATTAGCGATCTTACAAGGTCGCAGAACAGTTTTACCCCTTAAATTAAATGGCTAACTCCAAAACATAAAAGTAAAACACTACCTTGTCGTATAAAGATGGTAAAGAAACACTTAACCAGGATAGTAATAAAATCGGTGCTAGCCACCCCATGTAACAATGAAATACGAATCAAAAACCTCCTGTAGTGAATGGCCTGCATATTATTATTTTTTCTTTCACATTTGGTGTCCGAATTCGCACATCTGCCATGGAGAGCGAAATAAGGACAAACTAATTAGATAGCACCTTGTCGTTCAAGTCCAAGAAAAATATTGATCATGAGGAAAGCAATAGAATACATAATAGAAAACACAATTATAGAGTCTAACCAAAGTGAATGGGCATAACCATGTGTATTATTAGAAAACCGCGATGACTCGGTTAGATTCTGTATTGACTAGCGTAGAGTTAATGCTATTACTAAAGCAGATCCACATTCTATTGTCACAAAAGATGATTGCATATATAGGATTGTCCGAGAAAGATATATCACAAAATATGACCTCTTTAAGGGATATTGGGAACTACTTTTAATTGAACGGCCCAAACATTTATTGGTGTTTGGTACCCTTGTGGGGACATAGTCAATTCGTGTAATGTCATTCGGAATGTAAAATTCTCAGGCGACATTTGTGAAGGTAATGTATGTGGGTGATACGCCGGAATAGCAAATGTTGGCACATATGCAGACATATATATATAGACACATATATAGACACACACACACACACACACATATATATATATATATATATATATATATATATATATATATATATATATATATATATGATGAAATATTGGAAATAGTATTCCGACAAAATAGAGAAATAAAACACTCCCTGTAATAATTAATACATATAATCTCAATCAATAAATTGCATAACAAAAAGCACTCATTTCATTTCTGTTACAAACCTATATTTGAATTTCAACAGATATATTTCTTTTCAGTAAGATATTAACTGCGTTCATATCTTTTAAAATTACATTAACGACTATATGACGTCACTAAGAATTCCCTCTCTTTAACAGCGCAAGCCCCTCTCTCCTTTTTGGATTTCCAACGTCTTTGTCCGTTTTTCTGAAATACAACAGCGTCAAACTTTGCACGTGAAACATTTTCAAATATGTTGTACTTATGTTTTTTGTTTCTTAATATCATTCATCCAGAGAAAGTCTCGAAATAAAGACAAAACGTATATGAACACATAATACGGTTTGTTCCTTTATATATATATATATATATATATATATATATATATATATATATATATATATATATCGTGATATACAATGTCACGAGGGCGAAATACGACAGAACCATTATTGAATGTGTTTCAGAGATTAAGAAGTTAACTATAAACCTTAACAATAGCGAATTGAAAGAGTTTGGACATATGGTAGGCTAAGGAGAAATTACTTCGATAAAGGCCAAAATCAACGACAGAATTATTCAGTGCAAATGTAACCTCCAGAGCTTAAGACGGTTTGGGGACATGGCAGGATATTACAAACCAGTTTGTGGTGGTTTGCAAGTCTGTCCGCCGTTCTACCGCCGTTCTAAGAGAACTATTAAAATAACCACGTACAATCCAACTAGATAACTGAATGATAAGAAGATTTCCAGAAAATCAAACAAGTACTAGATACCGCATCAGTATTAAAATATTTATTATCTGGTTCACCTTGAAGCTCATCAGTAGACTATATCAACAGCGGAAGTTTGGCAGTCTAGTAATAACCGGGGAAGATAACCAACTACCACCGGACAGTTTTTATTCAAGAAATCTCAACCAGTTTCAAATGACTAACTATCCGATACAGAAGAAACCATTAGCTTTATTTTTTAGCATGTTGCAATTTGGCAGGTACGTATCGCTAGTAGAAAGTCCTTTACTATTTCATACGGATCAAAACCTATTGAGCTTCGTGAATATAATGAAACATAAAAAAAAGTTTTTTCGTGAAGTCCTACTCTGCAAGAATTCGATTTAGACAAAACGCATAAAAAGCAAAGACAATATCGTAGTCAAATATTTGTCAAAGATTCATGAATCAGAAGAATTGTAATAAAACAGAAAAGGAAACGTAATATAAGATGAAATTAAGATGATTCTCTTTTTTATTATTAGGCAGTTGATGTAAGGCGCGACTAAGCAATAATGCGGAGTAGAATGAGACACCCCTCTATTTATATTTATATGCATTTGTTTTTATTTCGATCACTCGAAAAATACTTTTCTAGAACATCAATGATTTTTAAAACCAAAACTGGAAACAGTCCACACAGAACCCACCTAACAACCCCTCCTTGCTTCATATGGCTCAATCCCATCCTCTTTCTCTCCGTATGCCCTCTTTCATTACAAAGGTAACAAGAGAGAAGGAGGAACTAATGCATCACATGTTTTTATCACGAAAACCAAGTACGTTGTGAAAAGATTATTAAAAAATGTATTCGATACACGGACAGCCTAAAGTGAAAACGTAAATAAGCTAGATCCTCCTCAATTGCGCTAAATCGAATCCCTGATATCAACTGCTAATGTGCTATGCACGCAAACCAATCCATTTTACCTGGATGGACAGAGATGGGCGAAATGAATGTAGACATGATCGCCTTGGACATTGGTGCAAAGAACAAATATTGTGTGGCACAATGTTACGAAAAGAGGTCAAGAAGAGATTTTCTAGCAGAACCTACTCTCTAATACACCAAGAGGTGCTATTCATCGAATAATTATTTATGCAGAAATATTTATTGAAAAAGAAACAAGTTTAATCCCGCTTAAAGAGATAGGAAATGAAGGTTTGACCTCATTATCGACCACAGTATTACTTGCTGACGAAAGAAAAACAACGTTTACCCTGATATAAAGACACAAGTAAGAAATCCCGATTTATATCCGATTACATTGTCACCTATTGACTTTTAGAACTCTTCAAAAATGGATTATACTTTCATTTGGACGGACTCTCTCTCTCTCTTTCTCTCTCTTTCTCTCTCTCTCTTTCTTTCTCTCTCTCTCTCTCTCTCTTTGGATATCGCTCATATTATCCGGCTAAGTATTTACCTATCATCTCCCCTTTCTCTAAGGTCTCTCCCCGTTCAACTTATTCATGTAACCTTCTTCCGATTCTTCCTAATATGTTTACATGAATAATCCTTTCTTATAGACTAGAACAAAAAATAGAAAGATTACTATTTTATTTTATTTACGAATTACATATTTATCAGCTTTCCTCCAGCCGGGAGTGAATGATGAGATCTTAGAAAAGATTAAATTTTTTATGCAATAAATTAATCTTATAAGTATAATTCACAGGGTTAAAGTTCTTTCATTGTTACACTCGTATGCTTCACTAATAACTCACAGTTGTTGTCTTCTTAAATTTTGCCATCCGTGTCTTCACTCGGTTACTTCATGATGATGCTGATCTGACATGAGACAACATGCCATATAGACAATACATGACGACATGTACTTCTGTTTGTCCATATTTTCTTCCGAAAGTGTGGGGAAATATCTTAGTCTTGTAATTATATAAGATTCTGCACAGGAGAATATTGCCCCTAAGAAAAATCCTCCCTTTTATCGTAGCAGCATAAAGAGATTAAAATGGTTATGTTTTTGAGGGAGAATAGAACTCAATTACCGCCAGCCGATGCTAATCTGTGTACTTTTAAGTGTAAGAGTTCTACTTAGTAAGAATTAGCAAAATAAAGAAAAATGGTAGATTCCCGTAGATAATAGATAATCTTAAGCTGTAAATCAAAAGTAAAAATAAAGGTCCTTTAAATTTACTTATAAATATCATGACTTCAGTGTTTTGGAACGAAATAAAAATATCTCTAATAGCTGTATTAAATTAGAAACAGAAACATAAAAAGATTACAACTCTTTAAAAGAAAACCTTACTAATGCCTACAATAATCTGACTAATATTAACAGCCTGGACTCTTGTGAAAAAAACAGTGGCTTTCCAGGATTGACGCTTTTAGCAGCAGTAATAGAGCAAGAAAACGTTAAAAATATTTGAATACTTTGCCGTTATCCATTAACTAATTGTCTGCGTTAATTTTGAAATTTTACACTAACTGCTAGTCAGAACGTCCGCGAAATTATGAGGTCCAATCGCAAATAATGCTAAGTATGGAATTAGAAAATTTAGCAGTAAAAATGTCGACAAAATTGTGTAAAAGTTTACTCTTACATAATAGAACTTTTGAACTATGAGTTAAAATGTGTTTTTAAATTGATAAGGACATCCAACCGAATGCGATGATTACTTCAAAAAATCTTGTAAGTGTGATGCCAAGTTTATATATATATATGTATGTATATATATATATATTTATATATATATATTTATATAAATATATATATATATATTTATATATATATATATATTTACAGTACAAACATTCTTCAAACCAATAAAAGAAAACACACACACACATCCTACCCTAAGAGAAAGGAAAAACACAAGCAGAAAGAGAGAGTGAGAGAGAGAAACACAAGACAGGAGTGACCACAGCTCAATAAAACAGTAATAAAAATTGAACACTCCAATGAATAGTAAACACTTACACGTTTCACCTCTTGGAAACATTTCAAATGAACAAGGAAAATGCTGTTTTTACATCTCCAACACATCTTGAAAATAATTTCTGAAGAGGATTCTTCACAGAACGTCTGAAACGCGTTAAAAACGATTTCAATGATTTAAAAACATTATTACAATGATCAAAACATAATTCTCAATGAATAACCAAGAATAATAAAATAATGTTTAAAAATACACATTGTTGTTGACCACCCCCTTATTTAAATATATATTCACATATATATTTACATATATAAATATATTAGGAGCAATGTATATATATATATATATATATATATATATATATATATATATATATATATATATATATATATATATATATATATATATGAGGAACTAAAAATAAAAAGGGTTGGCGCAAAGTTTTTTCCCAAGGATGCTCGCAGATGAGAGAGAATTACGCAGTTATGGATATGAAGACATTTCGTCACCCCCACTTTTGTTCAGACCAGTCTCCTCGTGGTATTTAGAAATTCCTTAAGCTTAAGAAAAACATTTTAGGTGATTATTATGAGACAATTAAGGATATGACAGATGATATTGCGAGGGTCATTGACACGCTCACACGAAAGGACTTCCATGGTTGTGTGCTAGATGTTTTTGAAACGGTACAAGTGCATTGCAGCCGAAGCAGATTACTTTGATGTTTCATGTGTGTACTATCAATAAAATCGGTTACAAGAAATAAGTTTGGAAACTTATTAACGAACCTCGTATACATGTTGATCTCGCCTGATTTCTTCGCATAAACAGATACATGTCTTTACGAAGGCTAAAATGCAGCTACCCCAGTGGCTTAAACGTGTCCCTAGATACCAACCTGAAAATTTCTGCCTCCCGAAGCAGTACACACCGCGCTTAGCATTCCAAATTGTCACGTTTGTGATCGTGATCAGACTCATCGTTTCTTATCTTCGGTCATTTTGCAGTATATATATATATAGAGCGAGAGAGAGAGAGAGAGAGAGAGAGAGGTAGAGAGATAGAGAGATAGAAAGATAGATAGATAGATAGAGAGAATTTTATATATTATTCATTTATTTATGAATAGCGAGGGGTACCCGGCGCTGCCCGGGTGTTTGGAGGTGTGTGTGGAAACTCCGGGGTGGGGGTGGGGTTAAAAAAAGTAAGTATGAGGATCGAAACCGAACCGTTGAGGCAAAGTTTTAAATTAAAGTGTAAAAAAAAAAAATGTGCCACGTTAACGATTGCCCCACCGCGAAATGCTAACGGAAACACATTTGAATTTATTTAATTACTTGGATTTGGCAGGTGCCTGCTTTAATGAGTTAATGGGGTCAAGTTTGACTGCGGGATAGTATTTCATTTACTGTAGAACGCTTTTTTTATTTTATTTTCCCAAGATGTTATAGGAAAAAGACCCACATGCGGCGAGCGACATATGTTGAATATTTATCTTCCCGAAACTGAGCAAATTAAATAGACAGGCGCGCTTCGTTGTTAACTGTGATATATTACGATTTATATGTGATATAAAAAGTTTTTAAAAGTTGTGAACCGACGGACCGCTTCTCTGAAAAAAGCCTTTTGTAGACATACAGAAAAAGCGAACACACATACAAACATGCATTTTCGCTTTTATATTTATAGAATACAAACACATTTACAAGGTTACGAAAATGGGCATGTTAATGTTTAAGACAATTTGTCGGTTAAAACAATAGATCTTCGCCAGGTGACTTAATAAATAGTGTCTTTTCACAAAAAGTTTCAGGACAAGTTTCTTCTGTAAAAAGCAACAATTTATTTAGTCGTCTGAAAGGACTTTTCGTGTTTACCGACAATTTGTCCGATACATAAGCATAACCAGTGTCGTAGAATTTTTAATTTGTTTATATGAATAAAATATGCCTTTCTATTCTGTTATTGAGCACTCGTTAGATTTATTACCTATTACTCTTGAACACTTGTTAACTGCTATATATATATATATATATGTAATGCACATGTATATATATATTTATATATATACATGTATATACGTGTATATATATATATATATATATATATATATATAAAGAGAGAGGGAGAGTAAGAGAGATAAGAGTGAGAGAAAGAGAAAATAGATGGTATTGTGAAACATAGTGTGTCTAATCGAATGACAGAGAAATACATTGATCACACATACTGATATATATATATATATATATATATATATATATATATATTTGCGTGTGTGCATTTTGGTAGATGTATGAGTGTGTGAATACATGCTGTGTATTTACTTTTGTCGCTACACATGTTCGTTTATATAACGTGTCATAGATGTGGTAAGTTCGTTTTACAGCATATTCGTAGAACCTATTGTGCGAGCTTGTTCAGATAAGAAGGTTATCTTTTCGTCTCCATCCTCTTCTTTAATGCATTTGGTGAATGAGTCGAGAAGAAACGAGCTTTCAAAGAAGATGGATTGATGTTTCCGTTCATTAGAATCCTTTCATAAAAAAAACTCTATTGTTCGCCAGCATGCGTACCGTATATCAGACCAAATAATGAATACCTTTCACCATTATTTCCTCTTTGATAGACGTTTTGGTTTGGAAAAGCTTTCTGGAGAAAATATAATTCTGATCATAACGAAAGAAAAAATGTTATTATATTATAATGTACTTTTACCGTCTATATATCCATAAACCAAAACATGGAATACTACTTAAAACGAATATTCCTTTGAAAAACACCAGTCCTTATATATACTGTGCCTTGAAACATATAACTTTGCCTGAATATGTTTTCGAAGTTACTTGTAAGTTTCCTTGTTTGAGGTTCATAAGAATATTACTTGATGGGCAAAATCAGAAACTCCCAGTATTAATGCTGGAGTCCCTCAGGGGTCCCTCCTGGGCCCAACTCTTTTCGTGATCTACATTAATGATCTTCCAAATCACATCCTTACATAATTTGTAGACATTTATGCTGATAACACTAGGATCTATTGGAGTAAATCTAAATCAGTAAACGACCAAGTATTCTCCGAGTCTCTCTTCTCTGATCTTGAGCCCGTTGTACAATGGGGAAAGCAGTTGCTTATTCCTTTTAATGCATCTAAAACCAAGCTTCTCTCTTTACATCATCAACGTTCTGGTCCCCATCTGGCATCAGTTTAAATTGATGGCTCTCGTCTTGAGGAGGCTTCAAGTTTTTACAAGCTTCTGGGTTTGACCTTTACTCCTGATCTTAAATGGAGCAGGTACATCAAATCTGTTGCAAAGGCCGCTGGAAAAATGGTGAGATCCTTCTATCGATCCAGTAGATATCTCACTGATAATGCAATTCTCTATCTATATAAGAGCCAGGTACGTCCAAGGATGGGATACTGTTGCCACATCTTGGAAGGAGCTACTAGAAAGGACTTGTCCTGCTTTGATAGAGTTCAAAATAGACTTCGTAGTCTCGAAGGAGATATCCTTTTCTCTTCCTTGCAACCTCTACCTCGCAGAAAGTTGTTGTGAGTTTTCTCTGATGTATCGTTATTTTCATTGAAAGTATTCGACTGAGCTTCAGTCTATGCCCCTCCCCTCGCCAAACTTTCACACGAAACACTCGTCTCGCTGAAAATACTATCAATAATTCCCTCCACTCGTTATTTGTCCCTTAACCTAAACGTAGATTCCATGAGCAAAACTTCTTCCTTAGAACTGCACGCCTATGGAATTGTCTTCCGTTTTCCTGCTTTCCAGCTGACTACAATATTATTGTATTCAAGTCTAACGTAAACAAGTTCTGGATGAGCCGTCCCACTTGTCAACAAATGCACCCAATTTCCATTACTAACAATTACGATATTTCCCACTTTCTAATGTACACTGTTTAACCTATATCCTCGAGTGGTATCTTTCCTTGATAAGTTGTGATGTCTATGTAAAAAAACAAAAAAAAAACGATCTAACGATTCTACTATAGCGTATCTTCATCTAAATTTACAGCCAGTTTCAAGATTTCACAATGAATTTAGAACCGTTTATATACTTTATGAGAGTTTTAATTTTTTTTAGAAAACATTCGAAGCGATTCACCTTTATAACTAAACTTCCGAGACTTTTAAACGAACAATTGTTCGAACCTGGGTAAACGGACTCATATGCAAGTGCGCAATGTATATTTTTTTTTACATGGAGGTCACCACTTATGAAGGCCCAAGAGCCACTCGGGGATAAGGGTTATTGTGTGTACAGTAATCAAAGGGATAGTGTAGTAATAGTATTGGAGAATTAATAAAGTGGCATTACTTAAGGGGTTCACCAGGAATTTGTTTGTGTTGGACTTTGAGACATCCAGGTTGAAGTCGGGAGGGAAACAGGCAAGCGGAACAGAGTTCCACAGGCGTGCAGTTCTAAGAAAGAAGCTTTGTTCATGGAATCTACGTTTTGATTTAGGCACAGATAAGGAGCTGGGAAATTTATTGACGGTGATTTCAGCTAGTCGGGTTTTTTTGGAAAAGATTGGCGAGGGGGGACCAAAGAATGGAGCTCAGACGAGCACTTGCCATGCACAGATAAGGAGTGGGGAAAATTATTTACGGTGATTTCAGCTAGTCGGGTGTTTTTTTGAAAAGATTGGCGAGGGGGGGCAAAGAATGGAGCTCAGACGAGCACTTTCCGTGCACAGATAAAGAGTGGGGAAAATTATTGACATTAGCTTCAGCCAGACGGGTGTTTTTTTGTGAAAGATTAGCGAAGGGGGACGAGGGATTGGAGCTCAGACGAGCACCTGCCATGGAAATAGCGATAAAACAAAGACAGGCTTGCAACGTCTCTTCTGTGGGAGAGAGGTTGCAGGGAAGAGAAAAGGGCATCCCCCACCAAGCCACGAAGTCTATTTTGTACTCTGTCAAGGCAGGATAGTAGCTTGGTTTAGATACATAAAAGGTAACCAGCCACCTCTCCCCCCACTGCACCACGCGCTCAAGATCAGAGGAGAGAGCATCAGAGAGAACATCATCATTTACGGCCTTTGATATGTTGCCATAGACAGTCGTGTCATCAGCATAGATGTCAACGAAAGATTTTAGTATGTGTTTTGGGAGATCATTGATGTAGATTTATACGACAAACAGATATCACAATTTTCTACTTTTCGTTTTAATCATGCAAGACTTAAAAGGATTTTCTCGGTTTAATTCTATTATAGTCACAAAAAAATTGTTCCTATTCACTTTAATGAGCATTAAAGCCTATTGCTCTTTGGTCGCCAATAGACCACAGTCTCACACCCATGAACATTATCGTTATAATACTACTACTACTACTACTACTAATAATAATAATAATAATAATAATAATAATATTAATGATAATAATAGCGGAGATAAACTTATACACAACGACGCTAAAATGGCAAGTTGACATCGAGTAATAAATACCAATATTTTTAATAAACATGTCATCGAGCAAAACAGGTGAAACGTATAAAATGTGTTATCCAATGATTTTCGGATGAGTACGTTTCGATATTCATTAAAGTAGAACTCAGCGTGTTTGATTTTTATTTATTTATGCAGTGTATTACGTTTATTTCGTGTTTTTTTACAATTTTTTCACACTATTACACACGTGACGCTGACATAATTAATTCCTTCCTTATCATTAATCCATACATACTTAAACAACTTTCTTATCATTAATAAGACGTGTCTACCGAATAAAGGTTCGAAATTCTGTCGTATCTATTTTGTCTAAATCAGGAACCTTTTCGTTAGACTCAAAATTTCGAAAAGAGTATATTATTTATTAGTACTTACTTTTAACCGTTTTCTACATGATATAATGTGCTTAATCATAATAATAATAATAATAATAATAATAATAATAATAATAATAATAATAATAATAATAGGTAGTGCTTAATTGTTTAAAACTAGCCCGGCGTAGCCCTGTTGTGAAATACTCTTAAATATCATATTTTATGAATGCAGATTTCATATTTATTATTATATTATATTGGCCCAATATATAGTACGGATTTAAAAAGTAAAAAACAAAAAAGTGACTCCTACGCAACCACCGAGAATCGTAATCAAAACGTTTAGCTTACGATTTACTTTTTCCTTTGCTGTTAATGCCTAATTAAAGGATACTCTAACTTAACATCTAAATCTGACCACCAAGATCGCCATGTGCATGGAATATGTGCCTACATCAAAGATTGCTTTCTATGTGGTAGGGATATCTCCAGAGAAGACCCTAATTTACCTTATATATGCTTCCGGGTTTCATTAGCTTACACCACTGCATTTATATTTGCCCTCTATCGCCCCCACAACAGTGGGGGTTACTATCTTTAAGAGCATATCTGAGAATTATTACAAAAGTCTAAATCATGTCGAATATCTGCATGAATATAATCACACGTTAAAGTTAACTTAAGACGATAATTCCATAAGAAAAACGGTGAAAAATGTGTGTGTAAATATCTAACAGTTAAAATCTTAAACTCAGGTCAAATAAGACTGCTATTCTCAGGAAATGATATTCATGCACCAAAGGTTACTTATAGTGTGTAATGTCTTTGTTTACATACATGACTAACGAGCACAGACAAGTCTGTTTTTTTTACTATTCTTTAGTTTCCCCTAGCTATTAAAAATAATTGACCCAGTCATGAAGAACTCCTCCACCCAGCGAGAACAAAATAATGAAGCGTAAAATTCAGAACAGACACTACACTTTGATATCAGGCATTATTTCCTTCTTAAAAAAACAAATGGGGGTGATTAGATCGCTTGACTGCTGAAAAATGGGTTCCTCCCATGTATTATCTCTATTTTTGTTTAGTATTAGTTAACATCAAATATCCGTTTCTCAATGCAATTTATTTATTAGTTTATAGTAAGGAAAGTGTTGCCTAATCACTAACTGCACTTTGAAATATTTATTTTTCGAGTAGCATGAATTTTAAATCATGTGCTTCTACAGTGGCGTACCTATATAAAAAAATACAAATAATTCATAATAAAACCATGTATTACGAAAACCTGCAGAGTAATTTTCCACCATTTGTCATAAAAACCATAGTCCTTATGATGATAGTGGGTAAAACACGCAGCATTATTTTGCTATTAAAAGGATTTGGGGAGTCGCCAGGGATTACTAAAGCTTCTTTTTTATAGGTGAGAGTTGGTTGTGGTGAATTAGTATCTATTCATTCTCCCAAGCACTACCACCAGTTTTTTTTTGTGTTTATGAAAAGGAAGGCATTAAATGAGGTCGCTGAAATGCTGCATCAGAACAGGTACTACAATTTGATCTTACTAAAATGTCCAAGTAAGCGTAATATAGTTTCCTACCAGGCATTATCTCCTCCTAAATATAAAACAAAAATACAAAACGATCGACATAACATATTTTTAGAGTGGGGAAGAGAAATGTGGAGTAAGTCCCGGGAATTAGCTAAAGCATTTACAAAATTACATTATTTCATATATATTTTTAAAGGAAAGGGGGGGTATACGGAGTCAGGCCCGGAAACGGCTGAAGCAGGTTACGCTATCAAAATTGTTTTATTTCACATATATATTTTATAATAAGGAGCGAGGAAATGGTGTTAGTCTTGGAAAATTGCTGAAACATTTTACGATATCAAAATGACTTTATTTCGTATATATTAATAAAGACAGGGGGAATATGAAGTCAATGCCTGAAATAGCTGAGGTTGTTTATGATCTCAGCTTTAATATAGTTCATATCTATTTTTTAGAAAGGGGGTGATATGGAGTCAATCACTGATATGGCGGATGAAGTTTGCAATCTTAAATTTCCTTTATTTCATATATAGTTAAAAGATAGGTGTCGTAAGATGGAATCAGTTTTGAAATGCTTGAACAACTTTATGATCTCATATTTTCTTCATTTCATATATATGTTTAAGACAGTGGAAAGGAAAAACTGACATTCTGAATACGGACTATGGTGAAATAATACCATTATTATTTAGAAAACCATTTTAAATATGGGGAGGGTATGTTTTTAACTATTCTGTATTTTCATCTAACAATTAAATAAGAAACTGACATACTGAATTCCGACCGAGATAATATAATATTGACATATTTATTTGGAAAATCTGCTGAGTGCTATTCTAAAAATCCTATCATTTCGCTTAAAATTATAGTGTCGGTAGTGGTTGTGGTGGGAAATTGATCTTATGGTGAAGGAAGACTTGCTTCATCACTATCCAAACAATAACTTTATCCATTTATTTGGAAATTCTAGTGATCCATCCTCGAATAGTGAATTCATTTTTTCCAAATTATGATGGCCTTGCTGGGAAGAGAAATTAGTTCATATATGTTGTACAATACCTGTCGAGAGTACGTGAAATTATTTCATATACATTTACATTAGCTGTCAGAGGGTAAGTAAAATTGTTTAAACTATGTGTTGTACATTTATGGTTTGACCATCTCAGGGAGCGATACAGCTCCCCATTGGGTGAGATTGAGACCACTGAAACACCGAGTAAGACCAGGAAAATATTTTGGTATTGTCTGTTAAGCATTGTTGGGTGACCAGGCAGCAGCGGGTAACCTAGCTTAAAGGATGAATTTATTGTGTTTTATAAAACAGAAATATAATTTTATTGTTTGAGCAAAATGACAAGAGATGTCATTTGGAAAGCTAGAACAAAATGTAATTTCGGTATTGGCGAAACCTGACTCAAGGATGTCCGGTCAAACGATTAACGCCTGTAAACGTGTGAATGACATTGAGCTGTGATCACAGGTTCCCAGATCGTACAAGGCATCAGGGTGCCCCCGAACGACATGCTAGCCGATGATTGGTTTAACGGCTTACCCCCGACCAACCCTTTTCTCGATATATAAGCAAATGCCCGCGCCAAAATTAGCAGATTGGAGCCTAATCTCGAGAGAGAACACAGACCTAGAAATACTTCGTCCCTTGTCGCCACCGTAGAGAACGCAGAATAAGATTCCAGATTGTTTTCTGGCGTAAAGAAATCGAACTGAACAATTGTACATATGTAAAACACCTGTAAATTTCGTAAATTAACTTTTAGTATACTAGAACTCTCTGCTTTTGTTTTCTTTTGGTCTGCGTGAGGCGCTAATTAATTTTCAGCAGACTCCGGCATCTTAAACCGACGACGAGGCCTGTGATGCGGAAGCATCTTGTAAAGAACTCCCAGAAGAAGGATGGCCACGACCATTGCCACTTCGACGGGGTCAGAGGTCACATCTTGTGGCCGTTGACCGGGAAAGCTTTACACGTAAAAACACGTAAAGCAAATAAAACCGCATAACTAGAATTAATGATATTTCCACTGCAAGGAAAGATAAAATTATTTAACAATCGTGCTGTTAATTGCATCTCCTAGGGAAGCTAAACTTATTTCATGCATATTTTGTGTAATTCACTTCCTAGGTTAGATAAAATATTTTTTTTTGTTCGAGATAGCAAATGATATATGGATATGAGAATTTCTATCTTATAAGAAAAACAGATATATTAAAATACACCTCATTTTTCTCATTGTTTTATACAGTCCAAAGCAACGCCGGGAAACCTTATTTGTATATGAATAAAATAAAAAATAATTCGTAAGTGACCAGTGAACAAAACCAAAGCTCTAAAGGCATTCAGCGCACTCACTACTGAAATAATTAAAATTCAAGCGACCACTAATACCAAGTTTCAACCACCCCACTTTATCTAGAGAAATTTTTTGTTTTTTTAGTAAGAAGTGATAAATAATAACACTTATAATCTAGCAGAGCGCTGTCAAGGGCACTAAATAAAAGTAAGGAGGCACTGCAGTACTAATTAAACAAGTTTCTAACCCACCGTCTTTTTTATTTTATATATTATATTAAAAGCTGGTCTCAACATGGTAAATAAACGGCCCTCGTGACAAGCACACACGTTTTTAGTATAATACACATCTCTCTCTTTCTCTCTCTCTCTCTCTCTCTCTCTCTCTCTCTTGGCGTATACGAGTTTCCTAATATCTCTCATTCTCCTACTACTAAGCAACTATAGCATGGCGTGTAATGTGTAAAAAAACAGTTAGTATACAAATCAAATTGTGTTTATAAATATAATGAAATTTGTTTAGATTCTCTCAAATACATAACTATTTAGATTGAAATAGGAAACATATTTGATGTTTTTTCATAAACATATATTCAATATATCACGATAAAACCTGAGGTAAATTGTTAAAACATTCAAAAACAAGATGAATTGAAGAGGCGGAAAATAATGTACTCGCAAAGATAAAGCTTTTATTATATAGAAGATAGACAGAATTGTTATACATATTTATTTCCGTCTCCTACTTCAATGTTCTCCAATCTATCCGAAAATATCCCCCATAACACAATAAATGTCGCACATTGAAAACAAACGACACCGTTAAGACACATTAAGGAGAGCAAAAACACGTAAAGCAAATAAAACCGCATAACTAGAATTAATGATATTTTATTATTTAGATTGTTTTCTATATCTTTAAATTATTATAGGATTTACCTTTTTCTGGACGTTCTAAGATATAAGTGTTTCAGTTTTTGCATGAAATTGGTCTATTCTGCTGTTTATACTGTTTCTCGTAAAATATACATTTATGATAGACAGGTTTTATTCTATATGCTTAAACTAAAGAAATAAGTATGTGTATGAATTCTGGAATACTAATTTACGGAATGTGTCGAACGTATACCAGACACACACGAATACACGCACATAGTTCTTAAATGACTCACTGTATTGTGGGAGAAACACGCTAGTACAGGAATAAAATGGAACTGGGCATTTAATTATATCTTCTGTTTACGATTCTGATAACTGAAAGGGTTTAATTATTCATACGAGAGAATATTGCCTTAAGTGTAAGTGGAATTATACTACTCAATCCTTAATTTGACATATATGTGTATACACACATAATATTAAATTGATGTTTAGACAAATAGTGCGATCTTAGAGTTATAAATATTTTAAATACACGAGGTTAAAGGACATAGATACATAAATATCTACTCCTTTTTTTATATTATCTTTCATAGGAAATACCTAGGGTAGAATGTTTCAACCTGCCGTGTGCTAAGTATATAATATTCAATGAATAATTATTTGCACATGGGCTTCATTACCATGTAATAAACACAATCTGGAAAAGTTTCACTGACAACAAACAGGACATTTTTTCTAAGGCAGCGGATATTTATTTTTCTATCAAAAACAAACACACACACAAATACATACATAAATAAATTCATACATGCATATATATATATATTCATATATATATATGTATATATATATACACACACACACATATATATATACATATATCAAAATTTAGTAATTTAAATTTTATGATGTGAAATTAATAAATTTCAAATCCAGAATTTTTATTATATGCAATACAAAGAATATATTGTAAGTACAGCTGATGATTTATAAAGATGATGCATAAGCACTTTCTTCTCTTTTCGTTTCTTTATTTCATTTCGTTTTATTTTATCTGTCTCCAGAGACTGTGTTTTTTGTTTGTTTTTTTCACAAATTGAAATTACATTTGGAGTGTATTCTGAAACTCATATATTATAACATATTAAATAAATATAAAGTATATGTTTATTAAAAACATCTTCACCGTACTTATATAATAAAATATTTACCAGATTTTACATCTAATCCAAGGAGACACCAAGGAATTATGTTTACTTCGCATTGCTATCTTGTGCCGTTGAAGAATAAAGATACGCATTGGGTCCTTTTTATCTCACTGCTACCAAAGACTCTCACTTCGGAATTTACAATTTGGATATAAAATTCAATACCTCCTCATTTTGAACTAATATATAATTTCACTCACTCTATGGTTTAAAAACTTGAAAACTTTTAATCATGATTGCATTTAGCAATCATAATTTTTTTATGTTTAGCAAATTAGGTATAAACTATTTATAATATTTGCTAATATTTGTTTTCCTTTGAGGGGATGGGTAAACATCGAAAACTTATAGGTTGGGGAGATATATTTATTGAAATGTATTCCTTGTCTTGCATATAATAAAACATCTAGATTTGAAATTTAGCCATTTCACACCATAAAATTTAAAGTATTAAATTATCATTTATTTGCTCTATCTGGTATATTGAGAAATTTTTATTTAGATGGGATTGGCTTAATAAAATATTAGCAGTCCAGCCCGGCTTTGCTCGGCACCTGTTTACTGTTCATAACTTTATGTGAATATGTATATATTAAAAAGTGTGAATATGTACGGTAATGCCTTTCTAGATAACACTGGTCAACAAATTTTTATTTTTTTTCTTTGGCAGACCATCTAGGAGTGTTTTCTGGGGTTTTGAAGGTCGCTGATTACGAATATAATATTGGTTTTGCCAGATTGACTCTAGTTTAGAATATACTGATAACCCCAAATAAGCCTAAACTGCTAAAATTCTTCCTGAAATACTTCAATATAGAAGCAGTAAATAAAAATTGTCTTATATTATTGAATCATTATAATGATTATGTATATATTGAAGTATTTCAGGGATAATTTTTATATAATTATTTATATAGGGAGAATTTTTATATAATTATATACTGTAATTACTTTATAACATGTTCCATAATATAGTTGCAGTATAAATTAAACAGTAATTAAGAATTTTCTTTTTAATTCCACAGTTGAAAATGAGTTCCAGAGAGAAAATGAGTTCTTCTAGAAGATGTTGCAGATATGAACCGGATGTCTTTTGTTACATCTGTGGACAGTATGTGATGGCACAAGTAAAGAGGAATATTACAGACTTTCTCAAGAGGGCGTACAAAGCATACTTCGATATGATACTTGGTGACCAAGACAAGTCTTGGGCCCCACATATGGTGTGCAAAACCTGTGTAGAAAGTCTCCGCGGTTGGACCAACGGTAAGCTGAAGTTGAAGTTTGCTGTACCAATGGTGTGGAGAGAGTCCAACAATCATTTTGATGACTGCTACTTCTGTCTCAATGACATGACGGGGTTTAACAAGCACAAGAAAGCAAATTGGCAGTATCCGAGCCTGGATTCTGCTATCCGTCCTGTTGCGCACTCTGAGGATCTACCTGTGCCTGTTTTCACCAGTTTGCCTGAAATCAATGAAACCGAAGAGATTCCAGCTGATCTTTCAATATCAAGTGATGATAGCTGTAGTGACTATGAAGAACCCTCAAATGGCCCTCAGCTTTTCAATCAATCTGAACTTAATGACCTAGTGCGAGACCTTTGTTTGTCGAAGGAGCAGTCTGAAGTTCTTGCATCACGACTCCAAGAGAAAAACATTCTTGATTCTGGCACAAAAGTAACATACTATAGGACAAGGGAAGGCAGCTTGCTTCGTTTCTTTTCTAAAGAAGACGACCTGGTCTTTTGTAATGACGTTTCTGCACTTCTTAACTGCATGAGGATCTCATCATATGACTCAGCAGATTGGTGTCTCTTCATAGATGAAAGAAGAGTATGATGCTATCAAATTTGTTCTTGAAAAGCTGAATTACAACACTCATAAATGGCTGATTTGTGTGGACTTGAAAATGGTGAATTTTCTGCTTGGTCAGCAAAGTGATACACAAAGTATCCCTGCTTTCTTTGTTTGTGGGATAGCAGAGCAAGAATCCAGCACTGGAGAAGGGAGAACTGGCCATAACGAGAAAGTATCGAAGTCGGCACAGCCAACGTCATCAATGAGCCTTTAGTACCCAGGGATAGAATCATCTTCCCTCCATTTCACATAAAACTAGGGCTCATGAAGCAGTTTGTTAAGGCGTTGAACAAGGATGCGGATTGCTTCAAGTACATATGCAGGCAATTTCCAGGTCTTTCCATCGAAAAAGCTAAAGGTGGCATCTTCGATGGACCTCAGATTCGAACGCTCATGAGGGATTCTGACTTCACTAATTATATGAACACGGTTGAGTTAAATGCTTGGGTGTCCTTCACAGATGTAATGACAAACATTTTGGGAAATCACAAAGCTGACAATTACAAGCAATTGGTCCGTAAGATGCTTACTGCATACGGAAAACTAGGGGCAAATATGAGCATTAAAGTTCATTTCTTGTTTAGCCACCTCGACAGATTTCCTGGTAATCTTGGTGATTACAGTGAGGAGCAGGGAGAGAGATTCCATCAAGACCTCAAAACAATGGAAGAGATTATCAAGGCAAATGGGATGAGCACATTATGGCAGACTACTGCTGGAACCTTTTGAGAGACTGCCCAAAAGTTGCTCACAAGCGAAAATCGTATAAACGTCAATTTTAGTTTTGTGAATAAAATATTGTTTTGTGTGTTCATTGTAACTAAGAATCTAGTGTATAATGCTTTGCATTCATTTATGATATATAACTGATTATGTAAATGTTTTTTTCACTTGGAGAATTAAAATTCAGCAAATTTTTAGCAAATTTTTTGTATATCCTCGAAATCTATGAAAAGTGTTCAGTTATAGGATAAATGAAATGATGTTATATCTAACTTAACTTGTTAGATTGAGATTTTACACTGCCTTTGTGGTTTAAGATTATCATAATAATCAATATCTGACATTCATGCACTATTTAGCCGTTTTTTGTACGTTTAGCTATGGTCGCGAATGGGTGATTTCAGACAAACGACCCCCTATGATATCTCAAAAACTAAAGCCAATTTGAAAATACTAATGTCAAATTCGGATTCAGCGCCCTTGAAACCCCCAGAAACCAGTCTTACTTTGCCTGCCAAAAATATTGTGTTGGCCAGTGAGGCTTCCTTAACTACCATACAGAAAATTAATACATATGTATAAATTTCAGAGGTCAATTTTCTTTAAAATTTGACCCCAATTTTGACCATTTAATATATATTGTTTTGGGCTCAAATTAAGTTCAAATGTTTCACCAAAGTCCAAGTAACCTACATCTTATATTTCAAGTGTTTAGAGCCAAGATTGGAGGAGGCTTTTGGTAGAACTTGCAAAGGGAAACTCTTTAACTCTTACCTCCTGGCAGCGAAATTTTCGCCAAAAACTAATTAAAAAACTTGCTGCATGTCTCAATAAACTTTATGTAAAATGTCAAATGTTTAAACCCTAAATTGGCTAAATAGTTTGCCAGAGATCGCAAAGATAAAAACTTTTGCACTTTGACTCCTTGGCAGCAAACTTTTCGGTCAAAAACCTACTAAAACGCTTACACTGTGTCTGAATACTAATTATGTAAAATTTCAAATATTTAGATAACAAACCGGCTGAATAATTTCATAGAGACAGCAGCGGTCAATATTTTTTTAAATTTTGACCCAATTTATGACATTTATTGTTTGAGCTCAAATCAAATTATAAAGTTAGAACCATCTCAAAGTAACCTATATCCAAAATTTCAAGTGTTTAGACCCAAAATTGGCGGAGAAGTTTGGTAGAGTTATCAAAGGTCAGGACGTTGAACTTTGACACCTACTAGAAAATTTTCTAGCCAAAACCCAATTAAAAAAGTTTTCCCAAATTTCATTACCCGGTATGTCACATTTTGTGTTTATGGATCGAAAATTGACAGAGGTATTTGGTAGGGAAATGTACACAGAAAGCAAGACAGACAAACACACATACATTTTCACTTTTGTAGTTATATGGATTAATAATATTTTGTAAGATCGATCATCAATGGGTTTACATACCAGTAGATGTATTACATTACATTATTCTCAAGTATATATATATATATATATATATATATATATATAGATATATATATATATATGTATATACACTAGCATTTCAGCCCAGCGTTGCCCGGATGTTTGGAGGTGTATGTTAAGCAAAAAAAAAGTGGTAGTAGGAAAGCAGGCTCAAACACTTACAGTGAAGGAGGAAAAAAACGGGAAAAACGTGACGTATTTGCTGTTACGACCACCGTCAAACCGAGAGTGACGTAGGTTTTAATTAAGACTTGAGAATCAGAAAGAGGGGATGACTTTCTACAATATTGGTGAAAACAAAAATACCTCTCCCTGTAGACAAGTGGCCAGTTGAGGGTGAAGATATTACTGTTTTTAGCCAATTTTTTTGGTATGTTTCGTCTGAATGGTCGAGCTTTAAACGATACTGATCTTGTGAAAATCCGTCGCCTCTGTCGAAAGTTTTACGCAGGCATGCAAACATACATACATATATGTATATATTGATAGCTCAAATTTTTCACTCAAACCGATTAAAACGCTTTCCCTATCTCTGAATATACTTTATGTAAAATTTCAAATGTTTAGACAAGAAATTGTCAGTAATTTGGCAGAGACCGCAAAGGGCAAATTCTTTTAAAACTTTGACCCCTATTATGACCCCTTAACATTTTTTGTTTTGGGCTCAAATAAAATTATTAAGTTAGATCCCTGTCCAAGGAACCTACATCTAAAATTTAAAATGTTTAGACCGAAAATTGTCGGAGAAGTTTTGGTAGAGTTCTCAAAGGCTAAATCGTTATCTTTGACCCCTTAACAGCCAAATTCCTTCCGACAACGGATTACAAAGATTTTCTCAATCTCATTACCCTGTGTATCGAATTTCGAGTCGGTAGACTATAAATTGACAGAGTTATTCCGTACGGAAATGTACACAGACACACAGACACACACACATTCACCTTTGTAGATATATATTTATATATATATATATATATATATATATATATATATATATATATTCAAACTGCTGATCAAAAATTCAAGACCACTTAAAAAAAATTTTTTTAAACTTTTTTAAGGATAGATTTTAAACTCTTCCGACTTAAGTTTACCAATACTAACATTAAAAAGTTATGGAAACAAAAAGCGAAATTCCAAAGACTTATTTTTAAAATTTAAATTTTTATTAAATTAGACTTTTTACACATGATCAAAATTATAAGAAAAATATCTATTAAATTGTATCAAAAATGTATGAAAAGTTTATGAAAACATGCAATAAATAATAATGAGTTCTACCTCCACTGATTCTGATGACTTCAAAAATACTTTGGTGCATGCTAGAAATAAGGGGTTCCATTAAGGTGCGGGGGATCCTGCTCCAGTTTCTGAAGATGGCTTCACGAAGTTCATTTTTTTTTTAAATATTGTTTACCATTTCGATAAACCTCACTTGTCATCCATCCCCAAACATTTTTAATTGGGTTCTAGTCCGGTGAGCATGCAGGATGTCCCAAGAGATGGACTCGATTTTCTTGAAGAAAACTCAAGGTCCGTCTTACAGTGTCGATTGCATCATTATCCTGTTGGAATAACCATATATTCCCGCACAAACGATGACCCTCCATAATCAAAGATGTATATTGTAGCAGGCTAACATAACCAGCTGCTGTCTCACCACCCTGCACAACTAGGAGCTCCATCGTCCCGCCGTAAGAAAAAGGACCCCATACCATTATGGGCCCTCCACCGATAAGACGCCTTGAAAGAATTTCAAGGGGCATGGTTTTGCCATGCCAATATCGCTACAAGCCATCAGTACCATCTAAATTGATTTTTTCCTCATGAGAATGCAGGCCTTTCTTCAACTTCTCAACGTCCCAGGTTTGGTATTCACGATCAAAGGTCAAATCGTTGAGATTTACCTTAGCTGCTATCGCTCGCTGTGACAAACCTTGCTCATGGAATCCGAGAATTCGAGAGCGCTCAACTTCGGTTAGTTTTCTTGCTTTAGGCATGGTAACATTTTATACAGTGATTGCTAATCTCTAACTGAACTAAAAACATTAGAATTACCACAAATCTAACAATTTATACCGTTGGTCTTATAGTTTTGATCATGTGTAAAAAGCCTAATTTAATAAAAATGCAAATTTTTATTAAATTTTTGGAATGTACCTTAACCTTTTAGATTGTAGTATTGGTAAACTTCAGTCGGAAGAGTTTAAAATCTATACTTAAAAATGGTTTCTTTTTAAATATTTTTAATTGGTCTTAAATTTTTGATCAGCAGTATATATATATATATGTATATATATATATATATATATAACTCTCAAACGTGCTTATTATGTACTTGTAGATTAAACACAATTTACTTGCAATGAAAATCGCTCAAATTTAGTAGTATTTAGTAATCATCAGTTCTTTTCAAATGATTTATTTATATTTATTTTATCTTATAAATTTCCTCAGACTACAGACATCTGAAAAAATAAAAACGTGCAATAGAAAGAAAAAAATCTGGGTATTAACTACTCGTGGATTTGGGGCATTATTTCATGGAAACGAAAGTGATCTTAATCTAAATATTAAACTATACGATGTCTATAAAATATGAATACCCGCTGAGTTTACAAGAAAGGCCATATTTGCGGGCTGAAACCCTTTTCAACATTTATTTTTTGCTGTGCAAATCATAATTAATTAATTGTTCCATACTTATATTCTTACATTAAGGTTTGAAACAATTGTACGGAATGTGTTACTAATAAAAGAATAACGTCTTGAAATGCATACATGTCTGCCGATTTCTTTTAAAAATTGTACCTTTAAGAAAAAATATAATCGAATTTTTATGAACATTATTATACGATACCAATAATTTTATTAATGTGGCTAGCTTTTTCCATTAATAGAAAGCAGCAGTCACTTGATACACCCCAAACTAGACTTATTTTCATATAAAATCACTAACATAGCCTATATATATATATATATAAATATATATATATATAGATAGATAGATAGATAGATATATAGAGATATATATATATATATATATATACACATTCAAAAGTAGGGATATTTCTATAACATTTAATATCTACTACTACATAAAAGTCACCCTGTGTGTATGTGTGAGTTCATTCCTCGTAGGTTCTGAAACGGATGTGATTATCATTTTAAGATATCTATTCAAAGGTAATCTATATGTTTAGCAGAAATCTTTAACTTGCTTTGTACATAAATTCGTCTGATAAGTATCGAAAATCGCATGGAAACGGCCCAAAAATATGTGTTTTCTCATTGATGAAAGGTAATTTTTACAGAGGAATTTTAATAGGTTACAACGGCAGGGAGATATTAAAATTTGAGCAAAGTGTTTCTCCTAAAAGAAAAAAAAACAGACTTATTGACACCTGAAAATATAGCCAAATTGTTGAGCGATGAACTCCAGATCCAATGATACCGATGATGATTGTTTTCCGTTCGATTTCATTGACTTTCTTATATATTATTGGTATATGTTATCAACTGTAAATGCAGACAACTTTTGTTTGTCTAACCACTAAAAAAGTATTAATAAATAAGCAAAAAATAAATCAATTAAGGAGACAGTAAAAGTAAAATAATGTCAATATAGAAGAAGGACAAAGGTAGTACAAATGAAGATTTAATGAACATGTAACAAAAAAATCAAGTAAAGAATAAAAAATTAAAGAAGTACCACAAATGTGAAACGAAGATTAAAATGATTTTCATGAAAAATGGTATATGAATAAAGGAAATAACGATTAAAAATACAAAATGCACCAGAACAACATAAACAAATACAAAATAAAATGACGATATATGCTACAACTTGGAGAGCTTCCTTCCAAGAAAGTAAGATAAAAATGAGATCGTGATATTTGTTTGTCACAAAAAGTCTAAAATCTTCAAAAATCATTACAATGTAACTTTTAATTATTTCTATTAAATATAGAATTTTAATATAGAAATATAAATTGAATGAGTAAAAAAATGCACGTGTGTACGTCATACAGAGATTTATCAAAAATATATGTTTTGTTTTGAAGCAAATATCGACTTCAGCTCCGTTGTTGGATTTTAATAATAATAAACGTAGTTTTTCATATGTTGTTTTGTGTTTATTTACTGGATAAAACTATACGTGTAAGTTTTTTATTAAGAATTTTGTTTTTATGACGGAATGAAATCTGGCGCACTGACGTACATTTTGGTGTATTTTAGTGCAAACTCAAAATGGCAAATTAAAATCTGGAGTGTAGCCCCCCCCAAAAAAAAAATTACAGATTATTTCATGTTAAATTTATATTCAAATCTGATCTTTTTTCTTTAGGAGTTTCACACTTACTCACCAGTAATATTCCATTTTGCAATGGGGATTTAGCTTAGCATGTTAATATAAAAGTTTGTCATTATTTTATTATTATTATTATTATTATTATTATTATTATTATTATTATTATTATTATTATTGTTTTGTTTTTTTACAGCAAAGTGCATCAATTAAATAACCCACAAATTTTTTATGAGTAAAATGAGAAGTTAACTTGATCCAAAGAGACAAAGCACAGAATCATAAAAAAACCTCACGCCCTTCCAAATGTTAAAATGGTTTTCTAAATAGTAACATTATTATTTAGAAAATAGTTCGAAACAATTGGAAGGAACTTTGTTAAATATGTTGTTCTTTCATCGTCTTCTCATTTTCCCTACCAATCGTTTACTATTTTGAACTGGTTATCAAAACTTTCAAGTAGTATGTTGTACACTAATGACAGATAAATAAAAATCAAAATGATTATTTTGTCATCTTACAATTCTCAACCAATAATATGGAAAACACCTGAGAAACATATACACAGAAAGTACACGGGGGGTTATGTAATAATTTGAAAATTTACCAAAAAAAATCTATATTTAAATATTTAGAACGGAATCCATATTTGTATAAGAATCAGGAAAGTTTTGGGATCATCCTATCACTAATATATATATATATATATATATATATATATATATATATATATATATATATATATATATATATATACGTTTTATTTTTATTACCGTATCTTTCTGTTAAGTTACATTATTGTTTCAGCCACCCGGCCGTTTTTTTGGCCGTCTGTAGCTTCCTCAGACTTTTACAGAAATGTTCATTATGATGGGATGAAAAAATGAATGACGTCAGGGAGGGGTGCGAGAAGAGCGGAAAAAGAGGAAGGGAACAAGGGAGAAAGGTAGGAGTGGGTCCTTGGTACGACGGTAATGTTTTAGTTTTGGAGTTTAAGGAACTTGTGGGAAGTTCATTTCTGCTGTGACTGAGGGCATCGGGATACATGGAGGGGAAGGGGGAATATGTGGGGGTAGGAGGGGGTCGCTTTAAAATTCTAGTCTTAATGTTAAAGTTTTTGGCGTCTCGTTGGTGAAATGATTTCTTGATAAGTATGTCTTGCCCTGTTCGCTTAGGTTCGGAGGCGGGGGGTCTGGTTTATTTATTTGATTTTTATTTGTTGTTAATTGTTTTGAGAGGGTTAGCTAGCGGCCGCGCGCACGAGCACACACATGCGCATGTACACACATATATACTTAAAGAACCGTTCACATGTACACATACATCTTAGAAATTAAATTCTATTTATATATATAACATCTATTCCCTATCTGTCATCAATTGATGACGAATAGGAAATAGATGTTATATATTAATAGAATTTCATTTTTAAGATACATATATAGAAAAATATATATATAGGTATATATATATATATATATATATATATATATATATATATATATATATTTCTTAGAAATAGGAAATATGTGTTTTATATATAAATAGAATTTCATTTCTAAGAAACACATATATATATATATATACATATATATATATATATATATATATATATATATGGTTCTTAGAAATGAAAATATATTTGTATATATAACATCTATTTCCTATTCGTTATCAATTATTGGTTAATATTCAGATTACTTTTAGATTGATTCGGGTATAAATAGAGAATCGCTAGTCTATTAGGAAATATTAATAACATACTTAAACTACTACTACTACTACTACACCTACTACTACTACTGATAATAATATTATTAATAATAATAATAATAATAATAATAATAATATTAATAATAATAATATGCAATATCATTACATTGTCTAATTTTGTAATCCATAATAAAAATAATTGCTATCTTAAAAATAAATACGTTTATAATCACAGCAATACACCGCATGAAGTAAGATCATGTACATAAAGTGGCGTTGATAATAGCTAAAACTCTTGGAGAGACTATTTCGAATGAGTATGCGTGCATAATACTAGTCTGGTCTTATTCAATTTATTCTAAAACCCTTCTTATATAAGAAAGCGTAATAATTCGATCTAAAATGAGCCAACAATGGTATATATCCCGTAGATCTTACCTATATATATATATATATATATATATATATATATATATATATATATATATATATATATATATATATATGTATATATAATTCTTAGTTTCTTATAAAAACATATTTTGTATAGATCAGTAATACACATTTATCAGTGGTATACTGACTGCTGATATTCAACAATGCTAACTCCATTTAAATAAATTCATTGACAAATGAAATTCATGATGCAGAATAAAAATTACAGTAGAAAGGTATTGTCGGAATCGATTTAAACGAAGCAGCAAAAATCTAGAATATTTAAGATTTCTTGTTTAGTTTTGTTGAGCGTGTTTCTTTTTCCAGATAACCTCTGACAACGAACGCAGTCAACCATTCGACACAAAAAGATTTAACAAATTAATCAAATTAAAACCGCACGAACAATGAATTAAGAATTAGCAATAGAAAGTTAACAGGTCACTCGCTCCAACTATGGTCGTTTTTGCTACTCACATCTTACCCTCTACAGCAGCTTTCTAGTTTTATTACTCTTAGCGTTCACATCCTGAGATGTTAATTGAAATATTCGGGGATTGATGATTGAAATATAACAGTAATGCAGTAACGAGTAAAACAAATAATAATAATTCTTATTTTGACTTTCTTTACATGATTTCCTGAAATGAGGATAATGTTATTTCAACCATATATTTGACACAGCAGAAAAATTGATGGGGATGGATTTCATAACCACACGCCTGTGCTTCTGATCTGGCGACATGCGAGTTGTGGACCGGAGCGTTGTCCTGCAGGAGGAGAGTACATTTGCTGATCTTACACCGCCTCTTGATTTTGATAGCTTCCCTTAATTTCCTCCAAAGTGAAGCATAATAGGCTCCTGTAATTGTGGTAACGTTTGCCAGGATATTTGTAATCACTACTCCATCCGAGTCCCAGATGACTGAGCATGACCTTGCCAGCGGAGGGCTGCACCCTTGCTTTCTTTGGAGGTGGTGATTCCAAGTGCTTCCACTGCATTGACTGGGCTTTGGTCTCTGGATTATAGTGATGGACCTAGGTTTCACCCGGTGCAATAAGTCGTTTGAAAACTTTGACTCATCTTCTTGGCACAAATTCATCCTCGAACACTCGACGCGTTCTCGCTTCTGGAATTGTGTGAGCAACCTGGGAATCAATTTGGCATACACCTTATGCATATGCAAATGGTCATGAATGATAGTTTCCACAGACCCTGCACTAATCCTAACATCTTGGGCTATTTGGCGAATAGTAATGCGCCGATATTCCAAAATGGCAGTCTCAACTTAGCGGACAGATGCCTCATCAATGGCAGAATGGGGGCGACCAGGTCTGGGAGCTGTTGCCACAGACTTCCGGCCATATTTGAATTCACGATGCCAGCGTTTTACAAGGTCATATGAGGGGACATTATCACCATAAGTTTCTTTCATTTCATTTCATTAAAGTCTCCTGTGGTGTGTGTCCTTTCAAATACAAAAACCGGATCACTGCTCGACATTCAACAGGCTCCATTTCACGTCTGAATCAGTTCAAACACCTGTAAAACAGAAACAACAATCAGTTCAGAGCTATAATTTGCCACATGACTCGTAGACATATAAATTATTGCACATGCAAACGTTTAGCCAATCAGACAACTGGAAGGTTGTCAGGGGTCTTATTCTACGCCCCCCGTATGTTAGCAATTTAGTACGGAACCTTCTATTTACCTTATAGCATATTGGGGCATAACGGGGTTACGTAATTCGTAATGGTATTCTTAATTATTACTAGAAATTGAAAATTCAACAAACACAAGGCTGCTGCTTAGAACTGATTCATATATTTGGTTCGCCTCAGGTGATTGTGAATCCAACTCGTAAATCCAGATAGAAAAAATCTGAAACATAAAATTATAGTATTTATAAATTTTGTTTCAAACAACCGTAACAACATAATGTTTTTCTATACTCAGTAATGGTATGCCTTTTAACCATGCATTTGAAAGACTTAGGAAAATTGTATTTCAATTTGTGTTATTTTAAGACTATTGGTCTTAAAGTAAGTAGGCAAACAAGTTAGAAAATATTATTTGGAATCGAAGCCAGTAAGAAGTGTTAAAAGATATCGAAATCCTAGGAATGCAGAAAGATTTTCGCTGTTCTCGCAAATAACTAAATATTATTTATATCAGAGATATATATTTAATTTAGGAATATAGTACATTGTTCATTCTTTTAGAAATAATCAGATATTAAATATGTTAGTAAAAAGAATGGACAATACGAGTTTAGCAGCAATGATTGACAAATAGTTTAGATGTTGAACAATTCAAATTGGGGTTTATTTGTTTGCTAAAGGTGTGTTTGGACATACATAGGTAAACTTCACATGAATAAATTTCACGTGGCGAAGCATGCATCTGACGTTTTCAAGAAAGGAGATTCTCAATATATTGAGACAGGGTTCCAAATTAGTCAGGTAGGAGTTAGAGAGAGAGAGAGAGACAGAGAGAGAGAGAGAGAAAGAAGAAAGAAAGAAACGACTCAGTGAAAATGGGGGTCCTGGGACGCGTAGGCGGGGGATAGACCACGTCGCCATACAAGCTTGAATTTCTGAGTCATCACTCAGCTGGCTGGATGAATAAAGAATCACCATCATATTGTAAACTGTTGTCTTCGTCTGTCGTCATTCCAAATAAAAAAAGATAAACGTGGTTTGTCTATCATCTAGTAAACGAATATTGTATAACTCCCTTCAAGTATTGTGTGTTCTCTCCGCCATCATCAAAAATGTATTCTTCCCATCGATATGTTAAAAGAGCTGTATTCCGGACATCTTTTTACATTCATGTCTCCTGCTAATAATGATATGAACTAAATAGAAGTGTCACCATCACCGTCGTTTACGCCGTTATAAAAAATGTTTTGTTCTGTGTAACAGTGATATATAGATGCCCTTATCATCTTCTGTTCGGAGTCCTCGTTTTATGTTGTCTCAATACACAACACCATTTTGTTTGAAAGTTAAATGTGACAAGTGAACGTAAATGTTGTTTGATACTAAAATATAATTGATTAGCCAACTGGTTAATGACATCTGAAAGTTGAGATTGATAGGAAGTTTGATTGGGAGTATATGGTTTTATATTAATAAAATAGATTGTATCCTTGTATAATCGCGTTAACGGTGACAGTTTGATGTATAAACAAGCTCGGCTGTGACAAGCAAACGAACGAAAATGCAATTTTTTAGTCTCCCATAAAATTTGACAGGCGTTTATATAAAAGTTAATCGTTGTAAACGAACATAATGCGTTTGGGCATCAGATTTAAACACCAAGTGCAACACAAAGATTTCCATAAAAAAACAGAATCATTATCATACTGAAGATGAGAGACACTATTATATTACTAGCATGTAACAATAGTATATAGTGAATGTGATTAATATGAAGCCATATTTAGTAAGAATATGTTGATATTTAACTGCAATACAATTTAGCTATGATATTTCAATATTAAGCAAAATTAGCTAATGAAAAGTATCTTGATACATTCTTTAAATTTGCGCGTTTAGATTAAGGTAGACTGTCAAAAGGATTTACTAAAACAAGAGTAGAGAAGAAAAATGCCTTTTCCAAACTAAATATGGCAGACTCGACGCCTGAGATGGAGCCGTATATCGATTGCTCGGGTTCAAACATTCTGTTTTCTTTGCTTTTCAGAGTATAAGTACAATATCACATTTAGGTGAACAATTTTTAAAGTCAAAATTCAAATTTAAACTTGACAGATTACATAAAATAAATTATAAGTTATGCGTAGCAACGAAGCCAGAGTGAGTTGCAATAAATTTCGTTGGTCTATCGTAACCAATATATTGTAGAAGTAAGTATGCGCCATTACTCAGAGAACACGGGTTTTTGTTAAAACTCCAACTTAAGTCGCACTTACCCATGCTCAATAATTCACGGAGTATTTGTTTACAAATATGTGTCCACCAAATTAAGTAATCTATAAATATTTTATGATATGTGGAACTGATTTACTGATTTAAGAAAAGGAAACAAATATAGCATTTAACGATCAGGAAAAGATTACTGTGTAATAGGTATTGATACGAAAAAAAAACTCAAAAGTCAATAAGCTGAATCAGAAACTTATTTACATATTAAGATAGAAATGCGTCTGAAATGCGAACGACAAAAATTAATAATATGTTTCAATCTTATATAGAAAAGTAATGTTAAAAAATATAATGCAGTTCGAAAACAAACTCATTTACGCAAATATAATGCAAAATAAATTTAGACTGCTTTACAAAATTGTAATAGAAAGGTTGAATGATGTTTGCATCAGATTTTTTATTCTGTTCGAATATTTTATTAATTTACGAATGAATTTGCCAATTTTACTAGAAATAAAACACACATCCTTCGTTGCTTCCTAATGTATATTAAACCTTTAAAATTGATATCCCTCGTGGTAAACAATTCGTGTCTCTTACATGCTAATCAGCCATTAATTCTACTGTTTGAATTCAAAATTATTGATTTACCTCCCTTAGTATCACATCCAAAATATAGATACTTATATTTATATATATATATATATATATATATATATATATATATATATATATATATATATATATATATATATACTTGTGTGTGTGAGTGTGTGTGTGGGTGTGCCTGTGTGTGGATATTTACACAAATATTAGGTCCGAGATACTGCACTATTATAGATTGTCAGATTTCGAAATCACAAATATATTCCATTAGTTGTGAATAAGTAAACGTGCGTTTTCAGTCCTTGTGATGCAGGTCTCAAATTTAATTTGGGTTAATCACGCGGAGTAGGCGTAATCAATAAAAACGCGTGTCTGTACATAATGATATTTAAATTATTTATGTGGCGCCATCTGTATTTGAACACCGCCTTGAGAAAGAGTAAATTATTCACGTCTAACATTTAGATAAACCACTTTCTCGTATATATGTACACATTATTATATGCGTATAACCTAGGGTCTAATATTGTCCAGTTTTTGCAGATGAAAAATTTTTTATTTATAATTGATGTACTGATGTATTGAATATATCAAAAAGCATTCATCTAAAATTAATTTCAAAAATATTTTTCTCCTCTTATTTTTCTCCTTTTAATCGGTGCATATATATATATATATATATATATATATATATATATATATATATATATATATATATATATGTACGGTGTCGGCAAAAAGAAGGTCCGCACTTGTATTAAAAAAAACTGCAAATTTTACCTACATTTTATGAAACTGTTTAAATAAACTATACCTCATTTGATTGGCCTTTTATTTTTCTATAATTTTACTTGTTCGGATTTGATTTTAATTGAAATATTATAGTGTTCACGTCAAATTTTAAAAAAATAACTTATAATTAAGGAGGCAAAAACAATGTCCGCAGTCAACTGAAAGTCCTCAACAACCAGAAACGAATTTCTTAAAGGGCTGTCATAATTATTTCTTTATTATTATAATTAAATACCTGCATACACTAGTGATTCATCCTTTCATGAATCTTCAGTGCAGGGTGTCATGATTAACACCAGTTTAACGATGTGAACTCGGTAACACGAGACATCTCTGGCTCGAGTAGCAAAGACCGTATCCATTAGTTTATATATATACATATATATATATATATATATATATATATATATATATATATATATATATATATTTGTATATATAATCTTTTTATAGTATTTCGAGTGTATGTATATAATTGACAATTCGGTACATTTTATTTAAATCCTCTTTTTGAAATTACACAAATAAGCTAGCCCGTATTGTAGTAAATAAAAGAAGCAAATTCTAGATAGGAAACTGACATAGATGCAAAACAATATTGCTGAAGAATTAGTTGAGTATTCAAGATTAGATAAAAAAAAATTAAATTAAATAATAAAGAAATTTTAATTCAATAAATTATTGAATAATATAAGTAAAATATATTAAGTGAACATGGGTAATTAGTAGTAACGTTGAATGAGAATTTGACTAAATTTTTTGTATTTTTAAATAGAGATACGAAGATAGGTAAATATTTAAAAAATCTTAAGAAAAACTTTGGAAGAATGAGATGTAGGTAAAATATTTTCTCATGTTTTTTTTCTTATAAGGGAAATGGATTACATATTGTCCATTATTAAAGTGGTTTTTATTCAATATGCCTGATAAAAGACTGTTCTTGTGAAAATTTTCAAACGTTATAGGGTTTGAATTTGTCCGAATATTCTAGAAACAATTGTAACTAACGATGAAATACACTATTTGTTGCTATCAATCTATTCCCTGATGTATTGAGTTTTTTAAAAACAATATATATATATATATATATATATATATATATATATAGTAATCTAAATACAGTACTGTTCCGCCGCTGATCAGTTCGGCTAGATAGGAAACTACCTCAAGCCAAGATTGAAACCCGACCGTCTGTACGACAGTCAAGACTCCTAACTACTACGCTATCGGCGGCTGCAGTGTGAGTCGTGTGTTTAATCATGTTTTGACATCGTCTTACACAAAGAGCATCGCTTATTCGCTAATGGTAATTCGTGTATCACTTCTCAATATGCTCAACTCAAGATGAGGAGCATTATAGTCATCCACATACAGTACTGTCTCGCTGTTTCACCAGGATTGAAACCCGACCGCCTGTACGACAGTCAAGACTCCTAATTACTACGCTATCGGCGGCTGCAGTGTGAGTCGTGTGTTTAACCATCTTTTGACATCGTATTATTTGTTTACACAAAGAGCATCGCTTCCGCTAATGTTAATTCGTGTATCACTTCTCAATATGCTCAACTCAATATGAGGAGCATTATAGTCATCCACATAAAGTACTGTCTCGCTGTTTCACATCTCATCAGTGAGGCTAGACAGGAAACTATCTCAAGCCAGGATTGAAACCCGACCGTCTGTACGACATTCAAGTGTGTCAATAGCATTTATTAAAAAACATTTAATAAGATTACAAGACTTTAATATCAAGAATCAATCTGTGAAACATCTCTGAAACAGTACAGTTTTTTACTGAAATATTTTGTCAGCATATAGAATCGAAACTTTTTACACATGAATAAAACGAAAGTGGAAGTAGTCAATGCCTATGAAATTTAGTTGCTAAAGAGATATGATGGAGATTGTACATATAATTAGGGTACGATAAGGGACATTTTTTATATTTCCTTGCATGTAGCCACAATAAAATGCAAAACACAATAATCTTTGTATTGCACCTAACGTTTTGTTTAAGGTTTCCACTTCAGCTAAGCACAGCTTAAACCTTTTTTTTAATTTACTCGCTTTATAATTTCTAGTCTAAACTGATATTGGGCATTTTACTGTAAACTCTTTTTTTTCATGTGTACTTAATTTAATAATTATTTTTGTTTCTCATTTCGATCCTTATCCAGATCTTCAATTTGATTTATTGTCAGGACCAATTTTAAATGATACACCAACTTTGAATGTTAGATAAAATACATCGCAAAATACTTAATCTTGTTGTTTTAAGTCTTACTAAATATTTATGGGAAATAATATTTGTATATAAGACAATACTAGATAAATAAGAGTTTCTCAAGATAGAGAAAAATTAAAAAATTTTAAAAATTTAAATTTCATTCATAAAAATATTTTTGCAAAACAAAACATATTTGAACAAAAAATACGATTCGAAGTAATATCCTTGTTTCATGGATTTTCGATGTAGGCTCATTTTCTTCAGCAAAAAGTCATTAGCAAAATATAAGATCTAATTTGATACAACTTTGCTTTTCAGCAAATGCATAGAAAATATACCAAATATTTGATCTTTTAAAAGGATTAAAAAAAAGAAAATAAGGGGTCAAAAAGAGCATGCAATCCTTGAATAGTGGGAATGTTCCAATCAAGGAAATATGCTTGAGAAATGAAAATAGTTAAAATACAAGAAGTTCAAATCCGATATTTTAAGGGTGAATTGAGAATAAAGATAAAAATAGTAAGTAAAAAAGTAAAAAGATATAACAATAAAATATTAAAAATAAAAAAATATAGAATAAATAATTCATATACGTTGAAATAAGCAGTATGTTTTTGGACCGTTTAGGTATATTTTTCTGTGTCTCTAATTTAATGATGGATAAATTAGTTAAAAAAATGCAAACCTTTTATGTCTGGATGCTATACAGAAATCGTTGAGATTTACCTTCAGTGTGGATTTCATCAATCAATTTGAGATTTAATAACACCATCCTACTCTATTAACGATTACTCTTCAACTCGGATACAAAAATCGCATATCTGTTTTTTGTTTCACCCGTTATTTCCTTTCTCCATGTCCCATAAAAAAATATTTTTCTGAATTAAATATAAAATACTGTACATTTTATATATATATACTTATATATATATATATATATATATATATGTGTGTGTGTGTATAATTATTTCCAAAACTCAAAGAACGCCACAGCTCACAAGAGCGACGCCAGCCAACGAACCGGAAGTCTAAGACTCGAGTTTTTCCTTCATTTGGGCTTATCAGTCAGAAACATCCACACTCGGGATTTGAAACCCGAGCATCCTGCATGCGAGACAAGCACTCTACCAACTGAGCAAATGCCCCGCACACAAATAAATTCTATTAACCAACACAAATAATCAACCCACGCGAAATAAAGATGTGGAATAGACCTACTTCACCTCGACAAGAGGCGTTGTCATCCAACCAACTAACCCCCAAGTCGATGTCTCACAAGTAGGGATTTTGAAGTCGAAAGGACAACGCCATCAAGGAAAGCTAACGCAGAGCGTTTGCTAAGTTGGTAGAGCGCAAATATGGCTCGTAAGGTAAGCTCTGCTGGATGCCGTTATCCTTTCGAGTTCCAAATCCCTACTTTTGAGACATGGGCTTGGGGGTAAGTTGGTTAGATGACCACGCCCCTTGTCAAGATGAAGTAGGTATATTCCACAGCTTGATTTCGTCGCTGCTTGCTTGATCTGCGTTGACCAATAGAATTTCTTGTGTGCGGGGCGATTGCTTAGTTGGTAAAGTTCTTGAGTCGCATGCAGGATGCTTGGGTTTACAAATCTCGGGTGCGGATATGTCTGACTGATGAGCCCAATTGAGGGCTTCCGGTTCGTTGGCTGGCCTTTCTCTTGTGAGTTGTGGTGTTCTTTGGGTTGTAGAAATAATTATATATAATCTCTTACATTCTGAAAATTATATATGTATATATATATATATATATATATATATATATATATATATATATATATATATATATATATATATATATATATATAGCAACAATGGTAATTTGTAAAAACCTGAAGAAAGTGTTCAATATTATTTCAGATAAATATATATATATATTTTAATTATTTTTTATAATGTTTTATCTAGATAAAACGGCAATAAAATAAATAAATATATATATATATATATATATTTATATGCATACCTTCATCATTTTCATTTACTTGTTTTACTTTTCTTTTTAAATTTTCGTTTAAATTTTCTATGTATACATATATATATGTGTGTGTCTGTGTGTATGTGTGTGTGTTTGTTTGTGCGTACCTTTGTATGTATATAGGGATACGTGAAGGTATTTTCGGTTCATTATCATTTGATTTTTATTCCAGCTAGCCAATTTAGATTTTTCTTGAATCATTTACTTTGCGTCTGGCCAATCGAGAATACCATCTATCTGAAACAATATGTCGACCTAATTTTTCCTCAACACTAATTTGATCTTTCTTCTCGGAAAAGATTGGAAAGATTGCAATAACAGTGTATCCACATAATGAACTACACCAAAATTAATGAAAACTTTGAAAAGTGTTTCACTGTTTCGGCGTTTTTTTTTCAATTCTTATCTTTGTAATTGATTTCTTTAAAATGATCTTCGCTAGAGTTTTCAAAAGTTGTTGGATATTATTTCAGAAACGTATTTAGCAATTCTGCACTAACGCATGGGTCTTCGAATATCAAAACGGTAAAGTCGAAAGAAAATGTTGCTTATATTGATAAAAACTATTAACATATAAGTTTAATAATAAGAACAAAATTGTGAAACTTTAATGAAAACTAATCTAAGTTACGTAATATATATATATATTAATTTATAAACGAGAAATGAAAAACAGAAATCTCTGCATTTATGTTCATATTTTATAAAATATATTAACAGAAACTGTACACAAATAAGTAAATGTTTTAATTTAATTCATGTTTATTTATTCCTTTTATAATAGAGTGGATATAAAGAGAATATACAATTGCAATCAAATAGTCGACGAATAAGGCAAAAGTAATGCCTCCTAATTTTTATTCCGCGAGTGGATTGCAAATTTTGATGACTAAACATACGATCATTATCTAATACTTACATATATCCCTTGCATATATTGTGAGGTTTTAAGAAAGCAACAAATGTTATGGATGTGCACAAGAAGCAGATATGTGTCATTGAATTATTTCTTGCAGAAAATAATGAACCGACAATCATTCACCGTAACTCTCTGAACTTTTACAAAAAAAAATACAGTTGATGTCAGAATAGTAAGGTGTTCAGTTTGTTGATTTCAGAGGGGCGACAGAGATGCAACTGTCAAAGCACGCCACGGAATTTTACAAATGAGGTATTTTTATCGCTAGCACATGGGCATTAATACAAGTTTTTACTATGTAAAAAAACAAATTCTGATGCCAAAAGGTTGCCCCTTATTATTGCACTACTCTCGTCTCTGTAGCTTTTAAAGTTAAAAACATACGCTTTTTTGTAGAAGCGACCCTTATATATATATATATATATATATATATATATATATATATGTCTGTGTGTGTGTGTTTGTTTGTGGGTGTGTTCGTTTTCAACGATTTTAGTCAAATTATATCGATCATATTACCACTCGCACTCTCGTTCTTTCTAGTTGTTTTATGTTTCGCCTTGTTTCTTTTTCCTATTTTTACTTATTTACATATTTTAGTTTCTTAAAAATTATGTATTTCACACTCCATTCAGATTAGCATACCTTCACGAGTCAATCAATGTAAACCATGTACATATAAAATGTGCAGATAACAAGTTGTTAGCAAGGTAACAAATGGAATAATTAGAGTTTTATAAAAGTGCACAATAACCACAAGTTACGGATGGCGGGCTTCAGAATTTCGTGAAAATATTACATTTTCTAGATATCAAATGTAAAAGAAAAAACAACGAATGATTGGAGGTTGAAAAGGGCAGTGCCGTACGAAAACAAGAGCACTATAGCTTGCAAAAATGCTTCAGTAGCCCTATCATTATTCCGCGGTAGGTACATAAGAGGAGAATATCAATAAACTAGTCCTTTCCAACAGGTATTAGTTAAAGTCTGAGAGGGTGAACATCCTAGAACTCTTACGGAGAATAAGCATACATAAGTCAACAGAAGAACAGCCATTTAAACAATGATCTAACATCTGTAAATTATACGAGTACACACACACGCACACACATATGCATATATATTATTCGCATTATTATGTATGTGCGTGTATATATATATATATATATATATATATATATATATATATATATATGTAACTGGGTAAACATATACACAATATACGTATTATTAGATGAATTATACATACATATATATGATTGCATATAAGTATTTATATCTTATATAGGCATTGCGTGTAAATATGCGCATATACATATGCACCCATCTACCAAAACGTGTATATACATATATATATATATATATATATATATATATATATATATATATACTAGCTATTAGCAAAAGTACCCGTCGTTAACTGAAAAAAATTAAATAGATAAACCCCATAATGTATTATACCATAACTGTTGTTCACACTGAAACACTTATCACAATATTCTGTGGATTTATATGAAAAAAAAACTTGTTAAACTTTGTGACATATTTCCATTCTATGGGGGGCAGGCGAAAACGAATACCTCGTAATTGTATTATACCATATTTCTTCAAAATGAAACATAATTGTCAAAGTATGCTGTCGCGGATAGATATGAAAGGTCTTTATTAAAGTGTGTCACTATTGCTATGATCCTTTCTACCGTTATTTTCATTTTTATTTTTTTCGTTATTTGTGGTGTTCTTTTCTTTCTCAGTTTCATTTTTAAACGATGCTAGGTGATTACGATATCTGTCCTTAAAGCAAGTTTCGGTGCTCCCCAGATATACTTTAGTTTCATTATTTGTTATAACTTCGCATTTGTATACTACGTTTGAACTTAAACAGTTCCCCCTCATTGGGCATTCAGTAGGGTCCCGGCAGTTACATTATTTTACATTGTTGGTTTCATTCTATGTCCTATCTCTGTTTTTCCAAAATGTGTTTAATTTTGCGTTATTTGATCAAATTATGGTATTTGTTAAGTTAGCGGACGTTGAGAAGGATATCTTAACAGTGTTTTTATTAATTATCTTACTTAGTTTACTATCTTGCGGCATATGTTTTCTATAATTTGGTAAAATTCTCTTGGGATGTTATTTTGTATATGGTGGCTGAACGGTGGATTGAACCACGTCTGGCTCTTCCTTCGATTTTTCTTTTTAACTTCTCTTTCAATTTGTTTATGGTCTATCTTTTCATGTTTCTGTGTCGTGTTTACTGGATGTTTTATTTTTTCATTTGTTTTGCTCTTTTTTCCTCTTTTATATTTCTTCGTCGACATGTTGTAAGATATTACATTTGCATTGTTTATTGTTCTTTCTGTACCTATGTTATTGTTTTGAGTTTCCTTAACAAATTTAATTTGTTCTTTATACCCTGATCTAGCTAAGACTTGGTTGTAATATTCATTGTTTTTATTGAATAATTCTACATTTTTTGATATTTTGGATATTTTTTGAGATGCTAAGTATAAGTGCTTTTTCATACTATTCGGATAGTTGGACGTGTGATCTATGTAGAATAACGTTTGGTTGGGTTTATGGTAGGGGTCATAGGAGTTCAACTAGAATAATGCATCATACCGGTATAGTCCTCCTCTTAGTCCTGGAATCTTTTTATATAATTCATTTAGTATATAAAGACTTACAAGGTATGTTACTTGTGCACTATCCGGGACCCCCAATATGAGATCAAAGTGTAGGTTTCTTGTCTTTCTGGTCCATAGTTCGTTATCATTTTTAATTAGAGTTCTTCTTGCTAGTCTTATAATGTCTAATTCTTAATTTGTTATCATTGTTAGTTTTCTAGCTAGTTCTAGTGCTTCCTCGAAGAGATTTGGTAAAATAGAGGGGTAATATGAATCTCTCTCTCTCTCTCTATCTCTCTCTATCTATATATATATATGCATTTGTCTATTTATCTTACTCCGTATTTATCTGTATATATATATATATATATATATATATATATATACAAATAAATGGGAAACGTCTATAATCTCAAATTTCTAGATGTTGACAATCTTATAATTTTATTCCATTATGTACGGTAATATGTGCAATTCGTTACAGCATTTGTTTAGTAGCTCCAAATCTTTTGTTTTTTATATTAATGGTTCATTATATTAATCGATAAATTTATTCGGCCTTTAACAGATCAGGGAACAGAATAAATTGTAAGATGGAAAAAAATATTTAAATTAAGAATATAAACTTCCGTCTTTTGTTTGTTATATGCTTGTAATTACATTGAACTTCATAAATTAAAAGATTGCTAAAAATAGAAGGGGTAATCTAATTGAAAACAAACACATTTCAACACACCTAGACATATATGTATATATGTGTAAATACTACATAAAGCTATAAAAGACAGAACCTGTGTCAAAAATTACGGAGTACCAATGAAAAATTGAAATTATAATTCAAACTTATATTTTTAAAGGTAAAAATAGTGGAGTAAAGATCAATAAATTTATTCTAAGAACAATCCATATTTGGTATATTCCCTTTTGCCTACATAACAGATTTATCCGTTTTTGTATGCCATTGACCAAATTGTTTCAGGTGGCAGGTCAGGATGTATTTCCTCCCACCATTCATTAAGTTTGGTCTCTAATTCTATTTTTAATAAATATCTGTGCAGTCCCACTCTTTTCCGTAGATCAGACAACAACGCTTCAATAGAATTTAGACCAGGGAATTGATGAGGGCACTTCATCACTGTAATTCCTTTTCTCAAACAAACCCATTAAAACTTTTGACGTATATCATGGGACATTGTCTTGCTGGAATATTACATCACTTAGAATGTTATTATTAAATATTTTACTCAAATAATTTTATTAAATCTGATCCATTATGTTAGTATAAATTGTAAAGTTCATACTGCCCTCACATGTGTACAACTTTCCAGTACCTGAAGAATTCATGTAGTCGAAACTTTTACGTTTCCTCCTTCAAATTGTAGTATTACAACCACACAATCCGAATGAAATGCCCCCCGTCATCAACGGCGAACATAAACCGCTGCATAGGCGCCAAAAATCAGATGAAAATAGAATGTGTTACAATTTTTGGCATGGCTTACAAGACATTTACAACACGGATAACAAATAATTGGCCTTTTGGTCAAGATGAAAGTGTAGTATCTCTTCTTCAGATGCTTCACTTCCATTTCTTGTTCTCTTTCGGTGGAGGATCAATCCTTCACGATTGAGACATTTTTTTTTATTTTTGTACCTTTTCTCCTCGTTAAAAAACGACCCTGGTGTCTAACTCTGTCCCGTGGGGAGGCATAGTAAATAGGTACAACACGGATAACAGAAAAGGGGCGAAGCACAGTTCTGCATCTTGCCAATAAAGAAATCATACCTGTGTTCATCCGGATTTTTGTTGAGGAACCTGCCAAAAGCTGAAATTAAGATTTCTGCAAAAGAAACGACCAGGAGTCTTTGGTTATATTTTAGAGAGCTTTTATTTCAATATGTTTCCTTGTTCGAAAATTGATCGCTTATCTTAGAATCTACTTCACCTCCGTGCAGGGCCATTAGGACCCTGTTTCCAACACTATCCTCCTCCATTTGGCCCTCTCTCCAGTCTTGTCTCCTCTTAACGTATAATTATTTTCTATGGCGTAATTCAACTCACATCTTTTTTTGAATCACGTTTTACTATCTGTTATTAACATATTTTGTTTATCATCGTAATCTTTCCGTTATTCTTCTAAATTAGCAAAAAAAAAATCATATTGGGTTTGTTCTAGGTTCTGAAAAGATTACATTTTAGAGACTAGTCATATATTTTTTTATAATATTGCGTTGTATTTCGGCTTTCAAACATATTTCACACGCATTCAAATTAATAAGTCAAATTCAATCAACGTTTCTAACACTGAAAATACTACGCTGACTTTAAAATTGCGTTGCCAAACGCATAGTTCCGGCATTCAAATAACAACACCGTAGAAAACAGTCAAACGCAGATTCTTTATTAACTTTTTTCTTCAATTTAACATCATGAACAAAATATATCAAATTAAAACGAAATATTATAATTGAAAATATATTAATTCTAAATAAGAAGATGGCTCTTTATTTTCATAATATATCGTTGCATTTCTGCTTGCAAACGTATTTCATGCGTACATCAATTTAAATTACATTAACGTTTTTAACACGGAAAACCTTACCATGAAATAAAATTAGACTTTATTACACATCTTCTTCATCCTTACTTACTTAACAGACCATTAAAGTCAGAAAAACTTAATAAATACAATTAACAGAAAAGCAACAGAAAAAAGTTTCTTTAACAACATTACACTTGATGAAGGACATTGATCGAAAACGCTAGAAAAATGGCTAACAGCAATCACTTGGCCAAATAATACCAAAGTTCCCAACTGACACTAAGAATTCTCAGCAGACCGGGAAAAGTGACAGAAAGATTAAAAAAAATGTTGACGTATTCAATTAGACTTGCCTCGATATATGTATGTTTTTAAATATATTTAACTGACAGCGGTAATCTATGTAGATAGAATTAATCTACTCAATTAAGATACTAAAAGTCTGCTAGTAAAAGTCGGTTTCGGCGTGTAAACGCAGTTATTCATAATATACGTCAGAAATATATGTTATTTAGACTGGGACCACGTTTATGCTTAACATTGCTAGATTTAATATATATGCTAATTAAATAGTTACCTCTCACTTTTGGTTTGAGTTCTTTAGTGCACTGTATGTTATTACACCTAAATGATTACAGCTAGCATTTTCAAAGTTATGTAATATCTAGAGAAAATGCCCTCCTAAAAAATAATGAATAGCTAGAAAAGAAATCTCAATAATTTTAATTAATTGCTATTAATACCAAGCAATAATCTACGTATGAAAGAGACGAAACAAATAAAAATTAAAAAATATAGCCATAGTAAAATTCTAATGCGGTGCGACCATTTTGTGACGATTTGTGAAACGATATATATATATATATATATATATATATATATTAGAAATGGTAATTAACAAAAACCTGAAAAAGTGCTCAATACTGTTGTAGAGCAAATATGCGTTTTATTTTTATTACCCTATTTTTCTGTTTAGTTACATTATTGCTTCGGCTACACGACCGTTTTTTGACCGTCATGTCGCTACAATACGGCCAAAAAACGGTCGTGTAGCCGAAACAATAATATAACTTAATAGAAACATACGGTAATATAAATAAAACGTGTATATATATATATATATATATATATATATATATATATATATATATATATATATAAAGAGAGAGTGAGAGATAGAAAGAGTAGGAGAGAGAAGGAGATGGAAGATAGACGAGACAAAAAGAGAGACATTACTTTATCTACAAGGCGTTTATATCTCCAACAGAAAAACTGATTTACAAAAATATATATAAATAAAAGTGAAATAACCTAAGGTAGAGTTTTTATCATTATTTTTGTTATTGTTTTATTCGCTTTGTTTTGTTCTATAATATAATCGAGAATGACATATCAACGGAACTTTTCCCACGACGGATTTATATTCTCCACGGAAAAACTGATTTACAAAAGAAATAAAAATGGCATTACCTGATAAAGACTATTTTATAAGTCGAAAATGTTTCAGTTTTAAGATAAATAAATACTTTATTTTAGCGAAAAAAAAAAAAACAGGCTCTGTAAATTAGGCTTTCTAGTTTCTCTAATATAATTAAAATACAAGACAGTGTTTTGCTAAGTATCACTAATATATAAATATATATATATATATATATATATATGTATTACTCACGTTCACCCTTAACAAGATATACCGCCACAAAGAGGTAGGGGGCTATTATTTGGGACCATGTCTAGAAATGAGTAAAATACATTTGTTTACATTAAATTTAAACTTATGCATATCAATACAGCCAGGAAAGCGGGTAGCAGGAAAAGAATTCAAAAGTCTAGCTTTTCGCGGGAAGAAACTATTACAATAGAAAGTTGTCTAGCATTTAGGGGCCTCAACAGTGAAGAAGTGAGATTCTATTGCTAAGCGGGTTTGTCGACGATGTGTACGTCGAGAGAGAACAAGTGTAACGAGCTCATCAGAGCACAGTCTATTAAAATATTTGTAATACAGGCACAAAAATGCAACATTACGACGATGAGACAGGGGTTGGATCTTGGTTGACAAAATGTGACCTATTAGGTAGAAACTATTTTTTGTACCCTATCCAAGACGGAGCGGCAAGTTGTAGATACATCAGCACTCGGTGCATGGGTAAATCGTAGCCTGGTAGATGTACAGGATACTCCCAGGTGTCTGTAGTCTACTAACTCGATAGAAAGAACCCGTATTATTTGCAGCAGCTTTCGCAATGTCCTTAATGTTTTTTTTTCTATTTCATATTGCCGCAAATCGTAGGCCAAGGAGTTTGGAGGAAGAATTATTTGTTATAGATATAGGAGGTTGGAGAGGTGTTTTGTAATTGTTAAATGAGAGCAACTTAGTCTTACTTGCATTAATTGTTACTATTTATATGCGGCCCCATTACATTATGGACTGGAGGTCCTTTTCTAACGGTTTAGCCATTGTTTTTGATTTATGTACGCCCGTTCCTCCCGCAAGCATGTTATAGAGCGTTGTATTATCAGCGAATATACCCATCTACGACGCAATAATACCAGGGAGGTCGTTTATGAATATCCGGAATAATAGTGGTCCAATGATCGACCTCTGAAACACATCTATATTTATATTACACTGCTTCGATGGATTTATATCAATGAAAACCTGGCTGTCTTATTATCTAAGAAGGATCTAATTATATTTTGTATACGTTCAGTTATACCGTAGCATATAATTTTCAAATCCAAGCCTTTCGTGGCAGACTTTGCCAAAGGTTTTGAATATATCAAGGCTTACAACCCTGGTTGTGCCCGCTTTATCCAATACATGTTATATGCGTCCGGATATGACTGTTAACATATCTACAGTAGAGCGATATGGCTTAAATCCATACTGGTTTCCAGAGAGAAGTGTTGCTTTTGCGTTGGGTGACTTTATTAATTAAGGTCTCAAAGGTTTTAGCGAAAAAAGGGGAGGATACTAAATGGGGTAATTCAGAGAGTCAGTCCTTTCACCATGATTCTTGTACACTGGTACCACCTGGCCCATATTCCAGCTATTAGGGAGCAAGATTCAGCAGAACATTTATTGTAGAGCTTTAGAATTACGGGGGCTAGCTCAGCTGAGAATTTCTTAATTAGTATAGCTAGGATGATATCAGGCTCACGCCTTGGAGCTGTCTTTTTTATGATATCGCAGACATGGGAAGCGGATACTTTTACAAAATCTAGCGTGTCTTCAGTCAGCATACGGAACTTTGGGAGGGAGTTGTTGGAAGCGAATCGCCGGGCAAGCAGTTTCGCATTCTCGGTTGTCGTGCAGGCAACTTTCTGGTTGTTGGATAGTGAAGGAAATAGTGATTGCCCATTATATATATATATATATATATATATATATATATATATATATATATATATATATATATATAATATTATTGCTTTTCCATAAATCACGTGTTCCTATCTTTTGGAATTCTATGCGTTCCCTGATTATTTCAGCATGATTTTTTTTTATTGTCGCTATTTTTCTCTTACAATGATTTCTAGCATCTTCGAATTTTTGTGTAGTTGTATTTTACTTATGACTTACAAACTGGCGGAATGCATGTTGTCTTTGTGCAATAGCAATTTTACAATTTGTAGTGAACCATGAGAGTAAGTTCGGCTTGCGTGTCGGAACATGTGCTTCAATACTTGCTTTCCATCTTTCAGTTATCTCATTGGCACACTGTTCAGCAAGACGATATCGGTCCATAGGGCGTCTCGGATGTGTTTTCTAAGGGCTTTCTAGTTAGTCCTTTTGACGTACCTTATTGTTTTGAGCAGTGTCTTCCAACGTTAGCGTTATGATTATAGTGTGATGTCAACTGATACCACTCGGCGGTCTGCCTTTCCAAGGACACTGTGGACATTACTCACACAATCCTCGTGGTAGAAGTGAAGCTTACTCGGGGTTACGATCTGGTGCATATATATATATATATATATATATATATATATATATATATATATATATGTTAATTAATTAGCTGCAAAGCCATATTAAAGTAAACAAGCCAAAACTTTTTTACTTCTAAATTCTATGCGTCCTTATTTTAGATGACTATAGTTTTAGATCGTGTGTATTAGCCTTTAACTAATGTAACTAATCATATCTACACGTGCATATTCGAATGTATACAAATATAAAACATGATATACTATTTTCACAATATATTATGGAATAAAAAGCACTTTTTATTTTCATTTCCTTTATATTTTATTTTCACGCTATCCTTATTATACTCAAGTCTTGACAAACTTCGCCTTTGATATTTTTAAGCCGCTAATTATGTAAGCACATTTATAATATCTTATTTGTTTTTATTTTGCTCGGTCCTCCGTTTTCCTCGTTTTCTTTTACATGTTTAATGTGCAATTAGATACAATGTCAAAGTGTGGTAAAAAAAAATATAAAAGTATTTTAACCGCTAAAAATGATGTGAAATAGTTCTAAACCACGTTCTGCATAATTTGTGGCACATTTATATTAACAGTTTTCGGACTATCTGTCTGTACACAATTATTAAACCAAACGATCAGAGCATTTCTATATACAAGAGATGTATTTTTCGAATACATGCATGGAGAACCTATTAAAATAAATATTTTATAAAATATTTACTAAACATTTTTGAATCGTCTCAATATTTTTATTTAATATAAATTGATTTAATATTTCGAATACGTTACATTTGAAATCTTCCCCTGTATTATCGATCCATTTTTGAGCATATCCATAGATTACACTGGGAAACATATCTATCTATATATATCTAAAAACGTGAACGTCTCAGTGTATCACTGTGCCTGTGTGTCTGTGTGTCTGTGTGTATGTGTGTGTATATTTCCCTATGCCATAACTCTGTCAATTTTAAGTTTATAGACTCGAAATTTCATGTATATTGTACTGATATTTGGGAAAATCTTTGTGATCACTTTCGGCCAGAAGGTCGGCTGTTAAATGGTCAAAGTTCAACGATTTGACCTTTGAGAACTCACCAAACTCCTCCGACGATTTTATAGTCTAAACACTTGAATTTTTAGTTATAGGTTTCTTGGACATGGATCTAACTTAATAACTTGATTAGAGCCTAAAACAATAAATGTTAAGAGGTCATAATAGGGGTCCAAGTTCAAAAAAAAAAAATTGTTGCCGGCAGTCTCAACCAAATTACTCAAACAATTTCTGGTGTAAACATTTGAAATTTTACATGAAGGGTATTCAGAGATAGGACAAGCTTTTTAAACGGTTAGGCTCCGTAAATTTTTACTTACCAATATATAAATGTATGTATGTATGTTTGCATGTTTGCATGTTTGCCTAAAACCTTCGACAGAGGCGACGGATTTTCACAAGATCAGTATCGTTTCGAACATTAAGATGACAAATATCGAAAAATTGGCTAAATATATTAATATCTTTACCTTAAACTGGGAACTTTTCTACAGGGCAGTCGCTTTTTTCGTCGATATTTTGGAAAGTCATCCTCTCCTTTCGATTGTCTAGCCTTAAATAACACCCTCCATCAATTCCGGTTTGGAGGTGGTCTTAACAGCAAAAGCCGTCAGGGTTTTTTCTCGTTCTTTTCACCCGTCGCGGTACAGGTTCGAGCCTGACTTCCTACTACCACTTTGTTTTTTTGCTAAACAGACACACCAAACACCCGGGCAACGCCGGGCTGAAATGCTAGTATATCTATAAATGCAAAGGTGTATGTGTGTCTGTCTGTGTGTCTGTGTACATTTCCCTACGCAATAACTCTGTCAATTATCAATCTACAGACTCAAAATTTACTATATAGGATATTGAGATTTGGGAAAATTTTGTAATCTGTTTTCGGCCAAATATTTGGATTGTAACGTGTCAAAATTCATCGATTTGACTTTGGAGAACTCTACCAAACTCCTCCGAAAATTTAGGGTATAAAAATTTGAAATTTTAGATATAGGTTCCTTGGACATAGACCTAACTTAATTACTTGATTTGAGCCCAAAACAATAAATGCTAAGAGGTCATAATAGTTACAAAATGACCTCTGGTGGTCTCGACCAAATTACTCAGACAATTTCGGGTTGAAACATTTGAATTTTTACATAAAGGGTATTCAGAGATAGGCCAAGCTTTTTAATCGGTTTGGGTCGAAAATTTTTACTTACCAATATATAAATGTGTGTATGTATGTTTGCATGTTTGCCTAAAACTTTCGACAGATGCGCCGGATTTTCAAAAGATCAGTATCGTTTCGAAGTTCGACCTTTGAGACGAAAATATCTAAAAATTGGCTAAGAACATTAATATCTTCACCTTAAACTGGGCACATTTCTACAGGGAGGTCGCTATTTTTGAAAGTCATAATTTCCTTTCGATTGTCTAGCCTTAATTAAAACCTACGTCACTTCCGATTTGGCGGTGGTCGTAACAGCAAAGACTTCAGCTTCCCCCTCTTTCTTTTCATCCTTCGCGGTACGGGTTCGAGCCTGCCTTCCTACTATCATTTTTTTTTTGCTCATCATACACAGAAAAACATCCAGGAAACGCCGGGTTTTAATGGTAGTATTATTTAATTTTAATTCATTATTGGGATGAATATTATGTCTTAATTGATTTATTGCGGACTCTTCCCTCATCTATCTTAGTTGTTTTTCACGGTGTTTTGGGAAACTAGTTCTGTGGCCTTCGTCAGGTGGTAACCCCGACGGGATAGGAACTGCGAATCTCATGAGAATACAGTTAGAAGGTTTGGAGTTCCTATCCCGTCGCGGTTACCACCTGACGAAGGCCAGAGGAATAGTTGGCCGAAACGAAGAAAGATGGGGATTATAGTCCGAAGTAAATAAATTAATCTACGGGGAAACATATTTATACTTTTTGAGTGTTGTCTAAGTTTCAACGACTGATTCTCTCCATCACGTTCGATTTTTGTTCTAAGTTGATTTGTGCCAACCCCGCTTACATTTGTGTGGCATCATCAGGTACTTTTAGCAATACGTATACTCCTAAATGTTTTTAAGAGAAAAACCTATTTTGCTACCAACACATATTGATTACTTGATGGAAACATCAATTACTGTAAGCTACTTGGTGGGCATTTATAATTAGTACTATTATTAACGTAGATTGCAAATTGCTTTCCTATTGTTCAAACTCCTGTGCTTAAACTACTGTTTCTCTGAACTCTTGAAATACTCAGCGGCAAGGAAGTCTCCTTTCAGATCCAACAGTAGTCGGCCATAATAACTGTATCCCAGTGATCCGGATACGTGGTTTCTATCTCCTTCGTGGCCTGATGAAATCTTTTGTGCTGCTAATTAAACACAAGTTTTCAGGAACCAGGGATATATGTAAAAATAGATAATGCATTTGACGCTTATCTCGCAGCCTAGGTTTTCGAAAGAAGTCCGTATGTTGTTGACAAGTTCGGCAATAGTCTATTGCCTTATTGTTACCAACGATGGTCCTTCAATACAAAACTAAATGCATTTCGCGCTTCCAGTTCCACTTCGTTAATTGAGTTTTCGAACTGTGGACTTTTTATGAGCTACTGGATCTGTGAACCGTCAAAGATGCCAGCTTTCAACTTTTCCATTAGTAATCCTGTAATTGAAGCAGTCACTATCCTTGTCCGACTTGAAGCCTGCGGTACAGTGGCGTAAAAATTGCTTGTTACCTTTAATACATAAAAAACTAACATACTATTTTTAATCACCAATGCTTAGATGGTGTTTTGCCCCAGTTGAAATTAATGGCTTTCACTTCAGTAAAGCATTCAGCTTCAACAATCTTCTGGGGCTGACATAAACCCCTAACCTGAAATCAAAAAACTCCATCAGATGCGTTGCCAAAATCATTGTAAATATTGTGGGACCGTTTTACTGCTCCACCAAGTCTATAAATTCAGACGCAATCATCTACATTTACAAGAATCACATACAACTCAAAATAGAATACTGTTGCCACAACTAGATTGGAGCCCACAAAAGCTTATTTTACTTTTCTGGATATAACATAAAAAAATATCCGAAATTTAGTGGGCAAGTGGGTTTTCCTCAGCCTTTATCTGTGCGAAAACTAAACGAGAATTTCATGAACAAAGTTTGTTTCTTATAACCATCCGTCTGTTGAACGTAATACTGTTTTTCTGCTTATTTACTGGTCGTTGTCATATCTAATGAGTCGTCCATTTTGATGAACTAGTCATACTCAATTTCAACCGAGATTGATCTTGTCTCACCAGCGACCATACCATAAACCTGAGGAATAAGCTTTTATGGGCTCCAACCTGTATGTTTGAATGGCTGCCGCGCCTTAATAAGTAGCTATCCCCTAATTATATATATATATATATATATATATATATATATATATATATATATATAAGTACGTGGTAGAATTGGCATCATTACATATGATATAAACAGTTAAATTACTTGCACATATGTACATTGAAAATTACACGTAAAAATATGAGTTAGTTTTGACACTGAGTCTGAATACATGAAGTAATAAATTAATTTTACTAGTAAGTTTTCTAAAGCTGCAAACATAATCGAAACCGACAGATTAAAAAATATTATTAAGCATTCATAAAGAAAAAAGAAAGAAGAAAAATAAGACAAAATAAATGGAAGCATATATTATGGAATACGGATCAATGATATATAATACGAATAAATGAGTATATATGAACATAGAATAAATGATTATATATAAAAGATAGAATCTCTCTTGGTAATATCTTGAACGGCATCGGGTTTTTTGGGTTTTTTTTTTACATAGGCCTCACCACTTATCAAGGCTCAGAGGCCACTCGAGGATAAGGGTTAAAGAGTGTACAGTAGTCAATTGGACAATATAGTAATCATTAGTAATGAAAATGTTACTTGCAACTAATTCAATCAAAATTGTATCAGTTTGAAGAAAATCATAATTTTTTTTCAAGCTTTATTCCGATGTAAGTGTTAATAAGATGATTTTCTGAAACGTGCGTACGTATTAATTAAGTGTTTAAAATAAGAAATCCACTGTTTAAGAAGCACTTGATATTCAGAATTTAAAATCTAATGATTGAAAAGACCAGACAAATACAGTATAATTTTTTAATAAACATATATTCATTAAAATTCTCTTAATCTCCAAGCTTTGAGGACTATCAGGTTTTACCGTCACCATGGCACAAAAGAAAATGAGAAAAAATCTATCTACATTTTCCTGATGAAGAATCTTTTACAATCCTTCAATTAGAATTTGAATAAATTTTGAAGAGCCCACCCCCACCGCCCACCCAGCGATCTAAATTGAGATCCAGGACTGCATCCAGTCTCCCACTAGAATTATCCAACAAGTCAAATTCATGAAAGGCTTCATCGAACGAAGAAAAGAGCACAGCTCAGCATGGTTATTAAACGCATAAATCCCAATAAGTCGAAATGCCACATCATTTATGGTAACATCTAAAACGCACAGCCTAATTTGTGTTAACATTGAAACCTATTTTCCCAGTCTTGATAGTAAATAAAAGAGTTCATTATTATCCATAGGGTGGACACACCAAAACGATAATCATAAGATTATAAGGTTATAGAGGTAGCATTTTTTCTTTTGTAGGAAAGAAGTCAATTGACAATAAATGTAGTAACACTTATTCACAAACATCATTGTATTATTTTTGTAAGAGTAACTATTAATCAAGACTCGAAAGTCACTTCGGATAAAGGTTTATGAGTGTATGATGTTCAATGAAACACCAGCCTTGTGATTGTAGTTGAACGCTCAACCAGAACTTGTTTACATTGACTTAAAAGATGACCAGATTTCTACAAATGGGCAGTTCACAGCAAATTCTTTTGGTATAGAATTATCATTATAATTTTGGCACTGATAGAAAGTTGATAAATTGTCAATAGTGGTTGTATCCGACGAATGTTTTCTGTGAATATTTAGTAAGGGTGGCCACAGATAGAATCACCGAGGAGCACTTGTCTTGTAAGTAACGATAAAGCAGTGACAGGCTTGCAAGGTTTCTTGTGTAGAAAAGAATTTGCAGGTAAGAGAAAAGGGCATCACCTTTAAGCTTTTGAATCATTTTTGTTAGGCAGGATATTTTACGTAGTTGCTGCCCAGATGTGGACACAATACCCTCCTTTGAATTTATTTGGCGCATGCAGGTGGGTGATTACACCGAGAGTGAGTAGAATGACGGAACCTTTTTCTAGCAAGCTTGATAGCAGATTTCATGTGAGAATTCTATTAAAGTTGAGAATTAAAGGTCAGGCACAGAAGTGTAAATTACAACCCAGCGGAGATGAGAATGTTTTTGATGAAACAACAGAAGCTTTTTTATGCATTTTATTAAATCAGGAACGTTTAGCCCCGTTGCACTACGAGATCAAAGTCAGTGAAAATGAGACAGAAAGGTAGGTCGATGGATGAACTTGAAATGCAATTATACAAATCTGTAATCGAGATACCGAAGAGACTGTAGCCCAAAGATATATTATTGAGTAACACCAGAGTTTATCTACCATCGAAAATAAAGCTTTGGGGATTGAGAAGACTTTACCGATTAATCCACATCTGAAAATATTGTAAAGTAGACATATATACGAAACTATATCAAACGCTTTTGATGTGTAAAGAGATATTCCTCTTTGGATAAATCTCCGTTGATAAATATACTGAACCTATGTAAAATGCAAATGTCAGTACATCAGCTGTAAAACTATTATATAGGTTCGGTGAGCTGAGGTGTTTGACAATTTCTCTATTTAACACGGATCCAGACAACATACTAATGGCACACAGAAGACGAATTTGTCAGTATGGAGATGCAGAAAACCGATCTCAAATATTTTAAATACCTGGCAGACTTTTGACTTTTTCCAAAGTTGTGGAAAGCATTTCTCGTTTATATATTGATTCAACAGCTTCGCAATAGAAGCTACAACTAGAATATTGTTAAGGCCAGTTTTTCTCAGTCATCAAGTGTCTTGACGATTGTGGAAACATCACGAGCAGATACGTGTATATCGTTCAATTAAACATTTCGTTAATGGCAAAAATTCAGAAAGTAGTTTGCCTTTATCAGAAAGGGTTCAGTTTGATGCAATTTATTCGCAAAGAGTTGAATTTGTAAGATTCTCATGAAATTAACTCAGACATGTTGATGATAGTCCGGATAGAAGACTCCCATTTGTTCAAGTCGTTGTTTGCTATTCGCCAAAATTTATGGAACGAATGTACATCTAGTCTGGACTTGATAGACTGATGACATCACTCGCGTTTTCTATCATAATTTTGCAGTCATTGCTGGCAATTCAAAAAGCGACTTATCTTCAAAATATATATTATGTTGAAAACAAATGAAATTATGATTCTTTGTGCAATGGTGACAGCATATGTAGGTATGTACTAAGGCTTACTGTTCGGTTTTGAATTGAAATTTATTGAAGGGAGTGAATCTGTCTACGCTAACGGTTTACCGATCAGCTAAGTCGGATGTTATAACGGATGTGTTCTTTTAAAACTGAGCGCAGAGTTAGTTCCTATATATATGTTCAGAAAGCATCCCAGTCATCTTTCGAGTATCTGTACATTATTCGCTGGAGAGAGACGGCTGAGGTGTATCTTGCTTTTGTCTTTGTTGAGACAACCGAGTGATCAGAATATCATAGAGGAGACAGAACTGGGATGGCCCCACTATGTTAGAAACAGATCTAAAATATTTACAAAATATGCGTAAGCATCCAATATCCAAGTAAATTCGTCAATAATCAGTGTAAAATATTATATTCAATGGCTATATCACTGTTGATGCCCGTCAATCTAAGACCGTAAAGAAATGAAAAGGTAGCATACCGACGAGTAGGGGGGGGGGAAGACGGTTTAAGTCTTGCAACGAAATGTCGACGTTGCTTACAAGCAGTCTTTCCTTGTAAAAGTAACAAATGGTAACGATGGTCGAAGTGTAATTTATCTAAAAGACAGCAACAACTACTACAACAACAGTAGAGCGGCCACTCCTTTTATCTACCCCAACTTTCAGTCAACGAGATTCACGCGTGACTGGAATGTCTATTTAACTTGTAAGGAATAGGCACTCAGGTTCTTTGATTAACGGACCACCGGCCGTGTTCATCACAGCTACCAGCACTCCTTTCTTCCTCACCGACCTACCATCGGCAAGTCAACCAATTCATAATTCTCACACATTCCCCACAAAAGTAAAAAGTCTTCAAGAGTATAAAACAGTTTGTTTAGACTCCTGATAAACTGGGTCTACCAGTTACAACTCCTTGAGAGTTGCAAGTCGGACAGAACCATTGGTTATCTTCTGGTGGTGTTAGTCTCACGCAGCTGAAATGAAACCAGCCATTGCATCTATCGTAGGCTATTATAGGTCTGGTATCCTGAGGTCTGTTACAGCTAGGACATATCCAAATTATAGTTGTAGTACTTACCAACAAAACAAGCGCCCACGTGTTTGTGCCTTGTATAGGCATGCGCGACAACAAAACTTGGGTTTTTATAAGCGGAAGTCTCGAGGTTGTCAGGAATCTACAAGCGCATGCGCAAGAGAAGGGATTGAGATAGTGGTATCAAAGGCAGGTCGAGTGAGAAGGTTGTTGTTGTTGTCATTGGACGTTACAGTGACGCGTGCGTAATCAGGTGATTAAGAGGCTGTTTTTTTTGTGTGTCAAGTCGCGCACCTCGGTGAAGATTGTGGAGAAATGCGTGACTTACCTGGATAGACCACGTGCGGGTCGGTCACCGAAAATAAATAAAAAGAAAGAAAAGAAACGGTCAAGACTCTTATTTATAGAGTAGTGATCACGTGAGTTAGAAGATTATGCAAATAGAGGTGAACGATTTTGCGATATAAAAAGCCTGTGTTGTTAAGAGGAGGGGCAGACTGTTGGCAGAAGTCAGTGCTGTCAGACGTGCTTTAGAGTTTGTTATTATATGTTGTGCTCGATTGTTTGGAGAGAGAAAAGAGAAGAGGAGGAACCAAGAAGACATTCTGCAGATACTTGACTTTGTGTTGGTTTTAAGCTATTTCGGCGCTTGGTGTGCGGTGACTAACAATGGACAGATTCAACATTCGCTTAATACCCGAGTTCGACGGATCTACCACTGGACCGGCTGTCGTCGAATGGATTGAAAAGGCAGAGAAAATCTGTAAACTGTGCAAAATTAAAGAACCAGCCACAGTTATCCCTTTGAGGCTAACCGGAGGAGCCTATGCAGTCTACCAACAACTCGGGGATGAACCAGACTGGGATGAAATCAAGCAGAGCCTGTATACAGCGTTTGGTACAGATCCATTTGTTGCGCGGCAACAGTTCACGAGCCGGACACTTCAACCCAAGGAAACAGTCGACGTGTACCTAGCCGACCCGCGAAAATTATCTGTACCGTTTGGTGGGGTCAACGATAAAATATTAAGCTGTGCTTTTTTGGTAGGCCTACCCGAGGAGGTCAGTAAACTGTTGCGGGCATCATCAAGAATCGATGAATTGTCAACTGATGAGTCATTGGCCCGAGCTCGAAATTTCGACATGGAGGCAATATGGACTCTCTTCCAGATAGCAATAAGCATGCCACCCCAGTGTGCTATAAATGTGGGGAGGCCAATCATTTTGCTAAAGAGTGCCGGAGTGATAGGAGAGGTGTATATCCACAATCAAAGAGACCAGTGCAATGCTATCGCTGCAATAAGTTTGGGCACATATCTCGCAACTGTTCGGGAAACGAAGTTGGGGGCAAGGTACTATCGCTACCCTTGCCCCCTGCCAACCAATACACACAGGATTGCCTGTCATTAGCGTTAAACTTGATGATGTGCAGTGTTCAGCACTTATAGACACGGGGTGTTCCCGGTCTATAGCTAGTGCCCATTGCTCTCCGGTGTTGCGGAGGAACCCAGTCGGCGTTATGACCATCAATGGATTATCACGGGTATGTTGTGGTGAAGGGACAGTCACAATCTGTACTGAGAAGGGTGACACAGCTAAAGTTGACGTTCTGGTGATGCAGGAGAAACCCCTTGGCTACGACATGTTGCTTGGAATTGATGCAATACAAGCACTAGGAGGCGTTACAATCACAGCAGCTAGAGGTATCAGGCTTGGAGAAGGGAAAGACGTCTGTGCAGCCATGTCGATTGAAGAAAAGGACTTCTGTGCTACATTTGATGACAACGAAAGGGTATGGACTGCAAAGTGGAAATGGGATATGGGCCAGGAACCAGATCGGCTGTGCAACACGATTCCAGAGTATGCAGTTTCTACCAAGAATAGGGCCGCATATGAAGAAGAACTTCAGATGTGGATTGACAACGGTTGGTTAATACCATACCCACAGGAACGTCTGGGACCACCCAAGGGATTAATTCCGCTCATGGCTGTTGAACAACCTACAAAAGAAAAAATTCGTCCCGTAATGGATTACCGAGAGTTGAATCGGCATGTTGATGCGTTTACCGGAAACGCAGATGTGTGCGCTGCTAAACTGAGAGAGTGGCGTCAAAAAGGGAGCAATGTAGCACTTCTGGATCTAAAGAGGGCCTACCTGCAGATACGTGTCCATGAGTCATTATGGCCGTTTCAGACAGTACTACTCAAGGGAAAACTATATTGTTTGACACGTTTGGGTTTTGGCCTAAACGTAGCACCCTTGATTATGACAACCATTATTAAAACTGTTTTGATGCAGGATGAGACCACAGCAAAAGCTGCTTCAGCCTACATAGATGACATCTATGTTAATGAGGACATAATGTCTGCGGATGCAGTTCGAATAAAACTGAAAGCGTTTGGGTTAATAAGCAAAGACCCTAAGCGCCTAAAGGATGGAGAGCCCGTGCTAGGCCTCGAGGTCTGGGAGGAGGGCAATACGTTGCGATGGAAGCGAGGGAGCCCACTTCCAAAGTTACCCAATGTATTAACAAGACGTACTGTGTTTTCTATCTGTGGTAAATTGGTAGGACATCTACCTGTCTGTGGATGGCTCCGATCGGCAACAGGAGTGGTGAAAAGACGAGTGACTACAGTAACAAAAGGATGGGACGATGTTGCGGATGATGATTCTCTCAAACAAATGATGGCTGAAATGTTGTGCAGAGTGCATAGGAATGACCCTGCCCGGGGTGAGTGGCAAGTGTCTGGAAACGAACTAAATGCATGGGTTGACGCAAGTTCGTTGGCTACAGGTGTCGTGTTGGAGCAACTAGGTGTTGTTGTGGAAGATGCATGCTGGCTTTGTCCGAAAAATGATGGCCAACATATAAATTTGGCAGAACTTGATGCCACGTTAAAAGGTCTTAATCTCGCATTGCAATGGCAGACTAATGTTGTGCATCTCCACACTGACTCATTGTGTTTTCCATTGGTTAACCGACACCTTGACTGGAAAGGCTCGAGTTAAGACTAGAGCTGCAAGTGAAATGCTCGTACGAAGGAGACTAGCAATAATTAAGCGTCTAGTTGACGAATACAGCTTGCAGGTAGACATTACGTTAGTCTCGTCGATGCAGAATTTGTCTGATAGCTTGACTCGAGTACCAAAGAGGTGGATCGATGCAATGAGGCAGGGGTCCGATCTTCAACAACAAACATGCGCGACTGTAACGGATACATTTAACACCTGACCAGATCCGTATGATACACAAGCAGATTGGACATCCTGGAATTCAGAGGACTGCATATTTTGTCCGAAGAGTATGCCCTGCAACTACAAAAGCATCAGTGAAAGCAGTCATACGTTCGTGTGAAGAGTGTCAGAGAATTGATCCGGCACCATCCAAATGGCAAAAAGGGAAGCTCGAGGTGGAGGGAAACTGGCAGCGAGTAGGGATGGACATAACACATTATGGGGACAAACATTTTTTGACCATGACAGATTTTGGCCCGACGCGTTTCACAATATGGCGCCTGTTGACACGACAGGATACAGCCAGCATTATACAACAGTTGAGAGGCGTCTTTTTTGAACGTGGTGCCCCGATTGAAATTCTGACTGATAATGCCGCCACATTTCGATGTAAAGAATTTCAGAAATTCGTGCACGAATGGGGGATTAAAATGCATTATCGGTGTGCATATTATCCCGAGGGTAATGGTATAGCAGAACGGTGTCACCGCACCATCAAAAGAATTGCAGCCAGGACGCAGTGCTCTATTCCAGAAGCTGTGTACTGGTATAATATAACACCCAAGGACAATGCAACACCAGCAACTGCACCAGCCAATGAGATTTACCAATATGAACAGCGTGTGAAAGGAGTTGATGCCATACCATCAGTGGTGAGTGTTGTCAATACACCATATCAGGTGGGAAACCTTGTTTGGATAAAAAACCCGAATGCTGGGTGCACTACGAAATTTTTCCGGGGAAAAATAGACGAAATCATAAGTCCTCAGACCATGTTGATTGGTGGCATACCACGTCACGTAAAAGATATCCGCACTTGTTATACCTCCTCTGATTCTGAGGACGATGAGGAGGATCACACACCGTTCAGAGATGATCCTGATCACTTACTGCCCCTTCAGGTGAGCATAGAAACACCACCAACAGAACTAGAAGAGGGAATGATGGGACATACTGATGACAATAGTGAGGAGAGCTATGGACACAAGGAAGTAATGCCTCATCGAAATACTCGACAGAGACGGATTCTGCCCACCCCCGTGATTGCGAAACCCCGCGAAAAGGGATGATGGAGCACACCGAGGAGATGACGCCTCCGATTCTTCGGAGAAGTACCCGACAAAGACGGATACTGCCCCCCTGCCCTGATTGTGAGACACCGCCTATGGAACCACGAGACGGGATAATGGAACAGACTGGTAGTAATGATGGTGGTAATGAAGAAAACAGCAATGAGGAAGTGCTGCCCCCGATTCTTCGAAGGAGTACTCGCCAACGACGATTGCCCGCATGTCCTGTTTGTGATCATGAGATCAGGGGGGAGTGTGGAGAAATGCGTGACTTACCTGGATAGACCACGTGCGGGTCGGTCACCGAAAATAAATAAAAAGAAAGAAAAGAAACGGTCAAGACTCTTATTTATAGAGTAGTGATCACGTGAGTTAGAAGATTATGCAAATAGAGGTGAACGATTTTGCGATATAAAAAGCCTGTGTTGTTAAGAGGAGGGGCAGACTGTTGGCAGAAGTCAGTGCTGTCAGACATGCTTTAGAGTTAGTTATTATATGCTGTGCTCGATTGTTTGGAGAGAGAAAAGAGAAGAGGAGGAACCAAGAAGACATTCTGCAGATACTTGACTTTGTGTTGGTTTTAAAGATCATATAAGTTGTGCACCTCAGTGAAGGTGAAGGTCATAAGCTATTTCGGCCACGTATTGGTATAACATCACACCAAAGGATGGGAAGACACTAACAACAGCACCGGCCAATACCATACACAAATACCGTGTTAGGATAAAGGGCATTGACACTGTCCAACCAATCGACGAGGACAGTCATGACAAATACAAGGTAGGGGATCCAGTTTGGGTTAGACCCCCTGGAAACCGGTGCACCACTAAGTTCAAGCGAGGACGAATATCTGGAGTGGTCAGCCAGCAGTCAGTCCTTGTTGATGGAACCCCAAACCATGTGCGCGATCTTCGCCCAGCTAGTTAAGTACATCCCACAACTACAGAGAGCGATGAATCATAAGATGATGAGCTGCTGATGAGTGAGGTCACCGAGCAAGAGAGTGGTAGTTGTAGTTCGTCTGATCAGGCAGGATCAGAACCAGAACCAGAACCGCACCCAGAACCAGAACCAGAACCTGAATCCGAGATTGTAAATACCACCCTTCGCAGAAGCCAACGAACTAAAAGGCCACCCCCGGAGTGCATTCTATGTGATCATCAGATCAAGGGGGAGTGTAGTACTTACCAACAAAACAAACGCCCACGTGTTTGTGCCTTGTATAGGCATGCACGACAACAAAACTTGGGTTTTTATAAGCGGAAGTCTCGAGGTTGTCAGGAATCCACAGGCGCATGCGCAAGAGAAGGGATTGAGATAGTGGTATAAAAGGCAGGTCGAGTGAGAAGGTTGTTGTTGTTGTCATTGGACGTTACAGTGACGCGTGCGTTATCAGGTGATTAAGAGGCTGTTTTTTTGTGTGTCAAATCGCGCACCTCGGTGAAGATCATATAAGTCGTGGACCTCGGTGAAGGTGAAGGTCATAATAGTACTTTCTCTCCGTTGAGGGTCCTGGCTTATATCCTGTGAACTCGATGGTTCCATGCTTATCAGGTCAGGTTCTCCAGGCGGTTGAGAGATTTCCAGAGGAAATAGATCCTTGATAGAGTATGTGTCTATAGAGACATTCCCTTTCCTCACCTTCACCATGCGCACCAATTCATCACTTCCTTGGATTAGCTGTAGAACTTCAGGGATCAAAAAGGCCTTGTCTTCAGATGGCTTTTTTATGAGCACTATGTCTCCTAGTTTTACTTTATCTTCAAAAGAGCAATCAGTCCATCTCATTGCTTTTTCTCTGAGACTCAACAAATAGTCCTCATTCCAAACTTTCCTAAATTTAGTCAGGCTTTCTTCCCAGGAACGCAGGGTTTGAATCAAGTCACTTCGCCTAATAGGATCGAGCGTTTCCAGGTTCAGTTTTCCCAACCGCATTATTTTTCCCTGACCAACATTCGCATTCATGAGAGTGTTAGGGGTTACGGCATTCAGATCAGCATCCTCAGAGCTCCTATATGTCAGGGAGACGCTATTTACTGCCCTTTGCACATCAGACAAAATTGTTAGTAGACGAAAATAGTCTACTTTACCTCTTCCTATTGCTTTTTATAAGCTAGATTTTATGGTCTTGATAGACCTCTCCCAACTACCACCGTACCAAGATGGAAACAGTAGAATTGTGAAATGTTTTTAGCCATATGGGCTAAATCTTTCCTTGAATTCGTCTGCTAGCATGCCCCGGTTAATGATTCTGGCAGCAGCGTTAAATGTGCGAGCGTTATCCAAATAAAGGCGTGTTGGGATACCATTCACGTTTGTGAACCTAATGAATGATTGAATAAATGATTTCACAGTCATATCCGGAACCAGTTCCAAATGTACAGCCCTAATACTCATGCATGTAAAAAGAAGAATGTACATTTTATAGTCTTTTTCTTGTCTTTAACATAGATATGGCTGGTAAAATCCACACCGTTATGTAGATAGGGCCTGACAAAATTCACCCGAGGGGCTGGTAAGTTGGTCGAATTTGGTATTGAAAAGGAAACGGCATTATAGCGTTTACATTTCACACAAGTACTAACCACATTTTTAACAGCCTGTCTGGCTTGTGGTATCCAGTAACCTCCCAATCGTATTTCATTCAATGTTGTGGCCAAGCCTAAGTGTTGGATTCTTTGGTGGTATTCTTGAATAATCAACCTTGTTAGATAATGCTCTTTTCCCAATAAAATAGGATTTGGACCTCATATGAGTGATATTCCGATTTTCCTATTCTTCCCATCGATCGTATAATGTCCTTGTGGTCCAAAGAAAGATTCAAATTCTTCACCAGTTTAGGCATGCTATTTCCTCCAGGGTCCAACAATAAGTCCAACTCCCTTGAAAAGCATTGTTTTTGTATTGTCTTGATCCGGTAGGCATTTGCTTGTGATTCAGCATCGATCTCCCTCTTCTTTAATTTGTTGATGAACTTGAATATTAGTGAAGTTACACTGATCAACTTACTTAAACTGGAGAATTTTTTCCAGTTTGACTTCTGATGTAACCACTTCATTCTCTGCGCCATAATTTACTGAAGCGCCAATCCGATCAATTAAATTTCTTGATAGTTAAGCCTCTGCTGATGTAGTCGGCCGGGTTGTCATCTGTAGAAGTGTACTGAAAGTTTATCTTTATGTTAAAATCAGATTTAGCTTTCTCAGACATTTGATCTATGTCCTGCAATCTCTTCCGTACAAATACATTTTTCGTTTGGACGAAGTCAGCCAAAATCCAGGACAGAACTACCAGAGCATCTGTGATTACATAGACGTCTTTTATAGGAATGTCTTTTAGGGATTCTTTTATAAAAGGGGAAGCATTTCATTGCTAAAAATACTGCTAGAAGTTCCAACGTTGGGTGGAATTTTCCCTGCAAAGGAGCAATTTTCGCTTTTGCAAATACCAAGGATGAATTTCCATCCTGTACAGCATATACCACAAACCCATATGCGGCTTTAGACGCATCACAGAAAAATAATAATTTTGTATTCTTTCCTTCATCTATAACCCTCCTGGGGAAAGATACATAGTTTAACGCTGATAAATCTTTTGCCAACGTTCTCCAAACTGAACTCATACCTTGAGGAACCATATCATCCCAATTCAGTTTTTGTCTTCATATTTCTCTCATCAATAAGCACTGTCACAGGTAGATACAGAGACAAAGGATCAAATACCTTTGGGGTCTCTGATAATATTTTCCTCTTAGTTGATGCCTCCAACTCGCATGATGGTGGAGAGACTCTTATAGAATCTTGGGCAAGGTCATATTGATACCCCAGCACCTTTTCCCAACCAGAGTCGAATCCTGATAACGTTCCATCTGCCTCCATTTTCTTTTGGAGGGTTACACAGTTGGAATTGCAAGACTGTAAATTAAAATTTTCCTTCTGCAGACGCTCTCTCGCAGAGATATACAAATCAGATAGATTTTCTGCATTATTCACAGTTTTCACTAGGTTGTCAACATAAACACTGGATTTCAGTGCCTGCGAACATTCATCCAAAGGGAATTTCTCTGCATGAAATTTTAACACGTAATTTAAAATAAAAGGGTTTGCATTGAAGCCAAAAATCAGGGTTTTGTACCTGAAGCAATGTAATTTTTCACCTTTCTTCAGAAAAAAGCGAAACCGATTACGATCCTTCTCCGAAGCCAGACGAATCATCAAAAATGCTTTTCTGATTCAGCCAAATAGACATATCCGTTTGTTCGGAATCGGATCATGAATTTTAACATGTCGCTCATCAGGTTCATTCCGGGATATTCTGTTTCGTTCAATGATACTGAGCCCTTATGTTTATAAGAACAATTAAATACCGGTCTCATCTTGGTAGTAGTCTGGTTTGTTAGTTTTAGCACTAGCCTATTGGGAATCCATATATAGTCTTTAAATTGTTTGGGAGGCACCATTATTTCTTCAATAATATCCTCGTCTTCTTGTTGTTGAAAAACTTGCAGATACTGATTATACAAGTGTTTCTTCTCCAGATGCTTATTAACCTTTTCTAGCCCCCGAATAGCAGCATTGTAATTAGAAGGTACCGATTTTTATTTATTTTCATACCACTGAAGTTGTACATGATAGAAACCATCTTTGTATGTGATGGACTCCCGAAACTGCTTAACCTTCTCTTCATTCAAGGTGGAGAATTTCTCGCCAATGGGCAATCCAATAGATTCAAGGTTGAACATGTTTTCCACCACTCGTTGGACCCTACTCTCTTCAAACCAATTTTTCCAGGTATTGGATTGCGACTAGTCCTAGTAACCCATCTATAGTAACCAAATTCTCCTTTGCATTACACTTTGCAACCATTCTGCGATCCTTTAAATTTCCAGGAATCTGAGTAAGTCCTTCAAGGCTGTAAGACAAGTTCAACTTGGTCGCAAAAATCTGAAGAGTATATGTTTTGCCGGGCATCAAATACGATCCCAACGAGATTTCCTTAAAGGTTTTAGATCTCCTTCCTAAAACGGTCTTTACTTCCATAATTTTATCCTTTGCGAAGGAGAGGCAATTTAGTTTCTTTAAAATTAAAGAGTCCAAATAATTATTTGACTGCCAGTGTCTAATAGGCAGTTTACCTTCACTTTTTATCCCCTCTCTGCACTATTATTTCAATTATGGGAGAAAGGAAAGCACTACCGTCTTCTGTATGTAGGCAAGTACTAACCCGCATACTACTCGTAACAGTTGAGCACAAAGCAGGTATGTGTCCTTTAGAGTTGCAACTACGACAACAAATTTTTCTTGGTGTCCTTAATGGACACATATTCCCCAAGTTAGATCGCTTTAGGCACCGAAAACAAAGACGCAGCTCTCTACACCGGGTTATCCTGGATTCATGGGTCGTACAGTTGCCACAATCCTCAGAGAAATGTTTATTGCTTTTGCAAAAGTCTCATCTTACCTCGGATCTTAATTCGGTACTAAAAGTTTTAAGAGACGAGGTTTCGATCGTCTCCTCTGGCTTAACCTTAGGGTTCAGTCTAGGTTTGGAGATCAGTACCTTGGTCGGCTGTCTGGCAATTAGCATTTGTTTCACTATTCTTGGTGTTTCCTTCAATAGTGTGGAAAATGTCGGGTAGGTAGTCCTAGAGATTCGTAAGATTTGTCCCTTTACTTCCGGCTGGAATTTCTCAAATAACACTTGTGCTATTAATATTGCTCCAGCTGACTTATTGTCATATAAGTCACAACTATACGAGGCCCTTAGCTCCCGCATATCCGCCTGGGTCTTTATCATAAAATGTGTTAATCCTTCCAGGTTTTTGGGATTATCTAACTGGAAATCTAATATTTCCTTAAATATTTCATCTCTTATCTTCTCCTCGTCCAAATATTGGCCCTTTAATAGCTTAAGACCCATAGCGTAGGTATCTTCAGAGGAGGAGAGATGATTTATAAGTTGGAGGGCCTTATCTCCCAAGGAGCACCTCAAAAAATATAGTCTGTCCGTGTTTGATGTTATGGACCTGGCACAATTTTCGAACTTTGTCAAGAAGTCCCTGAAGCTCCTCTTGTTGGTGTCGAAGTCCTTCCCACCAAAGCGAGGTCCCTTCAACTTGATTTTAAATGGTCCCACAGAAAATGAAGAATGGGCTGTTGGTTTGAATGGTGGCGATCTCTCATTTTCTGGAGTAACCGGGTTGTCATGACTAGATGTTGAGTCAACATCTTCCATCGAGGTTACTGCTGGGTGTTCACTCTGGTCAGCTTTCCGCAGAGAACTTAAACGCTGTCTCGCTCAATATTTAAAGCGGAACGAAGCTAGACTTAAGCTTGCTTCTGCTTCTCTTGCATCCAAGTGTTCCTCCATGCCAAAGGATACACCCTGAAGCTCTTCCAACCAGTTCTCTATTTCTCGCTTAAATAGAGAAAGCACTATTTCATAACTCTTCTCTTCCTTTTTTAACTCTTCCAGGGTAGTTAGTATTTTTTGAAGAAGTTCTTGTTACGGCTTCAGATCCTCCATTGATACTGAATTATCCATGTTATAAATTCCGTTGAACGCTAGAATAATCCAACTCCAAAGAGGAGAAATCAATTTCGTTTCAATGTATGTATTTTAAAACGGAACAGAATCAGTTACACTTTGTTTCATTAGATGACGGCCATTACTGTTTTATAAAACCACGTGCGTTACTGACGCGGATATTTATGCACACACAAAAAGACAGTCGTTCAAATAAAAGTAAAGGCCTTACTCATTAAATTTCGTTGCAATGTGTCAGAATTAGCATACCGACGAGTAGGGGGAGAAAAGACGGTTTAAGTCTTGCAACGAAATGTCGACGTTGCTTACAAGCAGTCTTTCTTTGTAAAAGTAACAATTTTGTAACGATGGCCGAGGTGTAATTTGTCTAAAAGACAGCAACAACTACTACAACAAGAGTAGAGCGGCCGCCCCTTTTATCTACTCCAACTCTCAGTCAACGATATTAACGCGTGACTGGAATGTCTATTTAACATGTAAGGAATAGGCACTCAGGTTCTTTGATTAACGGACCACCGGCCGTGTTGGTCACAGCTACCAGCACTCCTTTCTTCCTCACCGACCTACCATCGGCAAGTCAACCAATTCAAAATTCTCACAGTTTGTGCTAAAATAAATAATTATGTTAAATGCTTCTGATTTGTTGCATTTATATTTACTTCAGCAATTTTATTAACTTTTAATTTAATAATAACAAAATGAAAACCACATGGTATTTCCACATTAAGTCATATTTCCAGACTTTGCAATAAAATAAAGGTGTAATATGAAACCTTAGACAATTGAAACCTGTGTAAACAAAAATTTCATTCCGTTCTGATTTATAGTTTCTCCGTTATATATACATACACACACATCTATATATATATATATATATATATATATATATATAAAGTGAGAAGTTTTGAAATATAGACGAACGTTGATGAATACATACTTTGATGTTGTCATATTATTTCTCGATTTCGTCGATATACTATTTCCATTATTTTCATCACGCATATATATATATATATATATATATATATATATATATATATACTCTAGCAGTTCAGCCCAGCTTTGCTCGGGCCCTATGTACTTTTCATAACTTTATATGCATATATATATTAAAACGTCTGCATATGTACCGCAGTGCCTTTATATATAGTAGGCTTCCTTTACTCCCATGCGGAAAAGTTGGTAGAGATAGCAGATATTTTTTTTTAATTTTGACCCCAATTTCGGCGCCTTAACATTTGTTTTTGCCTTTAATCAAATTAAAATGTTTGATTTATGTCCAAGTAACCTACATCGAATATTTTAAGTCTTTAGACCCAAAATTGGTGGAGGAACTTGGCAGAGACTGCAAATGCCAATTCTTTCAACTCTGGCCTCCTGGGGAAGAAAGTCACGCCGGAAACTGATTAAAAAGCTTGCTGCATGTCTGAATACCTTTTATGTAAAATTCAAATGTTTAGACCCAAAATTAGCTTTATTGTTTGATAAACATCGCAAAGGTCAAACCTTTTGAATTTTGGCTCCTTGGGAACCAACTTTTCGGCCAAAAAGCAGTTACAACATCGCCCTATGTCTTCATAAACTTCATGTAAAATTTCAAAGGCTTAGACAATAAATTGGCTGAGTAATTTCCTAGAGACCGCAGAGGACCATTTTTTTTTAAATTTTGACTCCATTTATGACACGTTAGCATTTATTGTTTTGGGCTCAAATCAAATTAAAGCTAGATATGTCCAAGTAACCTATATCTTAAATGTCAAATGTTTAGACCCAAAATTGTTGGTGGAGTTTGGTAGAGTTTTCAAAGGTCAAATCGTTGAACTTTGGCCCCTTAAACGCGAAACCTGATTCAAAAGATTTTTCCAAATCTCGATACTCCGGATATCGATATCGAGTCTGTATGTAGAGTTATTTCGTAGCGAAATGTAAACACACAGACACAGACAGATATACATTTTCACTTATATACTTATATATATATATATGTGTGTGTGTGTGTGTGTGTGTGTGTATAAGGAAAACACTGTCTGCTATATTGTCATAAAGTTTGTATATACGTATTATTAGTTCCCCTAGACATAGTACATTAACATTATCCAGATATAAAAGCCACAAACATTAATGACACAGATGACTGTTTTTCTCCGATATTTGCAATAGTTTATCTGACATCGTAACACAAAACTCTATGTAATCCGCGATAATAACATTTGGGATGCTGCTAAAAGATCTTTGCCTGCGATTCGAATTCATTATTTTGCTGTTATTTGTTCAGCATTCCTGTATTATACACAGACACATTCATAGGCACACACGCCTATTTTAAAAGCAATAATAAAATCAATAAAAGACTTACTAAACTTAGTAAAGTAAAATGAAAAGAAATACTTCATTTTGTTTTTATCAAAAGCTTTTTTGTGTTTTTTTTCAGACACAAACATCATATAATTCTGCTTACATCGACCATGTGTCAATCATTCTTTGCCCGCGAGATTCCACGTAGCGTATGTTTTCTTGAGTTCAATTTATTTTCCTTTGGTATCTTTTAATTCAATAATTAAAAGAGAATCTAAAATAAGAAAAACAAACCACCTTTTTATTTTCCAATAATTTAGACTGAAGTCCCTTTTCTGCCTATGTTTGTATTAACCCCATAATACACACACACACACACACACACACACACACACACATATATATATATATATATATATATATATATATATATATCGTCAAAACCTCTGGCTTTGATGGAGGGCAGGCGAAGATTTTCGGCTATGGTTTTAAATGATCTGAAATAATAGCAAGGTGAGACTTGATTCAAATATTTCTCATATTCTTTTTGGAAATATGGTACGATTATGAATATTTCCAGTATGAAACAATCATTATGAATTGTAAAATGTACTTAATGTATTAAAACTTAAGAGGGGAGATATAACATATAAGCACTATTTGGAATCAACTCTCACCTTCCTGTTATTTCATATCTATTTAAACAATAGCGGCAAGGTTAGCCTCCTCTCCATAAAGGCCAAAGGTTTTGACGAAATATCAGATAGTTTGTAATTTATATGCAAAACTAGAAAAGCACATGACTATGATTGAAACATTTTATGACTGCAAAAATATGCCAACAATAGATGATACCTTTGATGTGCGACCTTAAAGACAAATGTCACATAACTTACTACACAATGCAGGCTATTTTTTGCCAACGATCCTGTCTTTGTTAATTTCTAATAATCACTCGCTGAGATTTGAAACTCATGAAATTGCGAAAAATGTAGTATATATATATATATATATATATATATATATATATATATAGTGAGAGAGATAGACAGACAGACAGACAGATAGATAGATAGATAGATAGATACATACATACATACATACATACATACATACATACTGGCAGCCAAATTGAATATTGTAATACTCATATATTTGTTTCTATGATATTAAACTGCAGGAAAAATTTGCAGCGTGTTAAAGCTTATAATACCATTCTATAGTTATAATATTGTGATAATTTGTGAAATAAAACATATATTTTAAAACTAATAAAATATGCCCAAATTTGCCTACGTTTATTTATATAGTGCCCTGTAGGCCAGCTTCAGTTTTTCCGCGTCGTTTGTAAACCGTGTGACCTAGCCAGGCTACTAATATATATATATATATATATATATATATATATATATATATATGTGTGTGTGTGTGTGTGTGTGTGTGTGTGTGTGTGGGTGTGTGTTTGTGTGTGTGTGTGTGTGTGTTTGCAAAAATTACACATATTTTGCATAAACCACAGTAGCTAATAAATGGAGCCTGCAGACAAGAGATTTGCAATCTTTTTATATATGCAAAATAGTTAAGCAAGGAGAAACTCGTTTTTAAAACATTCAGTTCATTGGTTTTATCTTTAAAAAGTACGTGGGAGACAGAGTTAATTTCTTATGCATTCTTAAACGGCTTAGCCGATATTGTGGAAATTTAACATAAACGTTCTGTATCTTCTTGGCAATGTTGTAGAATAGATAAGTCTCAGAATGGATTCTAAGTATCGATAACAGATAATCGACAAAAACTCGATAAAAAAGGTAAGCTATTTTGAATAAAGGTGACGCTTCATATAGCCGAGCATATCAATTTTAGTTGAGTAGTTTTATAACTGCACAAGCAGAAATACCTGGCACATAAACTCAACAGTTAGCCTTTGCAAATAACATAGCCGCATTATACATATATGTGCATGTTTAAAGTATTATTTTACCATGATAATTGACCTTTACATTACAAACCTTTATTCAAGCCATTGCCACCGAACAAGTAAACGGTCTGATATATAAAATCAACAGTAGGTGTTCTGATATGATATGGGAGCTCGTCCGAAATGAATGTTTTTTTCTACAGCACAAAATAGACCATAATACCTTATATTTGCATTTGGAATTTTAATTGACGTCATATAAAATATAATCTTATAAAATCAGCAACAGGTTTTCTACAGTGTAATGTAGACTAGTATATACTTTGGATTAAGTAATTGCAAGGAGGATTGAATTATATACGATAGGCGAATTTACGGATTTCGATTCCAATAAAATATGAGAGTGTGAATAATTTGTTGATCTTCATTACTTCCCGGGCAAAATTGCTCAGTGCTAGCATATTATAAAGATGCCTAACTTACACATTACATTTTCGCTTGTAGGCAACGAGTACATTTTGATATAATATATATATATATATATATACTAAAAAAATTTACTTTAAAAATAAGTGTCTTCAAAAAGTGTGTGACAATGTTTTACTATATATATATATATATATATATATATATATATATATATATATATATATATATATATATATATATATATATATATGAGAACAATAGGAATAAAAATGAAGTCACAAAAACTATATATTGATAAATATAGATTTGTTCATTTATTCAATAAGGGTATACAAACATTTAGTTATGGGGATAGAGGGGACTCTTTATCCCATGGCATTTCGAAGCATAATGCTTCTCATCAGAAGAGTAGAGAAGATGCTAGATAACATAATGTGGGTGCGGCGTCTTGCGTGGGATTCATCAGGAACAAAATAAATCAATAAAATTATAGATGGTGTTGGGGTGAGTTTTATCGAATTTTAAGATACAGGAGAAGCGTATTATAAAGAGTGTAATGTAAAAAGATGTATAAAAGGAACATAATTGCAAGTGAATCTATAGAATAAATTTTATCTCCTTGTTAAGAGGTCAAGTGCAGATTATCTGCCTTGTTTGACAATTTTCTGCCTTGAACTTACTGCAAAGTCATCACATCTCAAGGCAGAAGGTTTACAGCTACAAGAAGATATATCAAACAGTCTGTCTAGCTGTTCCTTCATTATTTTCACTTTGATTGCTGCAAGAGATTTCCTGTCAATCTGTTTGGCCATCGTATAGCGAAATATGTTGACCTTCTGCCCTATATAATGTTACCTTAACAAGGACAATTGTGGCTTGACTGCTTGCCGAATACTAATTATTTCCTTGGTACTTAACTAAGCAATCTCACTATTTTTTAAGTGGGGATAACTGTTTTCGAGGAAATAACTAAACTGGATGACTTGTCGTGAATTTGGGGGCGCTGTTTCATCCAAATGACAAGGTGGACCAGCAAATTTTGTGAACCATGGGTTAAAACTGAACGTTGTGCTTTTACTTAATTCTAATCTGAAAAGTAAAAAAAAAGTGAATGGAGTATAACTGAAGGAAACTGGTTTAGGCTGTCTTCTGGGTTCATACGTAAAAAATAAATGCTAGTTATAAGAAATAATGGAAAACTTTGTAGATTTGAATTAGGGAGAGGATCAAACCAAATCAGAGGCATAGTAGTGTTTAGTTTACACGTTTTTAGCAGATTTTAGCTCCTCCTTCAATAACATGAATTTATCCATAAAGAGATTCATTCTTGCTGTAGTTGTGCCATTTGAAACGAGTGTTTAGTGCTTAGAGTTTGAAGAACCTATGCTTGTGCATCTATGTTACTATGCTATTTTTAATAATATTTCAAGTTAAATTTAATTTTTATGAAATTTTTGTTTATTACAGTTTTAGGCAAAAGTACAGAATAGTTACAATACAACCTCCTTCCCATATTAAGAATTGCTTTCTAAATAACAAAGTTATTTTAGCACAATAACATCAGTGCACAAATAACGAAAAAACCTTTAAAGGAGTTTCCTTATTTACTCGTATTAATCTTTGTGGGTTATCTGATTTTAATATTATAATTTTGGGATAGAAACACTGCTTAAAAGCAATTATTCTCTAAAAATAAAAGGAATTACAATTTGACACTAATTTTCTGCAAATAATTTTTTAATAAGTAGAAAACTTGAAAGTTTACGTGGTTACATTTCGTAAAGAATGCGTAGAATAAAATTGTATGGAGTATTTTTTTTGTTTTAATATAAAACTGGAGTATTACCATGTTTTATTAAAATTTCAAATAGAATTTGTTGTGAAATATTAGGTTGATGCAAATATAATGTGTTTGGCGTGCATAGAAACATCAAAAATATCATTATTTTTGCACCGACCTAATAGAAACACAAACGTTAATTTTCAATATCAATAACGAGCGTGTTTTGCGACGGGGAAATCTAAAATGTTTCCACTCAAAAAAAGTTTCTGAAATGAAAAATCGAACTTTTGTCGTTATTATTTAAAAAAACATCATTTGGCCTTTACATTTAATATTTATTTTATTAATTCATTATCCTTACTAATTTTATTTAAAAACATAGTTTAAAATATATTCTAAATAGTGATGCCATTTTCTTTACGGTACGGATTGTTTTGATGACGGGACGTTCTTAAAAATTCACCGAAAAACTTTAAATCGCTTCAATTTTTCAACTCTTTAAGCAAAGATAACGATTTGGAGAAAAATATTTCGTGTAGGTCTTTTCTATGTCAACCCCCAACTATCACTACCATTGCCTCACCGGGGTTCCAAAATCGACCTGCCCTACTGCCACATCTGGGCAGGAGCTGCTAAAAAAAATCCTTGCCGAAATACAAAATAGATTTCGTGGCATAGTGGAAGATATCCTTTTCTTTCCCTGCAACATCTCTCTCACAGAAGAGACGTTGTGAGCCTGTCTTTGTTTTATCTTTATTTACATGGCAAGTGCTCGTCTAAGCTCCAATCTCTGCCCCCCTCGCCAATCTTTGACGAAAAACACCCGTCTAACTGAAACCACTGTAAATAATGTGCGTCATTCTTTATCTGTGCCTAACTCACAACGTAGATTCCATGAACAAAGCTTCTTTCTTAGAAGGGAACGCATGAGGAACTTTCTTCCGTTTGCCTGTTTCCCACCTGACTACAAATTTAATGTCTTCAAGTCCAACATAAACATATCCCTGATAAACCGCCTCGTAAAGTAATACTTTATCAAATCTCCATTATTAACGAGTATTACGATATTATCCCATTGATTACTGTACACGCAATAGTCCTTATCCGCGAGTGGTTTCCGTGCCTTGATAAGTGGTGACTACCATGTAAATTTTTTTTTTCAAATCTTCTATGCGTCGATATCTGCATTCAAATGTTCTCCATGATTGCTACCCCGACCCTCATCTATCTCACCAAACTCTGAATTTCAATGACTCCATGTTATCACATTTTAGAGTAATTACGACGCATTTTCTTCTGCCGTCAGTATGAATGGCCTATATGATATTTCTTATAGGCCACTACTTTCACATATTCGACAAAATTATTTTTATAACCTTCAAGCTATACAAAAATCCGTAAGATATAATTGCTAAATCTTTCCATCGGGCATATTGTACACCCCTTCAATTATTTTCGTTCAATATTACGTTATATACTGGTTAAAATTCGTTAAAATAACAAAACAATACAAATCGAACACTTAATAACAAATTCTTCAAATGATTTTAACATTTTACAGTTATAAAAAGTATAAAAGTTTTCTTGCATTCGGTGCATGTTAACACACTTTCCACTTTTTCCAGTATATGATTGATACAATTAACAGTTTATCTAATTTTACATGTCTTCTTATTTGCCACTTTGACATAAGAACTCAAGCAAACACATGCAAGGTCTTGGAGTTTCTATTCGAGACACTCCTTTCTTAACCAGATAATCCAAACTAGAATCAGATGACTAGCATTTATATACTTAAGACTAGCCATGCAACATAGCGTAAGTTATATTTTCTCTGATGTTCTCTTTCGGCCCAACACTATCTCCTAAGTCAACCACGTGTTTCATAACATAGATGCATTACTCTTCATACATACTAGCAGCAGAAACACGTAATTTGTGCCTTTAATGCACACAGGCATAATGGGTTTTGGTTTTCTACTTACAAAAACATAGCTAGTAGCATCACACATAGCTTTATCTATTTCCCATTGTCGGGCACAAACTCGATAATCGACAGGATCACAGTTCCGTACCTATTATTGATAATTATGTAACTAATGCCTGAAGTCCATTGAAGAATGCTGACTACGTTTAGATACTGATAGACACAATCTATAGCTCTCCTCTACAAGTTGAAAAGCCATTGCACAAAACGGCAAGGTGTGTATATGACTGTTACTGAAAAGTCATCATAAAGCAGTGATTGAAGCGTACGTTTCCGCTCAGAATTTATATACCAAGCCCCACTTTCCCCAATGGTTCACTTTAACTTGCGCAACTGACATTGCTTTATGGTTACATGCAATTCGTAGTCTTATGCGCCATAAATCAGTACAACTGATCAAAACTATATAGAAACCTACAATACTTAATGGAGTGAAATAGCGCAACTAAGAGGAGACATGCCGAAATCAGCCGTAAACGCATTGAGTCACAGAAATTAAGAACTCAAGATTTCTGGAAAATGTATAACAATGTAGTAGATAATAGACAATTCTCCAACAATCTTAAGTTGTTTGCATGTCAACCGAAAAGACTAATACATTTTCTCGGCGGTTTTCCTCTAACCTGAATATGTACTCAATAAACCACTGCCCCATAGATGTTTATTTACACACAGAACCAACATCTTTCTGAAAAGCATCCCTTCCTATATTCCTAATATTATAAAAACCTAAAAAGTATGTGGACCAGGTTTCATCGCTGCTTTAATATCAAAAAAAATTCTGCTGAGTTTACACAAATTTTCTCCAAATCATTAATGTTACGGAATGTTGCTTTTCTGACTGTTTGATAATTGCTTCTGTGGTACCAGTTTTGTAAGAACTCTTACAAAAGACTTTATCAACAAAATAATCGTCCTATTAGTCTCCTTCCTCCATTCGCTAAAATCTTTAATTCTTTAACTAATCAAACAATAAACTTCCGTTTCATAGAAAACGGAACCTTTTTTGACTGACACTGTACATATCCTCGTTGTAATTTTTGAACGCTATGTTGTTCTAGCATGAACATAACCGTTGTGTTATCTGCGTTACTCAGAGTGTTGATTGGGTCTCCGCCCCACACGTCGTATCAATTTAAGTAATCCCCTTCACACATAGTACATACATATTTAGGAGATCAGTTGCCACAAAACACCATGTATGTAAAACCATACACTTTCCCAATGTTTTATTCAGAGTGTCGATTAAGATACGAACATTTCGATTAGTCTAATTTCTATTATGTTAATGCGTTCTACTTTCTCTTAACATTCATCTACTTCATTTTTATGCGCAATACTTTCGGCTTCATTTTTTACTGTCTTTCTCATACGTCTATTTGTTTTCATTTCTATTATAGTAATTCCCTTGACCCATTACTGCAATTATATTTTATGGTCAGTTATTTAGTTCAATTCTTCATCTTTTGTATATTCTAATTTTATTTCCCCCCATTTTTCTATTACTTTTATTATTATTTTTCTTCAAAAACCGTGTTTTTTTTCTATTTTCTATTACATTTCATACGCTTAAATTTGTTTCAATTTCTAAAACGTTACTTTTCCACTTCATTCCTTACGTTATATATTAAGTTTATATTCCATTACATATAGTGGTTATGTATCAATATTAAAGAACTCTCTGTGGAAGATAACTGTTGATAAAATTAGAGTAATACTACATTATATGTGCCTGTACGTGTCTGTTTAATATCAAAAGCACACTAACATACACACACGCACATATATACTGATGTGTGTGTTTGATAGAGTAACTAAATACGTGTAGTATACATTGACATCTGATTTCTAGCGTCGAAAATATCTTAGAGTACTATAGTTATTATCAAGTACACTTAATAGCGGAATACTTAGGTCGTGCAAAATCTACTATCGAGCCTCTCTTTCAAATAATTTATTATATGTTTAATAGAAAATAAATAAGCACATGTATAGAACATATATATATATATATATGCACATAAAGACGCATATATATATATATGTATATATATATATATATATATATATATATATATATATATATGCGTCTTTATGTGCATTTATATGTATGTATGTAGGCCTAACGGTGTGTGTGTGTAGCGTATGGTTATTTTGTTTAGTGATCAGACTGACAAAAATGAAAGCTAATGCAATTTTAATGTCACCCGAGACATTCATAGAATGTTATTATTCTTTCCTGTCTTATTACCATTAAACAAGAATTTCTTAATTGTATTTTCGTATTTCCCTTTTGAACATTAGTTTCGGTTTACTACGTGCTTTTTAATTTCTCAAGTCATCCTTAAGAAAAAGAAAATGAAAGATGTTTTTGTTCTCAAAGTTTATGTATGTGTATATATATATATATATATATATATATATATTTATATATATGTATATATATACATGTATATATATATATATTATAAAACAACCTTTTGCTGTATGAGTAAGAGAAAAAGTCGTCAGTTGAAAACAACTTTGCTTTTGTAAAAAACAAAATTGAATTTTTTCTCATTTATTCGTATTTTTTAAGTAGCATAACATTATTTCTCCATGTAAATGCACACAAAAGTCTTTTCATAAAAAATACAATTTTACATTATTGGATTTTGCATATATATATATATATATATATATATATATATATATATATATATATATATATATACGTATAAATATACATATATATATATATACACATATATATGCATATATTATAATGCACACACAGACATATATATATATGCATATACATACATACACACACACACACACACACACATATATATATATATATATGCGTGTGTGTGACAAGAGCTATGAAAGAATATTAGACAATCCCTAACTATTATTATTTTTAATGCTGAGTACGGTTATGAAAATGGCAAAAGAACCACGAGGTGCTCTTTTTTTCATAGCTTGATATTCTCTCTTTAATTGTGTTATTTTTTAAGTTATTCACGTCTAGTTTCCGTTTTCCTGTTTCTTAATTTTGTTTCTTTGATTTTTTTAAAAATTTTAATCAGTAAATTAATACTATCTATACATGCAGAGGGCACTGAAACACCTGGTTTAGAACCCTGGCGCGGAGCTACACCTCTTTACGCTGAGGAACTCCTACGTCATCTATCTAGGAGAAAGAAAAATTCTGCAACTGACATACGTCCTGGCATTAACTATACGTAATAAGAAAACTACCCTTAGTCCTGACCGACAACCTTCCTGGTTTAGGCAAATTACCAGATTTTAAACCTAAACCTTTTAAGGGGTAAATAGGCTCACATGACAAACAAATTCCATTAAGGATATTACTCAAGCTACTACAAAATATGTAGGCTCATTTTATCGAGTTAGAATAGTAATCGCGTCTGGGAGTATCCTTTGCATCTACAAAACCACAGTGAACGCATGCATGGAGATTGTTTGCCACATTAGAGCTATGCATTTGCTAGCAACAACTTGCTATGAAAGAGTTCAAGAAAAGTCTCCAAATGTACAGTTTCTGCACCATCAACTGAACTCAAACTTTCGTTCAATTGTCAAATGTTTCATCTCTGTTCTTATTTTTCACGTCATTTGATGGCAGTTGCTTTGAAGAACCAAAAGCACTTGCACCACCAAACTAATCCGATAAGCAGCAAACCTGCCCCTACACTGTACAGATTCCTTGTTGGCGGAAAGCATTCTACTGTAATAGTGTCTTTAATAGAATTATTAGACTTTTAAAGTCCTTCTCGTGTCCGTGCTATTTTTAACTGTACTGACATGCAGAAGTTCAAGAGTAATCTTAACAGACATCTCGCTGATCAACTCCCTACATACATAGTGTTTCTGCAGCATTCATCTTAAATAGTAATCCTATATATGCAAGTATACAAGCGTTGTCGGTGTAGAAATACATTTGAAAAAATGGATTTATATTTGCATTAGGCAATTAATTGCAGATTATAATTTGCCGGGATTAAATGTCTTTTTGAAGGATTCATTTTAAATGCCTGAAGATTTATTGAAGTTGTAAATATGAAATATTACTGTTTAATATCATTCAAACATTTCTAAGGCTACAACTGTTTTCCTAAATATTGAGTACCTGCTTTTACAAGGGCATTGTAACACAAAATTATTATTATTATTATTATTATTATTATTATTATTATTATTATTATTATTTATGCAACATTACAGTATACACATACATACACGTATAAATATATATATATATAGATGTATATATATATATATATATGTATATATATATATGTATGTATATATATGTGTGTAGTATTATCAATCATATAGAGGAAATGTGTGCCCGTAGATAAACATCTTTGAAGTATATATATATATATATATATATATATATATATATATATATATATATATATATATATACATATGGGTGTGCCTATACGGATACATAGGCGCGCGTATACGTATATAACGGACTCTACCGTCGTGTTTGACGCATGAAGGCCAAAATTTCGCTCTGTTTCACTCTGCCTTCAATTCTTGTGCCACATGTGTGGCACGAGGCCAGCTCTGCTCCCACAAACACAGCCGCACGACTCACAGGGTACAGGCTGGGAAGGTGATGTTCCTATTCTTGCTCTCTGTGTTTGATTCGATAGCCGTGTGTTAATGTATGTGCCCGCAAAACATTTTCCCTCCACAATTTTCTATCCGCAGCATCTTCTTCAAAGGTCTTTGTGTTCAGGCCTGCGTGCTTTAAAAAACCTTTGAAGATACATACACCCCCACGCATATATATATATATATATATATATATATATATATATATATATATATATATATATACGTAACGCGTGTGCGTGTGTATATATATATATATACACACGCATACACATATGCGTATATATACGTAATGCCTGTATCTATGTATACATATAAATGTTACATGATAAAAGGGTTGTCCCCTTTTCAAGTAAGTAAAAAAATAGGGAATTAGTTAAATGTAAATATGAAGTAGGATAGTAACGGATTCGAACTTGCGAAGCTAAATTTGGAATCGGAAATTCCAATCAAAGTAAAAATAAATACAGAATGTTATTGAAATAAGGAATTGCAATTGTTTAGCTTACATAGCTGTATATGGAAAAGGAATGCAATAATGAAATTTGTTTCTGTTAAGTAATTTAATCGTCAATTGAAATTGTAAACATATTTTGTAAAAAGGTTATTTGAAAAATAGGTTACTGAACTCGGGGTCATGTCAAGTCTGGAAACGTGACGTATGACATGCAACGTGCTTTATGAGCACATGTTTAATCATGCGATGACGTGACGAGTTCTCAATATAGGAGAGTTTTTAGACGGAGTCTGGGAGAAGAGTCGAAGAGAAGCACAGAGGTTAAGACCGATTCTCCTTTAGAACCAATACACCATATAGAAGTGAGAGGGTTTTAGAAATAGCCATGTAAAAATACTTTGAAGTACTCAAGCGAAATCATGGACCGGTCATGAAATAAAGGGCGTCATCATCTTTGTGTATCTGCGTCTTCTGTGTGCATCATCACAACGAGAAATGTAACGTGTTTATATTACATAAACAACTGTCAAAACGTAAATGTCAAACGCACTATCTCTCGGGCTATCTATCAAGATATTCATAAATCTCCTCTCATGGAATTGGTTCTCTTGTAGTAACATGTACACTCTCTATTATATATATATATATATATATATATATATATATATATATATATATATATATATACAGAACTGTATCTCTTTATATGTACTCTGTTTCTATATCTCACCAATGTATCCATCTCTTACAACATGCACATCTTAAGACATATGAACACTCGACACATGAACTCGCCTAAGTTTCTAATCTCTCACTAAGACTCCCCTAAGACTCTCACAAATATGAACAACAACAAATAACATCAGTCCTCTTTTAATAAGAAGTACATAACATAAATATTAAAACCTATATATTTGTATATATATATATATATATATCAGTTTTTCCCTCAACTTTTAAACCACCTCTACGCGACATTTGTTGATAGAAATAATAGCGTACAAAACTATAAGGTGTGCGAGATTATTGAAGATCATAGCCAAATTATGATGTTCTAAAAAATCTTAGTCATAAAGAAAATTTTCAGATGATGTTCGTTTATATATGACCGAGAAGCTTTCAATGACACCTAAATAAGAGGCGGTGTTTTATCTATATCCTAGCCTAAACGCATTTTATGTTAACTCATGGATTCAGTTATAAATACCTTGGAGAGAGAAGAAATTATCTGAGAGACTAAAAGTTGTTCAACCAAAAATGACCTGGTGATATTAGCAAGGTTGACCAACATCATCATGGATTTTTTTTTTATTTTTAATGATTGTGTCCTCCTTTGCAAATATGCAGCGCCGTGTTTTTGAGACGTGTGCCAACTTCAGTCTCTCAACATAAAAAAATCCGGATAATATGTCATACAACACTGCTAAAACGATCAGTTAAAAGACACATATTCTGTTGATGAGCCAATTCAAAAGCAATGGATAAATTAAATAAATTGCTATAACTCTGTCAGAGGCGGTAGATATTGATGTTGAAGTAGACTGCATGATAACTATCTCTAGCACTACTTTTCGACGTCCCAGATTCACTGTGTTAAAGTGCGAACGTATTCAGGTGCAAACAAAACTTCATATAATCCTACAATAGATGCCAAGATTCCATTTTCTCATGATTTGTCTCCGTATTTTGATGAAAATCAAGTGGAAGGACAATAGAAAAAGATAGTAAAGTGTGCCATCGATGTACGCCCTGTAGAAATTGTTTCAAGTTCGATTGGTGAGTCATATATGCTGCATCTAAAACTTAAGACTATTAAAACAGTTTGCGGTGAACTGTTCAAAGTCAAAAGAATCGTAGGATGACACTTAAAATTGTGCTAAGTTTTATTTTGCATTTCGACTCATTAGAAAACCTCAAACCGAAAAACAATCATTTTTGGGGGTGAAACAAGCCACATACTGCCATATAACATGCATTTAAAAGGTGAAATGGTGTCAGTATTCGAAAAGACATTGGTGTCAGTATCTATGCTATGAGGTCATACTACAGATGCCTTACACGTGGAAGAACTAGAAATTAACGTTAGACTTACCAGCCATCACCGAATCCAAAACACAGTTGTATTATCACGGTCACCTAACACGCCATTTGTTTTGAAACTTATCCGTTTGATTCTATTCGAGGAGACGCAGTTAAGGCAATGTGTTTTGTGGTGGATTCTCTTCTTAACTTCACTGGGCAATCCATTAAATAACTTCAGACGTATATTCTGTTACATCTATTTATTTAACACGGTGTCAACCAACACTTTGTTATCGCTGTATGTATCTCTGGTGCGATCTAATTATGTTCAAGATATTTAAGGCCAGGATCGGGTTCAGGAACTAAAGGAGCGAATGGTTCAATAACTAGAAACGAAGATTGAAGCGTGGAGAAATACCTGCACAAGCTTACGCATAGGAGTCTGTGATACTAACTCATGTGATATTTTAAGAGCTGTGCAGCAACTACAATTTAACTATTAACCTCTAATTTTACCAGCTTCTCATAGTGGTGAATGGCAATGGAAATATGGGTGGGTGGGTGTAATATTCTTTGCTTACTATCATATCCCATACAACGTCGGATTACACTTTAGTTACATAAGTTAAATACAGAAATTTAAGCAATAAATAATTGTATTAAAACATACGTCTTTAAAGTTAATGGTACACATATGGTTTTAAATGTATAGCCCTATACTTTGTAAATACTTAACTATTGAATATATAGGATACATTATTGAATATATATTATAAGTGCATGGGTATGTAACTTGAACACA